>NW_019154169.1:2583604-2753649 GCF_002288905.1 Enhydra lutris kenyoni
ACCAAAGTGTTCTTGGTGAAAAGTCTACACCCCAGCCCTCCACCAGCTGCCTGCTCCCCTCACAGGAGACGATAGTGTTACCAGTTTGTTGTATATCTTTCCATGGGGATTTTATGCGTATACAAATGTGTGTGTGTGCATGCGCAAATGTGTGTGTGCGCACGCACACACACACACACACACACCCCATATTCATATTCTCCCCCCACTTTATGGACAAGTCACACATAGCATCTTGGTTTCTTTGGCCCTTGTATTTTACGCTCCTTCCAGATCAGTACATTAATAGCTTTCTTGTTTTTAAACCTACAGAAATTGTGTTATGCAGATGTAGCATATTTTATTTAACAGTTGGTGTTGTTTGCCTGTCTTTGGCAGTTTTATAAACAATGTTCCTGATGGTAAACGTGCGTACGTATCGCTCTGCACGTCAGGTTCTCAGAGGTGGATGCGCCGGGGCGGAGAGCATGGGCGTCCGTCTCTGAGTGAGACAGATGGTCCTAAGTCACTGTCTGGACAGACGGCACCAGTCACGTTCCAGTCAGCAGTGCAGGAGGCCACCTGTTTCCCTCAGTCTTCCCAGCGGTGGCTTCCAACTTTTTAATGTTTTTTATCTGTCACTTCTATCTTAGTAGCTGAAAATTTGCTGAAAAGTCTTGTTTTGGCCCGAGATTTAGCTAGCCTAAAAGCTCATGATTTTTACTAAATCCCCTGGATTTTATGAGAATATCTGAACCTAGACTCCTACTAAAATGGGAATTTTTCAGTTGGTGCAAGTGTTCAAGATCACCCCAGGTTAGTTGGAGGAAGCAGGGAGGGTCCCTGGCTCCCCAAACCCAGAGTTCAGCGGGGAAGTAGCCTGTGTGGCTGGGCCTCAGGGGAGCGGCGGAGAAGCCGGGGCAGGTCACGGGGCTCCTGCGCGCCACCACCTCCAGGACCCCACCCGTGTCTGGGGACCCAGGGTTGTGCTCTCACAAAACTGACATCCTGAAGGTCCTGGTGCCCTTCTGCGGTTGTGACCTTCAAGTCCCAGGAACACGGTCAGCATGAGGCCGCTGCTGGACTCTGGCAAGGATGGCCCCGCGGTGTCGGCAGCAGAGGCAGACCCCTCCCGAGCAGAGCGGAGCGCCCGTCCGTGCCGCTCCCTGGCCCTCGGCGCCCGGTCTCTTCAGTCACAGACACGTCATTAGAAATCAGTGTGTGGGAAGGGAGTCGGCAGCCTTACCTCGCACACACGCAAGACACCTAGCCTCTTCCCGATGCCAAGTCGCAGAACGCGGGGCACATGCCATCTGTGTCTTCGCGCGAGGGACGTGACGCTGGTGAGGAGCAGGAAGGACGCGCTCCCGCTGAACCGCCGCTGCGTGCCGCAAGTTGCTTTCGCTCCAGGAAGGACAAGAGAGAAGTGTGGGGCCTCCTGCTGCTCAAGCGGGGAGCAGCCTGGCCCCGGACCTCTGGTGGTCCTTCTCCACAGCTGCGGTGGTTGGAAGCCGGCGCTCTTTACAGGCGCAGTTACCCCAGCCCGTGCCATCATGTCCAGTCGCCCCTCTCATCCAAAGATCTTTTCAAAGGTAGAGAGTGTGTCTTACTCCACCGCGTGCTTTATCTCCGGGAAGCAGCCTTCGAGTTGGCACCTGCGATCGGTAACTCCCAGTGACACGTTCTAGATCCCTGTCTCTTGAGTGTTTAAATCCAGATGTATTCAGCATGACGCGCTCTTCCTTTTTGCAAGGCTGAGTAATGGCCGTGTTCTTCCGGCAGTCCCACGCTGCAGGCCTGCGGACGAGTGAGCTGCCGCGTGGGAGGAGTGTCTGGGTCTTCGACTCAACCCCTGTGGGACGCTACCAGGTCAGATCCCCTCCAGTAGCTTCCTGGCAGTTGAGTGGTATTTCTTCCTCTTCCCCTCTTGTCTCGTCTTGCAGGTTTATCAGATTTATGCGAAGAGGTCCCCGGAGGACGTGCATGCCCTCCTGAGGTCCTTTGGCGCTGACTACGTCATTCTGGAAGACAGCATCTGCTACGAGCGAAGGCACCAGCGGGGCTGCCGGCTGCGGGACCTGCTGGACATCGCCAACGGGCATGTAAGCCTGTCCCCTCGTCCTGGGCAGGGCTTCTGGAGACGGGGGTCCGCTCCGCACCTCTGTACGTGACAGACGAGGTCACGAACCGAGTACCCAGCTTCACCACGCCCTGTGGGACTCCAGGCTCTGGCACTTCAGTGACGGCCGTGAGGGCTGGTGAGGGGACAGATGAGGGGGCTTCAGGCCCCAACCTCCTGTCAAATAGAGCAGCTCTGTCTTTAGCTGATTTGTGACCCGAGGTTCTGCAGAAAGCCCATTTTTTAAGGCTTTGCTGTTAAAATGAAAAACAAAACCTCAACCTTTTAAAACCTATGCTCCGACGCAGCGTTTTGGCTGGCACGTGCTGTGACTGTGACAGCAGGGCTCCCTTCCAGCTGCTGCTCCTGTCGTTGTCTCCTTTGTCCACGGGCACAATGCCACAAAGATGGCTTTCTGTAGCCAAGCCTCCACTCCATAGCAGAGCAAGCTATTTCTCCCTCCTCCTCCTGAGGAAAATGTTCTTGGAGCTATGCCAGCTCTCAGATTAGCACAAGAAGATTTCCCCCCTTTAAGAGGTGACGTGTGCTGTAACTATTTGGTATAAAAGCTGACAGATACTTTAAAAAAGTGAATGGGAAAAAATTATATATCTGGCCTAAATCTCAAAAAAATAAAAACAAAAACAGTTGATTGTACAGAATTGGAGATTCAGAACACCTGAGATCTACTCTCAGGGCCAGTTTCAAGCGTGTGGTTCTACTGCTCTTACCTGTCGTCCCTGTGCTGTACGTTAGAGGCGAGGGACTCAAGTGGCTAATAAGTGCCGGTGTGTCCTTTGACCAGCGCGGCTGTGTTCCTCAACTTGACTGTGGCGATCATCTCCCCATGTATCCGTGTACCAGACCATCAGGTTGTATCCCTTAACTGTGCACGGTCTGATTCGCCAGTTACGCCTCAGTAAACCTGGAGGAAAGAGAACGAGAGATTCAAATTTTTGCCCAAGGAAAGTAACTGTCCCTAATGATCTTGAATTCAGAGTATAACAGACCAAAGACATGCATTTAAATTTTGATCCATGTATAATTTTTTCCAACTAGGCCATCTAATGAGTTGGAGGACTTCCTCTGGTCATAGTCATTCTTCTCTGTACTTCATTTTTGTGAGAGCAACAGTGTGGTACGTTCCTAAGAACAAGGAGATCCAGGTTCTACTTCTAGCTTTGCCATTAAAGGTGATCATTGTGTGATACCCAGCTCCCCTCCTGAGCCTTGATTTATACTTCCGAAGGGGAAGAGGTGGACCCGATAATCTTTCAGTAGCCACTGACATTGAAATGATAGAATTTACGTTCTCCTAACATATCACTCTCAAAGAAACCCAACACCTATTCCTACTTCTCTTGTCTCCTATAAATATGATTTTTGCCCCCAATTGTATTTGGTTTTGTTTTGGCTTTAGATGATGGATGGCCCAGGAGACAACGATCCTGATTTGAAACTTGCAGGCCACCCTCGCTTCTGTGAAGAGATAAAGAGGAACCTGCCACCCTACACAGCATACTTCACCAGAGTGTTCCAGAACAAAACATTCCACGTTTACAAGCTATCGAGAAACAAGTAACCAAGCTCTCTGTTCCGCCTCTATTTTTGATACGTGAAAGTCCATCCTAATGAAACTCAGCAGTAACATTTCATATGTTGTTAGGTAGCCTGTAGCCTGTACCACAAAGCTGTGATATGAGTAAGTTGTAGAGATGTTTACACAAGCGTTACCGTCCTTGAAAGTTACTTACACAAGCTTCTTTCTTTTTTATCTTGTTTCATTAATGTTCTTTAGCCTAAACGTTCTCAACTTCCTAGGAGTGGTCTAGAATCTCATTGCTAGGGAGAACACTAAGTGGGCCGCGGTGGCCTGAACAGCCACACATCATGGTAGAAATCCAGAAGCTGTTCAGGATTGAAATACTGTTAATTGACTTCAGACAGTTAGGGTACAATTGAATTAAGAGGATGCATAATTAAATTCTTTAGTGTTGTTTCACTAGTGAAGACCAATGGATGGCTTTTTAAAAAGCTCCTTATCGTCCTGTTTCACCTAAAAATTTTATAATGTTTTCCAACTGTCATGCTTTTAATATTTTTTTTAAATCATGTTAGGTCTTTGTATATATCTAAAACTTTTCGTTGTGCACTGTCTGAAATGTGAAGTTTAGCGCTTCAGTATATGTGGTGTGTGTGTGTGTTGTGTGTGTGTGTGTGTGTGTGTGTGTACGTGCATGCGGGTGCATGTTTTAATGCTGGATATAGAAAAGTGTGACAAATTCCTTATTGTAAGTCATGAAAGGAGCAGAAATGTGATGTAGCCATGCAGGTTTTGTTACTGTTTAGTGTTATTTTAAAATCTATTGATACTATCCAGCCTATCCTGCAAGTAAGAAAATTTTTCTTCATTTCTTACTCATTTAAATTTACTGGGTTTGCAATATTTTCTAAACTTTTTGTTTTTAGCCTTTGTATTTTTTACAGCCTAGAACCTTGCAAAGTCTGAATATTTTTAAAATGTTCTATCTTACTAATTCACTAATACAGTATTTTTAGCAGAGAGCATTTTCATACCAATTTGATTTGTGGTCTCCAATCTTACTGTGAGGACCTGGGTAGTGTTACTCCTTTTCTTACTAAAAGGTAACCAAGTGCCTCTAAGTCATGCTTATTTGTAAACAACAAAGAGGATCACGTATACCTGTTCAAAAATTTTTTGATAATTGCTTTTATAATTAATTTCTAATGAGGGGGACATGTAAAAGTTGCTGATAAAAGCATACTGCACATTTAATTAAATCAAGATGGCTAATTAACTTTCTCCCCTGTTCTTGCCAGTTGGAAATGATGTAAAGGTTTCTCCTTGCAGTTGTAGGGAAGTATATTACCCTAGACATCAAAATAGATATATCACATGTTCAAATTATTTCACATTCAGTTACTACTTAATAAACAGTATTCAAAAAGAAATGTTACACTGTCATGTTGGACTCCAGGATACTCGGCTTTTTTATCAAAACTTATTTAAATTAAAAAAAAAAATTGACACTGGCTGGGTTACTAGATTATGCAGCTGAAACTCCTGAATTATGTCTTTCCTGTATCCTGTAATAAGGTTGGAGACCACTGCAGTTTAGGATAACACAATAATAAAACACTTTAATCAGTACTAAAACTGTAATTAAGCCAGTAATGATGCATGCCTGGTGTGGCTGACAGCATGGGTCAGCTCATCCTTCAGCCAGTGCCTTACTCTTAGTTGAAATGAAGCACATGTAAGGTACATGTTAGACCACATAGTTTTGTTTTTCAAGTCATCTATTACCTTCTTGATAGATTTCCGTTTTATTTCAACTATTTCTAGATGCACTAGTCTAAGCATTTGACTATATGGAGCCTCAGTATAAGAAACATGTACTTAAATTTGTATGCTGATCATCTCCGCCTTGATGGCACACAGGAATCTTTTCTCCTAGTTTAGGTGCCACTGTTGCCAAGACATTGAGTGTTGAGTCTTCAGTGAAAAATATGAAGTGCCAAAAAAAAAAAAAAAATCTTGCAAGACAGAATCCATGCATACACTCTTCCCAAGACACTGTGACCATGTAGAGCATTTTTCTTTTCTGATGACCAAGTCTGTCAACAGATCATGTTAAACATTCTTCGTGCTCATCAGTTTCTCTTTTATGACCTTCTTGTTGGAGTCCACGGGAGGAAAGAGGAAGAGTGACTGACTCCTGGCCTGCCACCAAGCCAGAGCGCACCACCCGGGGCCTTTGCTCCCCACCACACAGATCTCTGCGGCTGTGGTCATATTTGGTAATAGCCTCAAATTGTGGCTGGTTTTTTTTTATGGATAGAATAACCACTTGATTTTGCTTCCGAGTTAGCATTCAGAAGAACCTCGAAGTACAATAAGTGCTCTTAACAGTCCTCTGCTTACGTGACTCACCACATTCCCCGGCAGTCTCCATCCCTCCTGTAAGCTGACTGACCAGGCCGCTCCCTGTGTCCCCTCCTGCCCATGCTCCCTCCTGTGTGCTCTGTGCCCGTGCCAACTGCTCTGTGTCAGTTCTCCTTGTTGTGAGGACACAGTTCAACACAAACCTAGGAAATAGGGGTGCAAAAGCGGTTTCTGTGAACATTAACTGGAATGCTTTGGTCAGGTTTGATAAAGGTTGAGTGGCTAGTAAAAATTGTTTTCAAATAAATTAGGAGTGGTTGGGAAAATTCTAAAATACCGGGAAAACATAAAATTCAAGAAAATTTCTGAGCTTTAATTGCTTCATAGATTAAAGTACTCACTCCACCTTTAAAAATATCTAGATTGACCAGAGGTATTAAAATGTACCATCATGGGGCGCCTGGGTGGCTCAGTGGGTTAAAGCCTCTGCCTTCGGCTCAGGTCATGATCCCAGAGTCCTGGGATCGAGCCCCACATTGGGCTCTCTGCTCAGCAGGGAGCCTGCTTCCCTCTCTCTCTCTGTCTGCTTCTCTGCCTACTTGTGATCTCTCTCTCTGTCAAATAAATATAAAATCTATAAAATGTACCATCATATTACTAGTATGATTTATGCAAGCATAGAACTGGAACCATTGAACCCTTATTGCAAAGGAAAGACCTTCACAGCAGAAGATTAACAAATGAATGGACAACTATATATTTAAAGTTATGATTCCTTACTTGAATCTACTTACTTCATTAAATGATTTCATTAAATGACTGATAGTGATCACAGTGGCTAATAGAGGTTCTACTACAGTTGAAAGGTTTCAGTTAGTCTTTTATTACAGACTTAAGAAATGGGGATTCATTTCAGATATATTGAGCCAGGAGCATAATTAGGTGTTATCTAGGCCATTTGTTGTCCACTTAGAGATTATTTTCTTGAACTTTGTGAGGTCAGCTAGGGGTGTGTGTGTGGATGTGCGTGCATGTGCACGCGTGTGTGGGGTAGGGCAAGGATAGATGTAGATACTTTCTCTGGTCTGCATCTTTTCTTCACAATTAACTAAAAATGTGTATTCTGATTCCACGGGAACTTTGTCTAAGATGTACCAATTTTAGCTCATCTTTGGCAAAAACCTACCTGAGTTAACATAGAAATACTCCATTCTTTAAATGTCATTTAAACCTTGGAATTAATAGGAAGACATTAAAACATTCTCAGATCATGTATCTTGGTTAATATGCTCCCAAATGCTTTATATATGACAACCTTTTGGCCCAGAAGAGAGTGCTTATCTGTTGTTGGAAAAGACTTTCAAGATGAGAGCGGCTTGCTTTCTTGTGGCAACTGGCAATTGACTTTCTGTATTTAACATCCTCTGGGTAAAATCTTACAAAGAGCTTTTATAGTTTGTTGTACTGAACTGTACGGAGATTATATACTAAATAAAGCTCTTTTAAAGTACACAAGATGAGTGTCTTTCCTTTCTTTGAAGGTCAGAAACCAAGGAACCAGTTCCTGAAGTGTATTAAATACGTGCTCCCTGGAGTCTAGTCCTTCAAGATAGATAGGCCAAGCTGGACTTGCTAATGGCATAGGAGTTTATTTTTTCATGGAATTTGGTTTGATAGCTCATTACTTGTTTCACTTGAACCTCAGATTATAGTTTGTATCTCTAAAGAGAAGGCTGCTATCAGCAGAATTTATCCTCAAAGAGGTAAATGCTATTTGTTTTCACCTTCGGAGTTGTTTCTACTTGTTGATTAATTCTCAGTCTCCAGTAATTCAGGAACATGGGTGGTAGTCCACATTTTGGTAAGAGCTTGTACATAAGTGTATTTGACTGTTACGTTGTTCAAAGCAGATATTGAAATTCCAAGCAGAAATAGAGAGACCAGTGTACTTCCAAATAGAAGAAACTGGCTGTGGGGTCTCAGATATTTCGTGCTGACTCTTAGAAAGCTCTTAAGCTTGAGCTGAAATGGCCTCTAGCATAGGAAGAGTTACAAACAGTACAGATAAATGAGAGGTTCAGGATAGGAATGAACCGAACAGGGAATGGTTTGGCGTGTGACACCAGGCACACAGAAGATGAAACGCTGTTTCTCTGCCCCTTCTTTCAAAAGTGGCGTCAAAACTCATCTCAGACCTTTTCAGCTAATTTAATACTCAGAAATTGGCTTTATAGTATTGTTTTTGAAGTGCAAATAATAGAACTATAGTGTAATGTGAAATCAGTGTAGTGGGTTGCAGCCAACATCAGAAGACTGAGAGAAAGAAAGGGAAAGGGGAAGGGGACAGCCCATATGGGGCACATAAGTATTGTTTTGTGCAGTAGTTGTTTGCCATACATGTAGGCATGATTGAACTGAGGTGCCATATAAAATGTATTTCTTAGTGTTTGAAAACCAAACCATTACAGCAAGGAGTATTCTGGGAGGATGGCATCTTGAACTTGGCTCTGGCCTGTCCCCCAGCTCTACTCTAGTAAACCCTTTGAACAGTGATAATATTGAAGAATTATTACACATTTTTAGGTGTGATATAGACTTGTTATTTTTTTAAAGTCCTCCTGTTTTAGAATTTATACAGGCATACCTTGGAGATATTGTAGACTGGGTTCCAGACCACCACAATAAAGCAGACATTACAATAAAGTAAGTTAAATGATTTTGTTAGTTTCCTAATGCATGTAAATGTTAACATCATGCTGTAGTCTATTAAGTGTGCAAAAGTATTATGTCAAAAAAAAAAGCAATGTACATATGAGCTTTCAGCAAGTCTTAATCACTGATCACAGATTATCATAAGAAATATAATAAGGCCATTGGGTGGCTCAGTCAGTTAAGCATCTGCCTTCAGCTCAGGTCATGATCCCAGGGTCCTGGGATCAAGCCCCAAGTCAGGCTCTCTGCTCAGCAGGGAGCCTGCTTCCCTTCCTCTCTTTCTGCCTCTCTGCCTACGTGTGATCTCTGTCTGTCAAATAAATAAATAAAATCTTAAAAAAAAAAAAAAAAAACCTATAATAAGGCCACTGGGTGGCTCAGTCAGTTAAGCGTCTGACTTCAGCTCGGGTCGTGATCCCAGGGTCCTGGGATGAAGTCCAGTGTTAGGCTCCCTGTTCACTGGGGTGCGGGTGGGGGATGCCTGGGTGGCATGCTTCTCCCTCTGCCCCTGTGCTCATGCCTGCTTTCTCAAATAAATAAAATCTTGAAAAAATATATATGTAATAAAAGTTTAATATTGCAAGAATTATCAAAATGTGACATAGAGACACAAAGCAAGCAAATGCTGTTGAAAAAATTGTGCCAAAAGAATTGCTCAGTGCAGGCTTGCCACAAACCTTCAATTTGTTTAAAAAAAAAAAAAAAAAGGCAGTATCTGCAAAGTGCAATAAAATGAGGTATGCCTCTATTCAAATATTTGCAGATGGAATTATAACGACAGGGTTATTTACATCAAAATGAGTTTATGGGGGCATACAGGCCAAACAAGATTGAGTTGCTGTGGTTTAAGCTAGTTTGGAATTTTTCATCATGAAAAAGAAATTAGAATCAACAAATCAGGAAACTAGGAAGATTAAAATTTAAAAGAACTGAGATCAACCAACTAGGGAAATAGTAGAAAGGACAAATCCCAGAAAGAGCTGGTGTTTTAAAGCTAGTTCTTTTTAAAATAAACACCTGGAAAAATCTGACTTAGAAAGGGTGAAAATACATCATTTAAGGATATAAAAGAAGACATAATACTAGAATCAGAACTGGTAAAAGAATTATATGAACTAATGTACACAATTCTGTGGCAAACAATAAATCAGTCACAGAATCAAATTACTCGTGGCCGCAGAAGCCCATTACCTCCTGGAAGTCACTCATCTCCACTCACACTTTACAACGTGTCCGTTTGCCTCTGCAAGGCCAGCAGGAGAGCATCTCTCCAGGAAGGTCCAGTTCCTCTTTTAAGGCTTTTCACTTGAGTGAGTCAGGCCCCTCCATGATAATCTCCATTTTCATTAACTCAAAGTAACCTACTGACTTAGGACCTGAATTATATCATCCACAAAGTCCCTTCACCTTTTCCACAGAGGGTAATGTAATCATCATTACATTATGATGATCATAACCATCCGACGCACAGGGCCCCTTGACACCGAGTGGAGAGGATTATACAGAGCATGTTCACCAGGGGTGGCATAGTTGGGGGCCATCTTAGGATATTGCCTACCACTAATAGGTTAAAAAGAAAACCAGGGTCTAGCCAAAACTATTGGGTAGCACTTAACCCAGGACTATAAACCTTAAGAGAAGGGAAGCACACAAGGAGAGTCCCAATCTCACCCTGCCCTTCCTCCTTGGAGTCTTCGAAACCATGGCACAGGGAAATGGAGCTCACACGGTGGCAGACTTACTGAAAGAAATGGATTGGAATTCATAGCTAGGGTGGCTAGGATTTGGTAGGAGTTGGAGGGATAGGGCACCAGAGAGGAGGGTGTTGCAGAGAAAGAAACCTGAGAAGTTCCCTTTGGGTCTTTGACTAAGCACATGTGTGTGGCTTACCAGAGGATATCCGGTAAATGGCAGAGAGCTGAACAGGGACTTCAGAGGTTACACGGTGCTGAGGAGACGTTGGAGTTGTGGCCAGCCAACATGGAGAGATTATGGTGAACCTCCCTAGCCACTGAACTGAGACACAAGAAAGGCTATACCTTAATCTGAGGAGAGGCTGTTATCCTAACTGCCTGTCCAAAGCAAATGTAAATCTGCTATGAAGAATGATAACTTAATCCATGGCCTCAAAGTATCTCTACATTTCCAAATATATAATGTATAGCACTCAATCAAAAAAAAAAAAAAAAAGACAAACAGAATTGAAATAGAAATAGCCACAGTCCAATCAGATAATAGAGTGTAAAACATAGACTTTAGAGTAACTGTGCTTATTTATATTTAAGACATTAAATGACAAGATGGAGAATTTAGGTGAACTGAAAACTATGAAAAAGAACAACATGGAAATAACTAGAACCAAAAAGTGTAATAAATGAAGTACTCAGTAACTCAGGTTAAATCACAAATTAGACACAACTGAAGAGAGAATTGATCAACTGGACAATAGGTTAGAAGGTATCCAGACTAAGACCTGGGGGGAACAGATGAAAACATGTCCCTTTATCCTAGAAGTGTAACTCAAGTCCCACAAGGGAAGGAAAGACAATGGATCTACATGACTTTGGGCAAGCTACTTACCCTCTTAGCTTCAGTTTCTTGTTTTGTAAATGGAAGCGCAATAATAATCTATGGAGTCACTGAGGGTTTTTTTTTTTTTTTTTAAGATTTCTTATTTATTTATTTGACAGAGAGACAGGGCACAAGTAAGCAGAGTGGCAGGCAGAGGGAAAGGGAGAAGCAGGCTCTCCACTGAGCAGGGAGCCCAACTCAGGGCTCTACCCCAGGACCCTGGGATCATGACCCGAGCGGAAGGCAGACGCTTAATGATTGAGCCACCCAGGCACCCCCATTGAGGGGATTAAGCAAGAGAACATTTAAAACATGAGGCCCAGGGGCGCCTGGGTGGCTCAGTGGGTTAAGCCGCTGCCTTCGGCTCGGGTCATGATCTCAGGGTCCTGGGATTGAGCCCCACATTGGGCTCTCTGCTCAGCAGGGAGCCTGCTTCCTCCTCTCTCTCTACCTGCCTCTCTGCCTGCTTGTGATCTCTCTCTGTCAAATAAATAAATAAAATCTTTAAAAAAAAAAAAAAAAAACACGAGGCCCAGTACTTTGCACATGGTAAGTACAATAGGTGGAAGTCGTAAGATATTATCATCATTGCCATCAATCATCATCAAAATTAGAATGTCAAGGAGAATATTCTGAAGAACAAAGTTATATGAGTCAGATACTGAAGAGCCCTTAGTAATTTTATGGGAACTGTTCTTGCTTTAAAAAATAATTAAAACCCTGTATGGGTTTAGAAGGATATTAACAAGAGCAGTTCATAAGGAAATCAGCTTCTTAGTAATCTTTCAGGTATATATTTACATTACAAGGAGAGGTGTGTCTATCTCTGCGTGTATGTATAGGAGAGAGGAAAAAAAGTTGTGGACACAGTCTAAGAAAGGCTGCTGATTGCATGTTTTTTGGAAGACATTATTGTTGGTGAAGATAAATGTCAAAGCTTTGCCAAGATAAACATATACAGAAAGTAGAAGTGTCTGACTGTGTATGGATCTGCTTAAGAGAGAAAAGAATAAAGAAAATGATTTCAGGACTAACACAGCACTTAGAGCAGCAGTGTGCTAATTAGGGCTCATACATTTAATGAAACTAGTAGCACTTTCTCCTGCAAGAAAAGGTGGATTTTCTTCCCCAGGAAATGACACCTGTAAACAATTACCTCTCTTATCATGGCTATTAAGATTATTTACATAAATTGTGCTCATTTAGATTCACTCCCATTAATTATTTTTTTACAACACCTGCTCTCACACTAGATTCTCCCTAGCTGGGGATGTACTTTGGGATTATTGATAATTAATGGTATAGCACAAATAGACAAGACCATTATAGGGGACCTGCTGCCCAGTTACTTTGCTGTCTTTGTGGGCAGGGTTTTTGTTTCTTTAATGCAGTATATTTCAGAATCTGAGTATCTGGGGGCGCCTGGGAGGCTCAGTCTGTTAAGCATCCGACTCTCAATTTCGACTCAGGTCATGATCTCAGGGTGGTGAGACTGGCCTCTGTGTCAGGCTCCACACTCTGTAGGGAGTCTCCTTAAGATTTTCTCAAATAAATAAATAAACCTTAAAAAAAAAAAAAAAGAATCTGAGTATGTGTAAGAGCCTGGTGGATTAACTTTATGAACACAGCCTTCCCTGTGTCATCACTGGGTTCAGTGATTCCTTCTGTGATAACTTACTGAACACGTAAGGATAGGATACAAGGCTATAGGCCTCAGATATAAATACAGATTTATCATTATCTTGAATAAAAATATTATGATGACATGCTTTAGAGCTTAAAAAAAAAACCTATAAGGGAAAGCAAGGGATGTATCCATTAAGAATTTTCATGTTGGGAGTTACAAAATACCTTAGACCGCTCGGCCACGCTACCCGCGTGGGAGTTGCAAAATACCTAACTCAAACTGGTAAATCATAAAAGGATCTGGTAGTGCATTTCACCATTTTTTTAGGCCTTTGGGTGAGGCTTAATCTCACACCCCACCAACTGAATCCATTCACTCGCTATCTCCTAAGACCTATAGGCACTGGTCTATCAGTGTACCAGACAGACAAGGTCCTTAGTCTCATTGAACTTAGATTGTAGCGGAGGATACAGACAACAGATCAACATGTAAGAAAATGCCGAATGTTTGAAGAGAATTAAAATAACAGGCTGTGATGGAGTATAACCGCGTGGTTATTTGGTTTTAAGTGGTCAGAAAGGCATTTAGGCTCTGATTTGACTGACAGGACACATCTGGGCTAAGATTGGAGGGAAGAGGGGTTGCTGGTGGGTGGGAGGAGCTTGGCGTAACTGAGGGTCAGAAATAAGAACATGGGGTCTATACCCCTGAAACAAAGAATACATTATATGTTAATTTTAAAAAAAAAGAAGAAGAAGAACATGCAGAAGAGAAAGAACAGGCCAGACCACATGTGCCTCAGTAAACAGGTTGAATTTTACTCCAAATGTGATTTTAAAAAAAACAAAAAACAAAACACTAGAGGATTTTGAGCAGAGTAATGACATTATCTAATTCATGTTTCCAAAAATGTGTCTATGATCCTGTGTTTGTTTTCTAATGCTGCCTTATCAAATACTAAAAACCCCCGTGCTTAAAACATTATTGTTTCTCTGTCTTGTACTCAGAAGTCAGCACAGCTCAGCTCTTTCTCTGCCCAGAGTCTCAGGAGGAGGAAAGCCAGCAGCGCCACCCTCCTCCCCACCCCACCCCACGTCCTCCCCACACCCTACCCCCCACCCCCGCCCCGAGGGCTCTAGGGATGATGAGTCCACTTCCAGCCTGATTCATGTTGTGGGCAGAATTCAGTTCTATGTGTTTGTGGAATGAAAGTTCTCATGTCTTTGCCGGCTCCCAGCCAGGAACCCCCCTCTTAGCTCCTAGAAGCCTCCCTGGGATCCTTGTGCACAGCGCCCTCCATCTCAGACCAGCAACAGCACACAGCGTCCCCACCCTGCTGCACCTCTTTCCACTTCCTCTCCACCACATCTTCATGACTATGCCTGGGAAACGTTCTCCACTTTGAAGGGCGTGCAGCATTAGACTGGAACCACCAGCCAACACGGGATGATCTCCCCGTCTCAAGGTTTGTAGCCTTCCTCGGATCTGCAAAGACCCTTCTCCCAAGTAGCATGACGTATCCACAAGTTTTGGAGATTAGGAAGTGGATACTGGGTTGGGGGCCAGATTCAGCCTACCACAGATGCAGTGTGGAAATGAGACTTGGGTGTGCAGAGGGTAAGATCAGAGGTGGGAAGACTGGCATCAAGTGTATTTTAGTCCTCCTGGTGAAAGGTTATGGTCTGGTGAGCAGAATGGTAGTGGTGGAAAATGAAGAGAAATAGGGTTGATAGAACTTGCTTGTGGATTATACATCGGGAATAAGGGAAAGGGAGATCAAGGGTAACACTTAGATTTTCTTTAAATTTGGGTAGCAGGGTATGTGATGGTAGTGCTTTTTCTTGAGATAAAGAAGACTGACTGGTGTGGTAGTCATTATTGGTGTTCAGCAAATATTTCTGGTTCTCCCTTCCTCCTGTCCTCCTTTTGGTTGAGTGTGGCCTTATGACTAACTAGTGGCCAATGAGATGTGTCCCTTCTGGGTCAGAGCATTTAACTGCCAGCCCCAAATCCTGAAGATTCTTTCTCTCCCCGGGTCCTGGAATAAGGGCAGCATGGAACCAAGCTTCCTCTGACTTGCATCCGATGCGCAGTTGAAAAATTAGCCTCTGTTGCTTTAAGTCACTGAGATTCAGGACTGTGTGTTGTCATGCCACAATCTCGCTTCTCCTGACCTCACACACTGAGGAGGAGCTGGCCTTTTACAGGAACAGGAGTACAGTGTCATGGAGCGGCCATGGTAAATTTGAGATGCATGATCAATGGCGTGTCCCGGAAGTGGGCCTCTCTGCCCACGTCGCTACTCCACTGCAGTTAGTATTAACATACTCCCTGACTCACTCTTCTTGGATTTCCATGACGCACCCCCGTTACCTTTCCAATACGTTACTTCTTTGACTTGAGCTAGAGTGAGCGTCCATTCTTCATAACCAAATGATCCCTGATGAAGACCCTCTAGTGAAGGCAGGGAGTTCTCCTGAGTCTGGACTTCCTAAGGCAGACATCTTTTTAAAATGGTCTTTATTCACATAACACCTTATCCACAGGGTTCCCATGGCACTTGTCACCCCAAATTCTAGTTAATGATCGATGTTTCTACCCTTCTCACTGTGCTGTGACCTTCGTAAGGGTAGGGGCTATTTACTTTTCATCTTCAAGTTCCCAACGGACGCTCAGAGTGTGTCATAAAGGCTCAGTGCTTTGTGGAGTGTGCAGTTGAGATCAGGCTCACCGGATGAAATAACATTGAGTGAACTACAGTCAGTCGACTCCTCCCAGAGAGAGAAACGGGATGGGACCATGGACCATGATGCCTGGCAAGCTAGCTTTCCTTTCCTGCTGGCGGCTGAAGAAACTGACCCACTGCACATTCCAAGAAGGTTGTAGGACCATGAATACTCCACTCCAAAATTGTCCAGGCATTCAAGTCAACAGAAAAAAAGAAACTGCTAGTGACAGCCTATATATCCACTTCATAGTAGTCGATATCAATATAGATATAAATAGAATATCTACTATGTCATTATTGGGGTGCACTGCCCCAATATTTATTAATTAAGCCACGTTTAATTTTGTTCATATTTTTGACATATATAATTATTTCTTTATGACTTCTTGTCAGGTATTGAGAAACATATTGGAATCTTCCATTGTGATTGTGGATTCATATATTTCTTGGTTTGGTCCTGTTCGATTGCTTTCTATGTCTTGAAAAAATGCTATTGGATACATTTAGATTTAGAATTGCTGTAACTTAACATTACAGCATTAAGAGACGAATCTCTTTAGAGATGAATTTAGAGAGTCTTTTTTTTTTTAAACATATATTTTTATCCCCAGGGGTACAGGTCTGTGAATCGCCAGGTTTACACATTTCACAGCACTCACCATAGCACATACCCTCCCCAATGTCCATAACCCCACCCCCACTCTCCCAGCCCCCCTCCCCCCATCAACCCTCAGTTTGTTTTGTGAGATTAAGAGTCACTTATGGTTTGTCTCCCTCCCAATCCCATCTTGTTTCATTTACTCTTCTCCTACCCCCTTAACCCCCCATGTTGCATCTTCTCTCCCTCATATCAGGGAGATGATATGATAGTTGTCTTTCTCCGATTGACTTATTTCGCTAAGCATGATACCCTCTAGTTCCATCCACGTCGTCGCAAATGGCAAGATTTCATTTCTTTTGATGGCTGCATAGTATTCCATTGTGTATATATACCACATCTTCTTTATCCATTCATCTGTTGATGGGCATCTAGGTTCTTTCCATAGTTTGGCTATTGTAGACATTGCTGCTATAAACATTCGGGTGCACGTACCCCTTCGAATCACTACGTTTGTATCTTTAGGATAAATACCCAGTAATGCAATTGCTGGGTCATAGGGTAGTTCTATTTTCAACATTTTGAGGAACCTCCATGCTGTTTTCCAGAGTGGTTGCACCAGCTTGCATTCCCACCAACAGTGTAGGAGGGTTCCCCTTTCTCCACATCCTCGCCAGCATCTGTCATTTCCTGACTTGTTAATTTTAGCCATTCTGACTGGTGTGAGGTGATACCTCATTGTAGTTTTGATTTGTATTTCCCTGATGCCGAGTGATGTGGAGCACTTTTTCATGTGTCTGTTGGCCATCTGGATGTCTTCTTTGCAGAAATGTCTGTTCATGTCCTCTGCCCATTTCTTGATTGGATTATTTGTTCTTTTTTTTTTTTTTTAAAGATTTTATTTATTTATTTGACAGACAGAGACCACAAGTAGGCAGAGAGGCAGGCAGAGAGAGAGAGAGAGGAGGAAGCAGGCTCCCCGCAGAGCAGAGAGCCCGATGAGGGGCTCGATCCCAGGACCCCGGGATCACGACCCGAGCCGAAGGCAGAGGCTTTAACCCACTGAGCCATCCAGGCGCCCCGGATTATTTGTTCTTTGGGTGTTGAGTTTGCTAAGTTCTTTATAGATTTTGGACACTAGCCCTTTATCTGATATGTCATTTGCAAATATCTTCTCCCATTCTGTCAGTTGTCTTTTGGTTTTGTTAACTGTTTCCTTTGCTGTGCAAAAGCTTTTGATCTTGATAAAATCCCAATAGTTCATTTTTGCCCTTGCTTCCCTTGCCTTTGGCAATGTTCCTAGGAAGATGTTGCTGCGGCTGAGGTCGAAGAGGTTGCTGCCTGAGTTCTCCTCAAGGATTTTGATGGATTCCTTTCTCACATTGAGGTCCTTCATCCATTTTGAGTCTATTTTTGTGTGTGGTGTAAGGAAATGATCCAATTTCATTTTTCTGCATGTGGCTGTCCAGTTTTCCCAACACCATTTATTGAAGAGGCTGTCTTTTTTCCATTGGACATTCTTTCCTGCTTTGTCGAAGATTAGTTGACCATAGAGTTGAGGGTCTATTTCTGGGCTCTCTATTCTGTTCCATTGATCTATGTGTCTGTTTTTGTGCCAGTACCATGCTGTCTTGATGATGACAGCTTTGTAATAGAACTTGAAGTCCGGAATTGTGATGCCACCGACTTTGGCTTTCTTGTTCAATATTCCTTTGGCTATTCGAGGTCTTTTCTGGTTCCATATAAATTTTAGGATTATTTGTTCCATTTCTTTGAAAAAAATGGAGGGTACTTTGATAGGAATTGCATTAAATGTGTAGATTGCTTTAGGTAGCATAGACATTTTCACAATATTTATTCTTCCAATCCAGGAGCATGGAACATTTTTCCATTTCTTTGTATCTTCCTCAGTTTCTTTCATGAGTACTTTATAGTTTTCTGAGTATAGATTCTTAGTCTCTTTGGTTAGGTTTATTCCTAGGTATCTTATAGTTTTGGGTGCAATTGTAAATGGGATTGACTCCTTAATTTCTCTTTCTTCTGTCTTGCTGTTGGTGTAGAGAAATGCAACTGATTTCTGTGCATTGATTTTATATCCTGACACTTTACTGAATTCCTGGACAATTTCTCGCAGTTTTGGAGTGGAGTCTTTTGGGTTTTCCACATATAGTATCATATCATCTGCGAAGAGTGATAATTTGACTTCTTCTTTGCCGATATGGATGCCTTTAATTTCCTTTTGTTGTCTGATTGCTGAGGCTAGGACTTCTAGTACTATGTTGAATAGCAGTGGTGATAACGGACATCCCTGCCATGTTCCTGACCTTAGTGGAAAAGCTTTCAGTTTTCTCCATTGAGAATGATATTTGCGGTGGATTTTTCATAGATGGCTTTGATAATATTGAGGTAAGTGCCCTCTATCCCTACACTTTGAAGAGTTTTGATCAGGAAGGGATGCTGTACTTTGTCAAATGCTTTTTCAGCATCTATTGAAAGTATCATATGGTTCTTGTTCTTTCTTTTATTGATGTGCTGTATCACATTGATTGGTTTGCGGATGTTGAATTTAGAGAGTCTTTTAAAGAATCTCTTTAACATTGTGAAATGCCCCCCTTAATGTCTTTGTAGTGCTTATAGCCCTAGCTTGCTTTGTCTGATAATAGCAGAGCCATACCAGTAGTCTGCATGGTATATATATTCCTACCCTTCTTGGAACTTTTTTATATTCCTTTAGTTACGATGTGTCTCTTATAAACATAGAGTTGGAGGGAATCTCCATTCTGACCAATTTTTTTCCTTCTAATAGGAGTGTTCAGTCTGTTTAGATGTTAATATAGTCATGGATAGATACATTGGGGTAGATCCATTGCTAATACACAGTGATGTTGTCCTTCTCAGGTTATCTATCCCATCTGGAGTCATGTGAAATCTATTTTTTCCCTTTTTAGTGATACTGATTTTGATCACTTAGTTAAGGTGTTGCCCAATTACTTACTATATAGTTATTAATTACAAAAGGATCAGTAGTAAGTGGTGTGTGGAAGGATATTTTGAGATCAAAAACCCTGTTCTTCATCAGTCCTAGTCCTCCTACTAAATCTACCACCCATCACCGATCTTTTTATTTCAATGTTCCTGCTCTTCCAGATTTGAATAGTGGGAGTCTGTCAAGCTGGCTCCTGTGTGTGTGTGTGTGTGTGTGTGTGTGTGTGTGTGTGTGTGTGTTTTATATGCCCCCTCATTTCTGGTACAACAAGTCCTCCCATGCTTATTTTGTATATTCCCTCCCCAGCCCTGAAATCAACCATTTCTCCAAGGAGCCCTGGTCATTTTAGTGGGAAATACTATTCAGACAGCAGAATCTGGATGCTAGATGTGCTCATTGCTATTAAGTGTCATGGGCTTCTAGGATTTTTTGGTGGGCTATTGGGGGAAATTCACACACACACATACACATGTGAGCACAAGAAAATTCATATATATCTGTCTACATGGATACATACATGCATGTACACATACACATATGCACACACATAAGTTTGTGCTGATACAGCCAATTCCAATCCAACTTCACAATGTTCTTCCTTGCCTTCTCTCAATAAAAAGTCCATCTTTATATCACCCTATTTTCACACTGAGAACTATGGCTCTCAATACTATCAATTCAAAATCACACAAAACAGGGACTCAGGTGGGAGGGCATACAACTCTCCATCTCAGGGTCATGAGTTTGAGCCCCACATTAGGTGTAGAGATTACTTTAAAAACTTTTTTTAAAAGAAAGTCACACAAAATAGTTTCAGAACTGCTATACTTCTAAATCACTGTGAAAATCAAACCTACTCAAAAGAGTTCAGTATTTGTTTGCATTTCTTCTATTATATCTTCTTTCTTTCTTTCTTTCTTTCTTTTTTTGGTGTGGGGGTATGTACTCAAAGTACTATGTTTAAATGTCACTTGAATTAATTCTACCCCCACCACTTCATTGTGGTTGTCATTCTAATTATTCAGTATTTAGAACAGTAATGTGATTCCAAAAGTCAAAACAATCAAATCGGTCCCTCCATTATCCCTTCCATCCCACTCTGCCCCCCTTGTACATAATCCATTTTATTAGTTTCTGGTTTATCCTTTCTTTGCTGCTTTTCTCATAAATAAGCAGATGTGTGTATGTTTTCTTACTGTCCATTTTTCCTTACACAAAATGAATATATATTCTTTTGCACTTTGCTTTTTTGCTTAACAGTATAGCCTAGAAGTCATTTCATATCTTCTCAGAGAAATTTTATTCATTCTTTTTAACAGCTGTTTACTCAAATTAAGCTAATTAACATTTATTGATTGATATGTTTGTCTCTCCTGTTGTGTTACAATTACAGTGTGTATCATATTTACTGTGTTTTGTTATGTGATATGTCAACTTCTCTCTAAAATTATTTTTTAATATTTAGGAAAACTCATGTCTGGTTCCACCGGTTACATTTGTATGTGTACATTTGGTGCTTTATATTGGGCAGAAATGAGAAAAACTCATTGAACTTTCACTGTGTGGTGCCCTGTGGGTCAGTTTTAAAACTGTGGGTCAGTTTTAAAACTATGGGTCAGTTTTAAAGATAGATATTTGTTCTCACCTGTCGTCTGGCCAACAATCAGTGATCATATTTGACTTTTTCTTTTCTTCCCCTTCTTGTTATGTTTAGTTGTAGTCTTCCTACACTGTCAGAACATGTTCTCTTTCCTGCTCTTTCTCATGGTCTCCTCATGGAGACCCATGTCTCCATCTGTTGTAAGGTTTTTCTATTTCATCTGAAGTGACATGGTATTATTTGAAGGTATAAAGATGCATATTGTAAACCTTAAAGCAATTTCTCTTTTCCCTCTCAATAGATAATTGATAGATTAGATAGATAGATATAGAGATACAAAGATAGTTATTTACCATACTTTAAGAATTAGGGGTTTTTTAAAAGATTTTATTTATTTATTTGACAGAGAGAGAGAGAGAGAGAGAGAGCACAAGGAGGGGGATGGGCAGAGGGAGAGAGAGCAGCAGACTGGGAATCATGACGAGTTGAAGGCAGACACTTAATCAACTGAGCCACCCAGGTGCCCCAAGAATTAATGTCTCGATATACTTGAATTTATTATTAAAAGCCTCTCCAGAGAGTCCCACTCCCACAGTGGCAGCATGAGGAATTCTGCAGACCTGCTCCTCAGCGAAAGAAGCTAGCGCAACCAGCAAAATTGTTTTTTTAATACCAACCACGTAAAGTCTGATCTCTACCTTAAGGAAATTACCTTAAGGGCACATTTCTTCAAGAAAATGTATTAAAACTTGGCATTGGAGCCACAGCCTGTTCCCCGCTCCTTGCCTCCCCGGTCAGCAAGACCAAGGCCACTGCAGGCAGATGCGGCCAAGAACAAGGGGCTCCTGCTCCCCTGCTCCCCGCTCCCCGCTCCCCGTAGCTGCTGCAGGGTCTCTCCGGGAGGGGGCAGCTCCCCAGCAAGCCTCGCCCTCCAGCCCCAGCTGCCTGCTGTGGAAGCCAAGTTCCAGGCAAGCGTGGCCAAGAGGGCGGAGGCTCTGCCTCGGGATGGCAGGCAAACCACCCAGGCCCTGCTGAAGCGGCAGAGGTTCCACCCCAGGGAAGGCAGGGTGGGAAGACCGGCGTCCTGCTCCTAAAGCAGGGGTGTCCCTCAGAAGTGGGCCTCGCTCTCTATGTCACAGTCCATGTGACCCTGCGAACATGTTCCCCGGGGGTTACCCAGATGTGCTGACCACGGATGCCCACGCAAAACCCCGCCCAGGGATGTCTGGAGCAGCATGATTCATCATTGCCAAAACCTGGAAGCAGGCAAGAGAAATACAGCATCGTCCACCCAGGTAACAGAATCTTATTCAGTGCTAGAAAGCACTGGGCTGTGGAGTCTGCAGAAGACATGGAGGGACGTGGAGGAACTGCCCAGCATCTGACTCAGGGAAGGAAACCAGCCTGAAAAGACCACCCGATGTAGGATTCCAACCATGTGACATTCTGGGAAAGGTGGAACTATGGAAACAGTAAAAGGACCGGTGTTTGCCAGAAAGTAGGCAGGGAGGAGGGGTGCATCGGCAGAACGCAGAGGATGTTCTCTGCGGGCACCTTACGGTGGCTGCTTGTCATCCCACATTTGTCAAAACTCACAGATGCGCAACCCCAAGACTGAACCCTGACGCAAACAGTGGACTTGGGGTGAGGATGACGTGTGCTGTGGGCTCACCGGTTGTACCAAATGTGGGGGACGCTGACAGTGGAGGAAGCTAGGGTGGGGGCCACCAGGGGTGGGGGGACATGTGGGAAATCTCTGTGCTTTCTGTTCAATTTCACTGTGAACCTAAAACCACTCTAAAAAGTAAAGCCTGTTTTTTAAAGGTTCATTACACGAAAATCAGTCATGAACAGACTGATCTCAAAACTAACAAAGAGAATAAGATGCAGAGAATTTGAGAGATAATAGCAAAAACTATAAAACATGAAGAATTACCACCACCCGTGCCCCGTTTGAGTTTTTCCAGATTGGCAATATTTTCAAGGATTCAGCATATTAGCAGCTGAGGTTTCAGCATAAATCCTTAGCCTGTTAATAACCCAATATTTTAGGTTAATATGCAAACTCGGTGTATGTGGTATTTTAGGAATTCTAACCCAAAACACGCAGTGAGTTGTCTATAAAAACCGAAGCTGCTTTCTTTTCTGACTGCCAAGAACCTAATGGTACTTGTTACATAAGGATATTTGAAATTAATTTTCCCTTCACATCTATCATGCACTCCATTAAACTTAAGTTATAATGCACATTATTTGCTAATATTTTCTAATGTTATTCCAAGAGATTTGGAGGAAGGCAGCACAGTTATGAAGGTTTCTGCAAGGCGTCATCTCTTACCAGCAGTGTGACCTTGGGCCCATTATCTGTGTCTCAGTTTCCTGCACTGCAAACAGATTAACTCCATAGTCTCATCCCATAAGGTTTTGGAAAGGATTAAATTAGTTAATAATTTAAAGCTCCTAGAATAGTGCCAGATACGGACTAAGCACCTAATAAATATTTATGGCTGTGATTAACGCAATTTTGACACTTCTTAAAAGGGAGTTTGGCTCGTGTGATTATTCTTTTTACACCACGGCATACAGTGTTTACCGCCGATGTGGCCGAACCATCTATGATTATTATTATTACTATTATTATTACTATTATTAATAGACACTTCCCCTCCCCCCGCCCTGCCCTCTTACTTCATGACCACTTTGAAGCGCTTTGAAGCCGTTAGCACAAAGCAAACCTGACTTCCCCGAGCACTGGCCACTCCCGGAACATTCCATGCACGCTCCCATCCGAGAGCATTTCCACGTGCCAGACCCTTCACCCTCACCCGCACGACTCCTCCCTTCCCCGCACCCAGCTCTGCTCAGACAGTGCCTGCTCACCAGACGACGCGGGCCTCCTGCCGGGGTCAGCACCTGCGAGTCCTTTAGCAGGTTCTATTTCCTGTTTCCTCCTCTAGAATGTAAGTTTCAGCAGGACAACAACTCCCGATCGTTCACTGCTCTGTTGTCTTCTTCCAGATCCCTCTGGCCACCCCCATACGCCAGAGCACCCCATCACTCCATCCCGTATTCTCCTCTGCTTTTCTTTTGAGTATGCATTACCATCCCGTTTACTCATTTATTTTCTGTGCCCCACGTGCTGGAATGGTGTCTGGAATGCCTGGCAGAGTTAGACCCTCAACCATACTTGTTGAGGGATAAAGAGGGTCTGGCACATAATAGGTTCTCAGCGAATGTGCAGAATGAAGAAATGCCCCTGAAGATGTCATGAAAGATTAAGGGGGGGGGGGGGACTATACTCCCCACGCCCCGCCAGCACATAAGGAAAGTTTCCATTAGAAAAAAATAATAGGGGCGCCTGGGTGGCTCAGTGGGTTAAGCCTCTGCCTTCAGCTCGGGTCGTGATCTCAGGGTTCTGGGATCGAGCCCCGCATCGGGCTCTCTGCTCAGTGGGGAGCCTGCTTCCCCCTCTCTCTCTGCCTGCCTCTCTGCCTACTTGTGATCTCTGTCTGTCAAACAAATCAATAAAATCTTTAAAAAAAAAAATAATAATAGCCCATTATATCTGCCATATGGCAAGCTGGCTCTACCCTAAAGTCGTAATTGCTAAGCTCATAGGGGCTCTCGCTACAGCCCAGAAATCCTATTGTGTTACACTATGTCTCACTTTGCACCATGACCATTTCAAATCTCCCCGCTTTAAAAAATTTTATTTTATTTTAAGTAAACTCTACCCCCAACATGGGGCTTAAACTCACAACCTGAGATCAAGAGTCGCAAACTCTATTGACTGAGCCAGCCGGGCACCTCCCTAAATTTCCCCCTTTGAAACTTCTAGCCCTCCCCATCCTACACTCACTCTCAGGAGATAAAACTGTGTATTAGTTATTTATGGCTGTATCACAAATTGCCCCCAAACTGAGAGACTAACCCATAAAAAGCATCTATAATCTCCTAGTTTCTGTTCGGGAATCCAGGCCTGGATTAGTTGGATGCCCCTGGCTCGAGGTCTCTTTATGTTTCAGCCAAGTGGTTGGGGTCCACAGTCGCCCACCTCTCCTGGGGTAGGGTCCTCGTCCACACTCAACCCCGTGGTTGTTGGCAATATTGTGCTCCTTGCTGGCGAGAGACCTCCCTCACTTCTTCATCTTGTGTGCCTTTCCACGGGACAGCTGGCGACATGGCCGCTGGCTTTCCTCAAACGCACATGCAGGGGGCAAAGTCCTCCAGGCCTCCAGGCCTCTTAAATTATCTAATGTCCCAAGTGGTCCTCGTTACCCGCCGTACTGTAGTTGGTGAGGGCAAGTCACTAGGTGCAGCCCACACTCAAGGGAGGAATTAGACAAGCACACGAATACCAGGAGACATCATGGGGGCCATCCTAGAGGCTGCCTCCCACACTCCACTTCCAGTCCCACAAACAAGAAAATAGAACGTTCTCATCTTCCCTTCATTCATCGCACTAACCTCTGGTCCTCTCCTCCTGCAGCAGGAGCTGCCCTTCCTTCCCTGCAGTTTGGTTTCATTCTCGATCCTTCTTCTTGGGATGCTTGCATGATAGGTTCTCCCTTCTTCTTACACAGTCAGACTCTCCGTTCAACTGGACCTTCTCCATCGGCCTTTCTGTGTCCTCATAATTCTTCTCACAGAAACAAACTAACCAAAACTCAAACCAGGGTAAACCCTCCTTATCCTCTGTCGCCAACATTTATCTATTTCACTCCTTTATTTAATGGTCCAAGTGCCCCCCCCAAGGAGCTGCCAGTTGTCACTTTCCATCCACTCCAAGATGGCAGCCTTACTTGACTAAAAGAGCTCTTGCTGGTGTCACCAAGACTTCCTGGGGTCTAGTGAACACTTTTAATCCTATGTTCTCTTCATTTTAAACACTGGTACCACTGCATCCTTTCTGAAACGCCCTCTCCCCTTATTTTGTAAGACAGAGCAGGCCTGGCGCTTCTTACTCCCCTGGCCTCCCCTTCTCCAGCTCTTGTGCAGGCATATTTTCTGCTCCTCACCCCTTTAAATGTTGGAGTCCTTCAGGCCTTGGGGGCCTCCCAGGACATACCTTCTCACTCTGTGTTTTTCTATCCCTTGGTGATCTTCCACAGCCCCGCTTCCAGTACCATCTAAATGCACACGACTCACAAACCAACTCCTCCAGCCCAGACTTGTGCACCTACTGGCCCATTTGACATCGTTTCCATGATGCTCCGAAGGCAGTTCAAGTTCAACACTTCCAAGACCAAGCTCATTATTTCCTCTATCAACCTGTTCCTTGTTCAGTGTTCTCTAAACTGCCACAAACTTGGTAGCTTAAAACAATGGGAATTTGGGGCACCTGGGTGGCTCAGTGGGTTAAAGCCTCTGCCTTCGGCCCAGGTCATGATCCCAGGGTCCTGGGATCGAGCCCCGCGTCGGGCTCTCTGCTCAGCAGGGAGCCTGCTTCCCTTCCTCTCTCTCTGCCTGCCTCTTTGCCTGCTTGTGATCTCTGTCTGTCAAATAAATAAATTAAAAAAAAAATGGGAATTTATTTCCTCACAGCTTCAGAGAACAGAAGTCTGAAATCAAGCCTCCCTCTGGAGGCTAGATTCAGGAGAGAATTCTTCCTTGTATCTTCCCGCTGCACGTGGCCCCAGGTGTTCTTGGCTTGCCTCTGCATACCTTCCACTGTCACATGGCTTTCTGCTCTTCTCCGTACACGTCTCAAATCTCCCTCTGTTTTTCTCTTAGAAGGACTTGGAAAAATCCAGGAGGACCTTGTCTCAAGATCATAACTTGATTATATCTGCAAAGACCAAATATGGTCACACTCACGGGTCTCATGCAACTCACTACATCCAGCACCTCCCTCCATCCTGTTGGTCAAGTCAGACAACTTATGACTATCCTTGTTCCCAGGAGCCAATGCACCCAGAAGTCATTTTCCTGCCTCTGCATCTCTGGTGTCTGCCCACTTCTCCCTCTTTGCCACAACCGAATAATCCAAGCTATTATCACCTCTCCTCTAGAGTCCTACCACACCTACTCCTGGGCCCACCATCCATCCTCCACAACGTGGAGTCATTCCTAAATACAAGTCTGATCAGGCTGCCCTGATCTTCTCCCAACTTTCACTCCTCTTGGGAACTTGGGAACGCCATCTTTATTGAAAATCAACATGAAATAAGAGCATCAATTTACACCATGAAGCCTTTAAGAAGGTGGTACATAGCAGGCAAAGGAACATTGTGGAGAGCAACTTAGAGGCATCATGATGAAAACTGATGACTTTGAACCTGGCCTGCTCCACACCCAACAATTGACTACACCATGACCTTCATGGGCTCCTTCTCTAGTCTCTAAGAAACCCGTCATTGGACACTGATGTGTTGAGAGCATCTGTCCCCCTCCAACACTCATCACGTAAATACTGAGGTGGCTGCGGTCCCCTCGGGGAGACACCAGCAGCATTTTAGTCTCATAACACCTGCTTTCCTTGCCCCCCCCCCAGCTCTTCTTGCGACTATTCTGCTGGAATACCCGAATGGGAGCTGTCCAAATGTCTTCAAAATGCAGTGCCTCTAAGTTACCAGCTTTTACATTCCTGACACCACAAAGCCTTCTATCCAAATTTATGTTCTAATAATAGCTAAGCAGAGACCTTATAGGTTTAATGGAAGCAAATATCTAGCATAAAAAAATATGTCCACCAATCAATCATGACGCACCTTCTGGGTAATGCTCTGGCAAGAGTTTTGGCCCCAAAACAGGGAAATGGAGAGCAAGGTAATTTTATACAAGTTCAATGTCCCCTTCACAATTTCTGTGTCTGCAGGATAGAGTTGATTCTGCTGCAGAAGCAAACAACTCTACAATCTCAGGGACTTCAAGCAACGAATGGGTAGTTCCGCTTCTTGCTACATAACCAGCAGGTTGACTAGGGCTTTCCATCCTGCTGTTCTCCTTCCTACACCGTTGATGGAACACAGCCTGCACGGATGTGTCTGGTCACTTTGGCAGAAGGTTGAGATGGCTTTTGGGGGGGCTTGCACCCGTCATTAAATGCTCTGGCCTGGGGGAACCTGGATGGCTCAGTCCTTAAGCGGCTGCCTTCAGCTCAAGTCATGATCCCAAGGTCCTGGGATCGAGCCCAGCATTGGGCTCCCAGCTCAACAGGAAACCTGCTTCTCCCTCTTCTCCTCCCCGTGCTGGTGTTCCCTCTCTCGCTGTCTCTCTCTCTCTGTCAAATAAATAAATTAATTTAAAAAAATAAATAAGGGACGCCTGGGTGGCTCAGTTGGTTGAGCAGCTGCCTTCGGCTCGGGTCGTGATCCCGGCGTCCTGGGATCGAGTCCCGCGTCGGGCTTCTTGCTCGGCGGGGAGCCTGCTTCTCCCTCTGCCTCTGCCTGCCATTCTGTCTGCCTGCGCTCGCTCTCTCTCCCTCTCTCTCTGACAAATAAATAAAATCTTAAAAAAATAAATAAATGCTCTGGCTGTGAACAATACATGTTTCTTCTGCTCACAACTCATTGGCCAGAATAGGCGCATGGCCCCACTCAGCCACCAGGGGGCGCCAAATTGCACCCTTGCAGTGTACCTGGAAAGTGGGAGAAGAGGAAATATTGGCAAATGTCCTTAAAGATCCGCACAGTCTTTCTTGTCACTAAGTATTTAGACCGCCATTCTTCCCAACAAGCAATATGTATACCTACATGACTGCCCCCAACGGGAAGAATCCAAACGCTCCGTCCAATCATGGCATCACCAGGCTTAAAGTCCAGAACCTGTGCGTGGTGCACGGGAATTTCTAAATTGGGTCAAAGTACTCATTGTCTCCATCAAGAGAATCAGGAACTAAACACCAGGTTCTCTATCCAACCTGCAAAGTTATTGCTTCGCTCCCAGTATATAAAGATAGAACAGGAGCACCTGGGTGGCTCAGTGGGTTGGAGCCTCTGCCTTCGGCTCTGGTCATGATCCCAGGATCCTGGGATCCAACCCTGCACTGGGCTCTCTGCTCCGCAGCGAGCCTGCTTCCCTTCCCCTCTCTCTGCCTGCCTCTCTGCCTGCTTGTGATCTCTGTCAAATAAATAAATTAAATCTTTAAAAAAAAAAAAAAGATATAACAGTCACAGGCTAATGGCAACCAACACACCCTCCAGCAGGGGGGACATGGAGGGCACTCGGGCCTTGACCCTCTTCCCTCCTCTCTAGTGTATTTACTGCATTTAACATTCACATGGCATCATTAATCTGCCAGGAAGCCCTCAAAGCACTGTACACGGAGTCATTGATTTAATCCTCACTACAACCCTATGACAAAGATACTGTTATAAATCCCAATATCCCATATAAATCCCAAAGATACTGTTATAAATCCCATTTTCAGATGAGAAAAATTCAACCCATTCATGTGTTCAAGGTCCCCCAGCAAGTACGTGCTGGAACGGGGTTCTGCGTCAAGCAGCCTGGCCCCAGAGTTTTCTCCCAACCATTATACTGCCCTGCCTTTGCAGGATGTCTTCACCTTTAAAGGTTCATTTACAGTAAAAATTCTAAGTTAAACTTGCAACCTAGAAGGGGGAAGATGTTTATTATGAGAAGCTCATTTTAGCTTTAGAGGGAACAGATGTCACTGGAATCACCATTCATTCCCTACTGCTCCTTCCCGCTGTTGTTTTCACCCAGCATGAGCCGGTCGGACACTTGCACCTCTGGCAGAGGGGGTCTCACAGGCCGCTGGGGCGCCGCTGGAACATGCCCGCCCTTGGCTGTCAGAAACCCTCCACTCACGCAGGGAGCCCTGCCGCACTGCTGTGCTGCCCACAGGGGCAAATGCACGCACACACGTCGTACACACTGGCGTGGGTAGACCTGGAAATGGAGCTTCTGGATCCAAACCAGGAAGTATTTTTTTGAGGATGGCCCCCCACGTAGCCCTTCGTTGCTGGCTGAGCCCACGTTCTCCTCCAAGGGAAGCAAGCCAGGAGAAGACAGAGCCAGCCTGCACCGAGGAGGAGGTGGGGTGAGGGAATCCTTGCAGCGTTCATACCCCATGTTCCAGCCCCTCCTAGGGATCCCCAGAGGCTGGAGAACCCTTTCCTTCTGGTTTCTTCAAGCTGGAATTCTGTCCCTTGCCATCTAAATGGTAGATATACCACCATCTAGTTAACCAGTGCCCTACTGATGCTTTTCCGTTTTTCTAATGATTTTGCTAGTGCAGATAATGCTTGAAAACTTTGTTCTTTGAGTTTGATTGACTATGTCAAGAGGATGATCCTAAAAGTAAAATTGCTTTCTACTTTTAAAAAGTTACTGATGCTTTTAAAATATATAAGTACTTGGGGTACCTGGTGGCTCAGTCAGTTAAGCATCTCCCTTCAGTTCAGGTTATGATCCTGGGGTCCTGGGATCGAGCCCCATGTGGGGCTCCTCGCTTCTCTCTCTGCCTGCTGCTCCCCCTGCTTGTGCTCTCACACTTTATCCCTCTGATAAATAAAATCTTTTTTTTTAAAGATTTATTTATTTATTTGACAGACAGAGATCACAAGTAGACAGAGAGAGAGGAGGAAGCAAGCTCCACACTGAGCAGAGAGCCCGATGCAGGGCTCGATCCCAGGACCCTGGGACCATGACCCAAGCCGAAGGCAGAGGCCCCAACCCACTGAGCCACCCAGGTGCCCCAAATAAAATCTTTTTAAAAAAATAAATAAAAAATAGAATACATCAGTACTTTAAAAAATGTATCGTAATACTAACCTTGAGCACGGTACCAAAGCACAAACCCCACAGCAGGACCCGAGGAGGCCAATTCCTTGTGTCCTTGCCAGCACTTGGTATAATAAGTCTTTTTATTCCTTGATAATTGGTTACAAATAAGTGATCTCCTTGCTCTCATTTGAATTTCTTTATTTTTTTAAAGATTTTATTTATTTATTTGACAGTCAGAGATCACAAGTAGGCAGAGAGGCAGGCAGAGGGAGAGAGGGGGAAGCAGGCTCCCCACTGAGCAGAGAGCCCGAAGCGGGGCTCAATCCCAGAACCCTGAGATCACAACCTGAGCCAAAGGCAGAGGCTTAACCCAGTGAGCCACCCAGGGGTCCCTGAACTTCTTTAACTTCTATAATTACACATCCTTTTATATTTACTGGCCATTCGTCAGTGCTTCTTACAATTTTTAAAAATCTGTCTGGAACTTATTTTGGCTAAGAAAAAAGGTGAGGATCCAACTTATTTTTTTATATACACAGTGCCTTTTCAACTGCATGGCCCTGAAAAGCTACCTTTATCATGCATTTGGTCCCAATTATGTGTCTGCTCTATATCATTACTTTGTCCCTCTAGTCTTGTTGATTCTTCTGATAAATGAAAAGGGAACAAATTAGTCTGGTAGGTGAAAGAGATCCAAAATTGGGTCTAAAAACTAAATCCAGGGGCGCCTGGGTGGCTCAGTGGGTTAAAGCATCTGCCTTCGGCTCAGGCATGATCTCAGGGTCCTGGGATTGAGCCCCGCTTCGGGCTCTCTGCTCAGTGGGGAGCCTGCTTCCCCCTCTCTCTCTGCCTGCCTCTGTGCCTACTTGTGATCACTCTCTGTCAAATAGATAAATAAAATCTTTAAAAAATATTTTTTAAAAGTTTTTTTTAAGTTTTTTAGTTTTTAAAGTTAAAAAAAAAAAAACTAAATCCAGCTCTATGCTGTTTGTATGAGACACATTCCAAAGAAAAGAATAGCACAGAGTTGAAAACAAATGGGCACATAAAAACATACGGGGCGGTGGGGGGCGGCGACATACAGGGCAAATGCAAACAAAAGAAAGCACAGGTGTGGCAAAAAGATTATCAGATATTTAACTCACAGGCAAAAAGCACTGAAGGAGTAAGAGGATCAAATTACAATGATAAGGATTATAGCCCACAATGAAGATAACCACCGTGCACTTCTATGCACCAAATAACATAGCACTGAAATGTGTGAAGAAGACACATACAGGGAACACAGGAGAGAGGGGTGAGACAGCAGCAGAGAGGGGCAACTGACCCCTCTCAAGATCAGTCAGTCCACGTACAGAAATGCATATGAAGACAGAGAAGTGATTATGTTAAATCATTTATGCCTACACATAAAGGATTTCTTAAAGTCTGTGATCATCTAAAATGAGAGGTTGGTATGAACACATCAAAGCATATTTATTAGCTTTAAAAAAATCAACTATTATTGGGGCGCCTGGGTCGCTCAGAGGGTTAAGCCTCTGCCTTCAGCTCAGGGCATGATCTCAGGGTCCTGGGATCGAGCCCCACGTAGGGCCCTCTGCTCAGTGCTTCTTCCTTTCCCTCTGCCGCCCCCCATCCCTGCTTGTGCTTGCTGTCTCTATCTCTGTGTCAAATAAATAAATAATATCTTTTCAAAAAAATCAACTAATATCTCTTGATTTCCTGCGAAGGCATGAAGGTACATGTCCTCCTGGATTCATGTGTTGCAATCCCAACCCCCAAGGGTCATGGTATTAGTAGATGAGAACTTTGGGAGGGGATTAGGTCAAGAAGTTGGAACCCCAAAGAGTGGTATTAGGGTTCTTATCAAAGAACCTCCCCGAGAGCTCCCCAGCCCCTTCCACCATGTGAGGACATGGGGAGAAGAGAGCCTTCACCCAACCTTGCTGGCACCCTCACCTTGATTTCCAGCCCCCAGAACTGTGACCCAAAAAAGGGAAAAAATGTCTGTTGTTTCCAAAACACCCGGTCTGTGGTATTTTGCTCTAGCAGCCTAACAGACCAAGACATTCACCTTATAGAAAAAGCAAAGAAGCCAGGATTCTTTCCCATTCTCTCCCCTTCCATTACTTCTGTGGGCACCAGCCAGGAATTCTGTGATCTTTTAGATTTCTTGCATAAGCCACCTAATGTAAAAATAATAACATTTTAATAAGTGGATGCTGGTTTATGGCCACAATTGCCAGTCGTTTTAACCTAATAATTTTATTTCTATTCGAGGCTCATGACAACCTTCATTCCTCATCTTCATAACTCCTTTATTTTGATCCTTCTTCTAATATGTATTCCATCAACTCAAGCATGTAATTTAAGAAGCATTTGGGAGTTCCTGGCTCAGGGGCTTTCCCCCCCACCGCCCTCTGCAAATAACTGTTCCATTATCTTTTGGCAACTTGAGTTTGGGAGGAAAGTCTGAAGCCAAGCTGACCTTATCCTGCCCGGATGCTTGCAGTGTTCGTACTGGCCCTGATGGCTTTATCCTGATTTGTCTCATTACAGGGAGAGAATCCTTTTAGTGTATAAGACTTTCCATTTCATCTGCAAGGAAGCTTGGTCACATCTGTCCTGTTCTTTTCGGGAAAACCAGCGGTGTATTGCTGGTTTTCATCAAACCAGCTTCACACCCACCATCCCCTCCCACTTCCTCCACCTGAGCCCCTTGCTCTCGCCAGGTTTCCCCCACATCTCTGGGGCAGGGGCACTCATGTCATTCCCACATGCTTCTCAGGTGGTTTCCGTTTTCTAAAGCTTTTTCCCCTCCACTCATTCTCCGACACCCACTTTCCTTCTCTTTCTGCTGTTTGATGCTCTTCTATTTTTCTGTCTCTTGTTCGAACTCATGCTTCACGGGCATGTGTGCCTTGTGGGATTCCCTTGATGGTCTCGGGAAGTTTTATCTAATTGTTTCTTCAGTCGTCTGATCTAATTCCTGTTCAAGGGTGCAATCTTTTTTCTTTAAGACTTTTTATTTATTGGGCGCCTGAGTGGCTCAGTGGGTTAAGCCTCTGCTTTCAGCTCAGGTCATGATCTCAGGATCCTGGGATCAAGTCCTGCATTGGGCTCTCTGCTCGGCAGGGAGCCTGCTTCCTCCTCTCTCTCTCTGTGCCTGCCTCTGCCTACTTGTGATCTCTGTCTGTCAAATAAATAAATAATTTTTTTTAAAAAGACTTTTTATTTATTTCTTTGAGAGAGAGAGCACGAGCAGAGGGTGGGGAGCATGCAGAGAGAGAGATCATGACCTGAGCCAAAGGCAGATGCCTCACTGACTGAGCCACCTAGGCGCCCCTCAAGGATGCATTCTTTTTTATTTTTTTAAGATTTTATTTATTTATTTGACACAGAGAGAGAAAGAGATCACAAGCAGGCAGACAGGCAAGTGTGTGGCGGGGGGGAAGCAGGGTCCCCACCGAGCAGAGAGCCCAATGTGGGGCTCGATCCCAGGACCCTGAGATCATGACCTGAGCTGAAGGCAGAGGCTTAACCCACTGAGCCACCCAGGCATCCCTCAAAGATTCATTCTTAATCTGCACTCCCCATCCCCGATTTTGTAATATCGATATGTAACTGGGTGCTGGTTCCTTTCTGGTCTTCACTGAGCAGGTGACTCTAACTGCACCTGCCTGAGAAAGCAGAACGTCATCACCTTTCCCGATAACCTGAGCACTGTTTTATTTTTTTATTTTTAGCTTTTTAAACCTGAGCACTGTTTTAATTCTTCCCTGAGAAAGAGAGGGGAAGAACAAGCTATCAGCCCCAGATAAGGACCGATCTGCTCACTCATTTGCTGCGGGAGAACAGGTGAGGGGACGAGGAGTGGGCTGGAGGGACCGTCTGCCTTGACTTGGGAAGGCTGCCTGCAGATCTTTGCTACTGTTCTCCGATATTTCAGCCTTTCTCTCCCTGGGAGAAGCAAAGCAACTTTGGGGGAAGCAGGGGTCCCCAGAACAAGGTGAAGTCTTGCAGCTCTGGCCTGGTTATCTGCAGCAGGCTTAAGAGCAAAGACCAACGATTTATGATGACGTCTTCCAGTCCGCGGCTCAGCTCAGGTTCTCCAGCCTCCACTGCTGCAAGAAGGGATGTCCACAGCTGGCTCAGCATGAGAGCTTCTTCACTCCCACATCTGGCCCCCAGGCCAGGATGGCTGTGACAGTGAGGGGCTGGCGGGGAGCCTCTCTCTCCAAGGGCCCCCTCCACATGCCTGATTTGGGCTTTCCCACAGGTGGTCCCTGAGTTGCTGGACTTTTTACATGGCCACCAGCTTCCCCCTGTGTCAGAGGTCTACGAAGCGCACATTGGCTTAGACACAGTGACGGAGGGGGTCCTTGTCCGTGATGTGCCTGGGACCCAAACTGGGGGGTGATGGTGGCAGAGATCGGAGGGATGTGACAGCCGACTTCTGGGCAGAGCCACTCTCCCTCTGTCCTGGGGCCGCAAAAAAGGAGCGAAGGGCCCTGAGGGTATGGTGATATGTCCCCCAATAATGGGTCCGTGATTAAAGGAGCGAGACTGATACAAAGCAAAGGTCAAGCAAAGCTTTATTTCACGCCAAGCATCAAGAATCAAACCGAACGTTTGGGGACGCACCTCTTACAAGAGAGGGCGACCTTTCTCTGTTTCTCAGACTAGCTTTTAAGGGCAAAGGCCATGAGGTTGGGCCTGGCCACGCACAGGTGGCCAATGAGATTGTAACACACAGAGGAAACTTCACAGTCATGTTAGGCCACACATAAGTGACCAATTGAATTACAATTTACCCTTTAGTAGACATTTGACCTAGCCTATCACCTTGGTCAGAATTGGCGCCCAAAAGGCTCCCAAAGGGCGGGGCCCATACTCCTTAGTAGCTAGGGAGACAGTATGTGCCCCCACTGATCGGATGTCTCCACCTGGCCTGACCCACCCTTGTATCTGGGCTTTGGTACCTGGGGCTGGTTTCCGGGACTTGTTTTTTTTTTTTTTTAAAGATTTTATTTATTTATTTGACAGAGAGATCACAAGCAGGCAGAGAGGCAGGCAGAGAGAGAGGAGGAAGCAGGCTCCCCTAGAGAGCAGAGAGCCCGATGCGGGGCTCGATCCCAGGACTCTGAGATCATGACCTGAGCCGAAGGCAGCGGCTTAACCCACTGAGCCACCCAGGCATCCCTCAAAGATTCATTCTTAATCTGCACTCCCCATCCCCGATTTTGTAATATCGATATGTAACTGGGTGCTGGTTCCTTTCTGGTCTTCACTGAGCAGGTGACTCTAACTGCACCTGCCTGAGAAAGCAGAACACCCCCCGGGACTTGTTTTTAAGTAAGTCCCCTGGGGGAAGGGGAGCAGGGACAGTTTAAGGGTTAAACAACAAGGTTTTTGTTTAACAGATGGATGCCTCTGGCTAAGTAGGTCCTTACAATGGGTCATGCTAAACCTGTGCTTTTCAACTTTCAAAGGACACAGAAACCTTTCCCTGGTGGCTTTCAGCAAATGCACAGTGTCGCGTACCCACCTCCACCATTACAGTGCCACACAGCACACACTGACACCCTCAACCATCCCCTGCCCTTAGCCTGTTCAAACCCCGCTCGAAGCCCGGCAGCCATGGACCTGCCCTCCATTCTTACAGTTTCGTTTTTGTCAGAACATCCCCCAGCTGGGATCACATAGTCTGTACCTTTTCCGACGGGCCTCTTTCATTCAGCGATAAGATTCCTCCGAAGTTTTGTGTGGCTTGATGCTCCCTTCCTTTGTATTGGTGAATAGAAAGTATTCCATTTGGGGGCACGTGGGTCGGGGACAGTCGCTCAAGCATTCAACTCTTGAACTCAGCTCAGGTCTTGATCTCAGGGTTGTGAGCTCAAGCCCCACAACCGGCTGCCACATGTGGCACCTACTTAAAAATAAAAAATAACTTGGGGCGCCTGGGTGGCTCAGTGGGTTAAAGCCTCTGCCTTCTGCTCAGGTCATGATCTCAGGGTCCTGGGATTGAGCCCCACATCGGGCTCTCTGCTCAGCAGGGATCCTGCTTCCTCCTCTCTCTCTGCCTGCCTCTCTGCCTACTTGTGCTCTCTGTCTGTCAAATAAACAAAATCTTTAAAAATAAATAAATAAATAATAACAAAATAAGAAAAATTTTTTAAAAAAGAGTATTCCATTGGGCTTGCTTCCTGTTTTAGGTGATTATGATTACAAATGCTATAAATATTAGTATACAAGTCTCTGTGTGAACATAAGTTTTTGAGTCAGTCAGATAAACACCTGGGAGCATGACTGCTAAATGGTATGTTAAGTCTATATTGCTTTGTTTTGTTTTTTGTAAATTCTGTAGGATTTTTCACATAGACAATCATATCATCTGTGAATAAAGATGATCTTATATCTTCCTTTCCAATCTATATACTTTGTTTTGGTTTCACAGCACTAGCTGGGATTTCTTTTTTTTAAGACTTTGTTTATTTATTTGACCCAGAGAGAGACAGCATGAGCTGGGGGACTAGCACAGGGAGAGGGAGAAGCAGGGTCCTCGCTGAGTAGGGAGCCCAATATGGGGCTCAATCCCAGGACCCTGGGATCATGACCTGAGCTGAAGCCAGATGCTTAACCAATTATGCCACCCAGGTGACCCTAGCTAGGACTTCTAATATGCTGTGGAATAGGAGTGATGGAAAAGACACTTCTTGCTTTATTCTCAGTTTTAAAAGGAAAGTGCCCAGTCTCTCCAGTGTCACAAATATCATATTATCTGTAGGTTTTTTGTAGATGTCTTTCATCAGGTTGTGGTAGTTCTCCCTCTATTCCTAGTTTGCTGAGAATTTTGATCATGAGTGCGTGTTAGATTTTGTCAAATGCTTTTTTTGCCTCAGTGAACATGATCACATGATTTTTTTTTCTTTAGACTGTTGATATGGTAAATAACATGGATTTACTTTCAAACACAGAACCAGCCTTGCATACCTAGAATAACCCCCCCCCCTTGGTTGTGGTGTGTAATATTTTTTAATTTATCACTGAATTTGATTTGCTAGTATTTTTTTATGGATTTTTGCATCTCTAAGCATGAGAGCTGCTGGCCTTCATGTTTCTTGCATTGTGATGTCTCAACTGGTTTTGATATTAAGTTCATGCTGGCCTCACAGGACAAATTACGAAGTGTTCCTACTGATTCCTTATTCTGAAAAAGACTGTTGAAAATTGGTATGATCTCTTTTTAAATGTTCGGTGAAATTTTAGACCATCTGAAAAATAGTGAATGCATTACTGGACAAAGATACTAATACACAGTTAAGTCTCAATTAACAAATTAACGTTCCCTATGGAAGGAGGAAATAAAAGTCGCCAAGAGGCGTAGCTCACGAGAGGGAACGACACGGATACTGGCGAATTTAGTAATTCTCTTGGAGCCCCGATCCCCAGGAAGCCCAGACCACCATTTCCTTGGGAGCCCCCACCCCACCAAGGGAGAGGTTGTTGGCACCTTCTGCGAGGCTGTGATGCCCGGCATACAAAGTCATCTGTTGAACAAGATCGTTACACCGAAGGCCTAAAGCGCTACAGAGACATCAGCCCCTGGCACAAAGCCCTCTGAAAGGCAAACCAAAAGTATGCACGTCCCTGTGCCCAGTCAGGTGAGTTCTGCTGCACTGAGGGTGACCCACTGGGGGCACCATCTGCCACATCCTCTGTTTCTAGACCAGGTTCAAGCTGTAAATCGCAGACGGTGCATGGAGCAAAGCCACCTCCCATCCTGCCTATAGAAATACCCAAGCCATCTGGAAAAAACTTCCACAAGGCTTTTTCCTAACACTTAGTGACACAGGGCCATTTTCTTCTTATCAAATCATGATTTAAAAACATACGGCAGGGGCGCCTGGGTGGCTCAGTGGGTTAAAGCCTCTGCCTTCGGCTCAGGTCATGATCCCAGGATCCCGGGATCGAGCCCCGCATAGGGCTCTCTCCTCGGCAGGAAGCCTGCTTCCTCCTCTCTCTCTGCCTCTCTGCCTACTTGCGATCGCTGTCTGTCCAATAAATAAATAAATCTTTTTAAAGAAACATAAAGCAAAAAAATTTTTTAAAACATTTTTTTAAAGATTTTATTTATTTATTGGACAGACAGAGATCACAAGTAGGCAGAGAGGCAGGCAGAGAGAGAGGAGGAAACAGGCTTCCCGATGAGCAGAGAGCCCGATGCGGAGCTCGATCCCAGGACCCTGAGATCATGACCTGAGCCGAAGGCAGAGGCTTTAACCCACTGAGCCACCCAGGTGCCCAAAAAATTTTTTAAACATATGACAGTAAAACCTGATGATTTGTTAGACATAGAAATACTGGGCCTGATGTATCATAAAACCGTAGCACAATCATAAAGTGGCACAGAAAAGGGTAGCATGATGGTTAATTTTATGTGTCAACTTTGAATTCCCAGTTTAGAAAAGGATTTATAGCTTCATAATCACTAAAAGGGTGAAACAACACTTCTAGGAAGAAAAACTGACCTGGTAAGATTTTGAAATTGACTCCTTTTCTTTTGGCCAACATCCCAACATGGAACAATAGATGGAAAAGTCCTTGATTGTAAGTTGGGTTTTTGTTTTTTTGTTTTTTTTTGCATAAAATTCTCTTAAGTTCTTAGTCTGTATATAAGATGGGCAGAAATTGGCTCTATAGAATTTTAGCTGAATAATTAACAGAGAATTCAGTTTCCTATTTGTAGTAAGATGAAAAGATAAGTAAATCAGGCCTGTGACCATTTTACCCCAAAATGCAATTTCTTCATTATAAGGAACCAAACAGAAAAGAAGTTAAAGAACTTCCTTAATAAAAGCACTGAACTGCCACCAGTCTAATAGACTATTAGAGCCTAGATGAAGATGGAAAATTGCCTAATAAAAATTGCAATTTGCATAGATTTGCCCCATAATTACAAAACTTATTAAGCTCCATTTTGCAGATACTATAATGGAGTTCACCTTTCATTTAATGCGATTTGTGATCACTGACTAGTGCAGGCAGCAAACGCTGGGAAAATCAAATCCATAATTACATTTTTGGTTCATATGTGAAAGACTGAAATATTCATTAGCTGAGATATATACTATTTGTTAAAATTAAGTAGAATGAAAAATTCCGCAAAGGGTTTTACCCACTCCTTTAAATACCTTTTGCAGGGCTTGTGGTCCATTGAGACAGTGAAAGGTAAGGTTCTGAAGGTTACAAAACAAAAAGAAACACTCACTTGGGGCCATTCATTCAGTCTGGTTCAGTACAGTCGATGTTTATTAAAATCCTCCCATATGTGTGGCCCTATCTGAATCAAGTAAGTAGCATAAGTGCCTAATGCCTGTTCCATTTTAAACCTTAGGAACAGCAATTTTACCTTGTGGTCTTAGAGTGGATGAGACAGGTAAGGCCCCCAGTGAATCCACCTGCCTCTCTGAGGTCACGCCTCCTTTTGAATATGACTTTGTGGCTCCTCCCATCAAGAGGCGGGGCCTATTTTCTCACCCTTGAGATGCAGGCCGGCTTTGCAAATTTGGGTAATGGAATGCAGTCAGTTTGAGGCTTGGTGGGAAGATGTCTTGAAGTTTCCTCTTCCGACTCTTGGGAGGCTCCTTTTGCCAGGGCAGCAAGAAATTCCTAGGCTCCCAAGAGACACGGGACTGGAGCTCTGACTAACAGAGGCCAAACACCGAGGCCCCAGAGGCCTAAGAAGGCCGTCTGGAACCCCCCAGCTGCCAGAGAACTCCCATCACGTGAGCATCCCCAAGTGAGACCAACGGAAGGATCCCCCAGCTGCACCCAGACCACCCCTGAAATATGAGAAAGAATAAGTCATCATTGCTTTTAAGCACTGCATTTGGGGCTCGTTTGTTAAGCAGCTTTAATAACTGACACCGTCCCCGAATGCCCAGTTTCCCCGGAGACAGTGTCTGTGGTGCACGATGTCACCACACCGGCAGTGACGGTCAGAGATAATCTCGGAAAACACAAATGCACCTTTTTCTCATTTGTTTTCCCAGCAATTGTCGCTCCTAGTTCGCAGATGGCATCCCTGTTCTCTCCGTAAGTCACAGTAACGTCTGTGATTATGAAGATCTCTGGGACATGGTAACATTGCTACCGCCGTATGTGCAGAACTCATTTCCGTGCGTGTGTTGGAGCTGGTGAGGTCTTGCCGGGCGGTCTTCGAGAGCACATGTACACAGTTGTCCCTCGGACAACGAATACCACGGGTTTGAACAGCATGGGTCCACTTGGGCTCAGATTTTTTTCAATACAGTACTGTGAATGTATTTTCTCTTCTCTATAATGTTCTTTTCTGCAGCTGACTTTATCGTCAGAATATAGTATATAATACATCTAACATACACGCTGTGTGTTAATCGACTGTGTGTGTCGTCAGTAAAGGCTTCCCGCCAACAGTAGGCAATTAGCAGTTCGGTTCTGGGGCGAGTCACAAGTTATACATGGATATTCACTTGCGTGAGGGTCAGAGCCCTTAACCCCCGTGTTGTTCAAGGGTCAACTATACGTCTGAGCCGGCTGTCGTGACAAAGCCAACTTCAAAATACACAAGTCGAGGGATAATTTCTTTGGATAATTTATAATGAACTAGAAACCACTGCTCTCTGTCCGAAAACCTTCCCGCGGAGCTCCTTTGGCAGCCTGGGGGTTCAGGCTGGTCCCGGGTCACACAGTCTTCCGTGCCTGGCTGCCCCGACGGCTGGATCCCCTTCTGTCCTGCCAGACCTGTAGGCTCCCAGCACCCAAATTCCTCTCAGATAAGATTAAAGGGGGGATTTCTTTTTCAGCGCCACAAAAGCTACCCCAGAGTTGAAAACGGATGAAAGGGGTTTGCTGGCCTGCTCGGTGCAGTGCAGTGCGAACACCTCTGACTGCATTTCTGTTGACCTTGGCGGGCAAGCTTTTTTTTAATAGCTGTGCATGGGGCAGATGTGAACTTAGAGATGTTTCTCAGTTAGACACACAAATAATTACTGGCTGGTGGGGAAAAAAATCACTGCAGGTGGTCTGGGCATGGCCCAGAAGGAAATTAACCAGGTAACTGTCTAAACTTGCAATCCCACCTTCTTTTATTAAAATTTGCCTAAAATACCTGGTTCTTCAAATGCACCTGGAACCACTTTTAGCATCTTCCTTGTTCTCATGTTAATTGGGAGTTAAAGAAAATCTTTGTTCTTTTTTTTTTTTTAAAGATTTTATTCATTTATTTAACAGACAGAGATCACAAGTAGGCAGAGAGGCAGGCAGAGAGAGAGAGAGAGAGAGAGAGAGAGAGAGAGGAGGAAGCAGGCTCCCCACTGAGCAGAGAGCCTGATGTGGGGCTCGATCCCAGGACCCTGGGATCATGACCTGAGCCGAAGGCAGAGGCTTTAACCCACTGAGCCACCCAGGCACCCCAATCTTTGTTCTTTTTATTGTTGTTGTGCTATTGGATCTTTTGTAAATTATATCCTAACATAAGGTCAAAGTGGGTATCAGAGAGCCCAAGGATGGGGAGGAACAGTTCTGCCTCTGGAAGTAGCCACTGACTGGGGTCGCTCTGAGCCACATCATGACCGTCCGTCTGTTTCTGTCTCTCCCCCACGGTCTCCACACCTGGTACAGTCTCCTCTGGGCAGAACGGCTCCCTCCACACCCTTCTGGAAAACGGCCATCCACAGCTCTCAAGTTTGCATGTTCTCAGTTTCTAGGATAGAGCGCAAACCGCGCTCTCTCTCCCTGCTGATGCCCCTGAGCCGGGCCTGCAGACAGAGCAGGGACAGGGGTGAAGACTGTGTGGAAACGCCATTCATCCCCCCCTTCCCCAATCACCAGCGTTTTCTCTTCTGTTTCTTGATTAGCATTGTCAAAATTTAAGTCCTTTTTATCTTTCCTGGTGAACCATTCCCTGCATGGAAAATTCTACTCCAGTTCTTTAATCTGTGGCCCTTTCATTGGGTGTCCAGTAGCTCCCTTTGTGTTTTTCTTGACTTTCTTTTATTTTTTCCAGTTTTTGATTGAATAGTTAGTTCATTTATTTTCATCCTTTCTTGCCTAATTACAAAACACTTCCTTCTCTTCCCCCAGGTTTGGGGGCTCTGTCCTTCTCATGTTCTTAACTTCTTAAGGAGCCCAGAACTGCTTGTTGGCAGAGGTTAACCCTTGATGGAAGACTTATTTGTTTCACTTACAGGCCCTGCATTTTAAAAATAAACTTTGTGTAATCACGGGTCCCGCCGTGTGGAACAGGGGAATTTCATAGGTCCTGAGGCGAAAATCTGATGTCCGCTGATTCCGAAGCTCTCGCTCTCTCTCTCTCTTTTTTTTTATTTGACAGAGAGAGACCACAAGTAGGCAGAGAGGCAGGCAGAGAGAGAGGGGGAAGCACGCTCCCTGCCGAGCAGAGAGCCTAACTCGGGGTTCGATCCCAGGACCCTGAGACCATGACCCGAGCCAAAGGCAGAGGCTTTAACCCACTGAGCCACCCAGGCGCCCCCGAAGCTCTCTTTTGTCTGTCCCATTTGACCTGTCAAAGACTGAGAACAGTGTGGTCCAGGGTCTCACTCTCATTTTCCTTAAGACAACATATTCTTGAACTTCTTCCACTTTTGCTTTATGTATTTCAACTTCAGAAATTTACTACATCTGTGGGAGTGGCATGGACATCATCATGAATCAGACCTTCTGTATCATTCATACATTGACCCAAATGCATATCACAGGGTAAGAACATAACCCCAGGTTTTAAAATCGCATCTGCGGGGCGCCTGGGTGGCTCAGTGGGTTAAGCCGCTGCCTTCGGCTCAGGTCATGATCTCAGGGTCCTGGGATCGAGTCCCGCATCGGGCTCTCTGCTCAGCAGGGAGCCTGCTTCCCTCTCTCTCTCTCTCTCTGCCTGCCTCTCCGTCTACTTGTGATCTCTCTCTCTGTCAAATAAATAAAATAAAATAAATAAAATCTTAAAAAATAAATAAATAAAATAAAATAAAATCGCATCTGCTTGAGAGTCACTCGTTCACATATTTGAACACTGCCATATGCCAGGCACCAACCATCCCTGGTGCTGGGGACCAGGGTGTGAATGGAACCAACAGGGTCCCTGCTTCCAGTGGAGGAGAGACCATGAGCAAATTCACTAGCGATTAGATTCACACTCTCACACTCTCTCTCACACATCCACACGTGCTTCCACACTCACACATTCTCTCATACATCTTCAATCTGAAAGAGTATTTCTGCATTATTAGGATGGGGATTTGGAAGTTGACAGTCATGGGCATTTTAAATAGACACAAAATGCCGCATTTACCAATCCCAATGATGGTAAATTCTCTAGATTTTTATGTTTAAGCTGACCTAAGAGGATGGTCATATTTTTGCTAGTTTATTCATATTTGATTCATAAATGTGAGTACTTTTACTTTATATTTGTCTTTTCTATGTTCAGAAGCCCTTCACACATTATGGATATTATCATCCGAATGTTGTTAATTTTGCTATTTATGTTTAACTTTATGACGTGTTTGTGTATATGTTTTAAAATTTGGAATTGCCCTCTTTTTTTTCTCTCTTTTGTCTTTTCAAGATTTATTTAAGAGAGAGAGAGAGAGCAGGGGTAGAGGCAGAGGGAGAAAAACACAAGCAGACTCCCTAGTGAGTGGGGAGCCCGATGTGGGGCTTCATCCCAGGACCCTAAGATCGTGACCTGAGCCAAAATCAAGAGTTCCAACACTCAACCGACTGAGCCACCCAGGTGCAATCCCCCTTGTTTTCTTCTATCACTTTTAGATTTCTTTTCTTTTCATCTCTCAGATTATAAAAACACGTGTCTGTATCTTTTTTGGCTACTTTAGTTCTTTTATGTTTAGATTTTTTATTTTTTGAGAAAGAGAGAGTGTGTGTGTTTGCACGCATGCACACCACAGAGGGAGAGAGTGGTTGGGAGGGGAGAAGGGCAGAGGGGAGAAGAGAATCTTAGCAGACTCTGTGTTCAGTGTGGAGCCCGGGGTGGGGCTTGATCTCACAACCCTGAGATCATGACCTGAGCCAAAATCAAGAGTCAGACCCTTAACCAACTGAGCCACCCAGGTGCCCCTATGTTTAGATTTTTAATCCATCCAGACTTTTGTGAATGGCATGAAAGCCAAGAAGTGACTTCTCCCCCAGTGGATAACCAGCTATCCTGGGAATAGCCGCTCAGTAACCAATGGACTGGTCCAACAAAAGAAGCAAAATATATTCTCAGAGAAAGGAGGAGAAGAGAAGGAGGCTGGAGAGAGAGAGAGAACAAGTGTCTGTTCCAGTGTCTTACATTTTCTTTCCAAATCTAAGTGTCTATATTCCAAGAGGAAGTGGTAACTACATGACGAGCCCTATCCAGCCAAGAGGAATTTGCTGTACGTTGGGATGAGGGAGCTTGTTTTCTAGAAGAGACCAGGCCTCTGGTGTGAGTCCAACATGCAAGGAGGCGGCCACCCAGTCAGGAGCTGAGACCCCAGATCTCAGGGTAAAAATACCCCAGGAGCGGAGGCGGCTGATAGAGCGCGCACACAGTGATGAACACTGCCGTGGGGACCAATTTAATACAAAGCCAACTCCTTTGTTTTGATAAAACTCAAATGCTTACCTTGAAGAGGGAGGTTGTCATGGTAACTCTTTCAAAGACAATGTCCTCACCATGGACCAGCTGTCTAAACTCTGGAGAATAAGCATTCTCCTCTGTGATGACAATTAAAACCCAATGGGGAGGCTGAAGCTGGCAGCCCCCGGGGGTACCACAGAGAGCCTCACTGGTGTTCCAAACACTTCAAAAGTGGTACAACAAGAACTTAAAGTTATAGGACACCTTTTCAAAAACGCAAGTTGCTTAGATTAACTGTTTCACTATACAACAATGATGTGGTTAATAGATAAAATAGCAAAATGAATAGTGTGATCATACCATTAGATCAAGGTTTTCTTTTTTCTTTTTATTATGGGGATGTTCAATACTAAGTGAAAATACACGAACCTAAGCTCCCTCCATCCTCATCTTTGATGGCTTTTCAACTATTGTCTTCTTGTGTCTTCAATCTGTTTCTGGATAACAGGCACGCAGAGCCTACCAGAAGCAAGCTGAATTGGAGCCCTGGCACTGCCCAGACGTGACCACATCCGTTGTGGTCCCTCTGGCAGTGCCAAGGGTTTAAGGCAAGCAGTTAATGAACTCTTTACAAGGGTATGGGTTAGGTTATGGGGAGCACCAGCAGACACTGGGAAGCTGTTACTTCTGGGGCCTGAAGAGAGCAAGGGAGGGACAGCGTGATCTTCCTGAAACCTGTGAGATCTGGGCTGTAGGAGAGGGGTCCTCACAGGAACTGGGGCCTTGAGTAGAAGGCTGCCAAGCTCGATATGGTGGTTCTGTGGTTCGGATCCTGCCTGGACAAGCTACAGACCTGGTCTCCTCCTCCATACCCTGTGCGTAATAATATCACAAACTTCACAGGACTAAGGATTAAATGTGATCTGCATCAAAACACTTGGAAAGCGGAAGTACTCAAATGCGAGCTCCAATGCTTGGACTTTATCTGGAAACTGATTAGGACGGACGAGCTACAAAAGCACTCGAATCATCTGAGCATGTGCTAATTAGATACTGGCTCTAAAGGAACTGCAGAAGGGGATTAACGGAATCAGGGCTCTGCGAATTTTCCGACAAGTCCTTCTTTTTTAGAAATACATATTGAAATATTTACAGATGAAATTAAATGATGTCTGGGACCGCCCCCAAAACATCCGGTGAGAGGAGGGTACGGATGAAACCAAACCGCTACAAGCCGGTCGCTACTGAGCTGTGAGCTCCTCCTAGTTTCTAAACTCATGCGTACATGTGAAATAATCCATGTTAAAGACAGACACAGAATAGGATTATACACTAAGCACCAGACACATCTGAACATTTTATACCTTTTTTTTTTTTAAGATTTATTTATTTGAAAGAGTGTGTGTGTGCTGGGAGAGGGGCAGAGGGAGAGAGAGGGAGAGAAACAGACTCCCCACTGAGCTGGATCCCAAAGTGGGGCTTGATCTCACAACCCTGAGATCATGACCTCAGTGGAAATCAAGAGTCTGACACTTTACTGACTGAGCCACCCAGGTGCCCCCATTTCGTATTTTTAATAAAAATATAATGTTTGGGGACGCCTGGGTGGCTCAGTTGGTTAAGCAGCTGCCTTCGGCTCAGGTCATGATCCCAGCGTCCTGGGATCGAGTCCTGCATCGGGCTCCTTGCTCGGCAGGGAGCCTGCTTCTCCCTCTGCCTCTGCCTGCCATTCTGTCTGCCTGAGCTCGCTCTCTCTCCCTCCCTCTCTCTCTGATAAATAAATTTTAAAAAATCTTTAAAAATATATATATAATGTTTGGTTTTAAGATGAACTCTGATTGGGGAAACCCCTCCCCCTGTCAAGGGATTTGAACATAAATTTCTGAAGACTTGGAGTGTGAGCTTCACTGGAAGTATTCCGGCTCTTGGATGATATGGAACAGAGACATCAAGTCTCCAAGGACCCTCCTGAAATAGCTCTAGTTCCCCAACCTCAGTCCCACTCCCGGGGTCCAGCCTGATTCATTCGGCTGGCTGGTTTGCTGTTGTGCAGAGCCGGGGTGCCTCCCTGGGTGAGGAGGGGTAGAAGAATAAAGTAGGAGAGGGTGAGGGGCATAATTTGGAAGCATGAACCAGGTTGTCAGCTGGAGCCATGCATACAGTAGGCACTTAATAAATGTTTGCCAGGAGGCATGGGAACCAAAGCACAGATACTGAAGAAAGGCAGTAACTTCTTCCCCAAAGGTGAAAGGAGAAGACAGTTGATAAAGGCCATAATAAAAATCTAATTTCTAGCAAAAAGCTAAGTATTCTCTGGCAGGAATGAGCGTCAATATTCCAAATAATACTGGCCCTCCTCTGAGGGAATTTTCCTTAAAGGAATTTCTGGGGTTCTTGTTTAAACTCATTTCTCTCCACCCCCCCCCCCAAAGTTGTTTACCTTTTGGGATTTCCCATATTATTTTTCCACTGCATTTATTTTTTGGCTTGCACGATGTGGCCACAGCAAACTACCCAAGGTCATAAATATGCACCAGGAAGCCACAGTCATATTGCAGTAATTTAAGAAACGAAATAAAACGTCAAAAGTGTGACTTCTTAGACATAAATGAAAAAAAGGCATCGCAGACATGGCCCGATTCCATGTAAACTGCTTCAGCTGAATTTAGACGCTCAATTAGGCACTTACTTATCCTGACGCTTTATTGACGCCCTGGTACAAGGCCCCGCCTCCTTAGAATCAAACGGAAGGTCCAGGTGGGCTCCCTGGAGGAGCGGGGAGGCAGGGGTGCTGCGGGAAGGCGGGTAGCGTTCCAGCCACCGCGCGCAGCCCCGCCCCTCCTGTGTCCACGCGCCTTCTCCCCGAGAGACCCCCCCCACCCCATCTGAGTTTTACAGGTGCGTCTTCTTCCAGGATGCCAAGCACACGCTGGCTCCGCGGCCCCGCCCGCTCTGGGGATGTCAGCCTTCGGCGGCGAACTCGCAGACCTGGCCGGGCTCACCACCGAGCAGCTCCGCGAAGCGGTTCCGGGTGGGGTCTGCCTGATGGGGTCGCTAGGCGCCCACTCCACCTCTTGGTTCGTAACTTGGGACCGCAGGCAGCGGGCTGCAGGTCCCTGGCCCAGTACCACGTTCTAGGATAATTATGCTCAGATTAGTTTTTCATACCCTTTGGACAGAGACATGATAATTCGGATTCTTAGACATTAAAATCTCACAAAGTGGGGCGCCTGGGTGGCTCAGTGGGTTAAAGCCTCTGTCTTCAGCTCAGGTCATGATCCCAGGGTCCTGGGATCGGGTCCTGCATCGGGCTCTCTGCTCAGCAGGGAGCCTGCTTCCTCCTAGCTCTCTGCCTGCCTCTCTGCCTACTTGTGATCTCTGTCAAATAAGTAAATAAAATCTTTAAAAAAAAAAAAATCTCACAAAGTTCTCGGGTGATTTCAAGTCCGGTTTCCTAATTTGGACTCCCTGATGGAGAGAGAAAGATGTGGCTATGGTGTTAATCAGAAGCTCCTGAGGGGGCGGGGATGAGGTGTCTCACACCCGGTTCAGCACCTTACTTTAAAATGTCTATAAGCTACTTCCTGTGTTACCAACTGCTCAACAGGCTTTTCATCTTCACAGCCCCAAATGCCGCCCAGCAGCCACAGGAACTGGAGAGCAATCAGCCGCCTCCTGGAATCGTTTCTTTTTTCTAACTCATCACGGTCAGAAAATCAACAGGGCTGTCAAAGGCATCCGCCAACCCCCCGCCCCCCTGCAAACTGCAGGACAAGGGCAACACTAGCCACAGCTCTTTGTCCAAAGCAGCTGCTCACAGCTCAGCCCCCTAAGCCTCAATACCAACTTCTGTCACCTGCTGTTCAACCTCTCTGGACTCTACTTCCTCATCTGTAAAATGGGACTGTGTGGGATTAAAGTCATAAAGGCCAGGGAATCTCACCACAGAGTACCTGGCCCACAGTGCCTTTGATAAATGTTAGTGATTTTCTAGGAAAACAGAAATAGAAAAAATATATATGTATTAAATAGTTCTAAAGTGATAAAGTATAGGGATGCCTGGGTGGCTCAGTTGGTTGAGCATCTGCCTTCAGCTGGGGTCATGATTCTGGGGTCATAGGATCGATCCCCCCACCCCCAATAGGGCTCCTAGTTTGCTGGGGGAGGGTGGTCTGCTTCTCCCTCTGCTTCTGCCTACGCCTAGCTTGTGCTTTCTCTCTCTCTCTCAAATAAAGTCTTAGAAAAAAATTAAGTGGCAAAGTATATATTTTATAATGATAGTACATATACAATGTGGTATGTGTGGATATATTATGTATATGCTTTTTTCTTTTTCCTTTTTCTTTTCCCACTTGAGAATGATTCCACAGATAGGTGCACTTGAATTAAATTATTTGCCTAGTGGATATTCTTGTCGAATCTTGTTGCTTTCCCAACACTTGGTGGTATCTATCTGTATCTCCATCCTGTCTCTCGCTCTCCCTTACCTGTTCTCTTCAGGAACTCCCAGAAACTGAGGTTATTCTGCCGAGAACAAGAGCTCATGGCATCTCTATCTCTCCTGCTCTTCCCTGAGCCTTCCCAAACTTACAGGCTCTGCTCTCTTCCCTACCAGGACGCCCACCCTGAAGCCCAGGGTTGGTCCTCTGAATTGGTCTCCCTCTGGCATCCTTAATGTCCTGTCTTAGTTCCACAGCCACCAGCCCCAGTCCCACACCTGCCAGGCTGCCCCACTGCCCCACAGGCTGGCATTTGCCAGAAGTCCACGGCCCCTGCCCTGGATGGTCTTTCAGGACACGCACCTGTCCTCCTGTCATTCAAAATGCCAGTGGTTCTTGGTATCTGTGATTAGTCAAAATTACTTCAGAATAACATTTTCTCATCAAAAATGTCTAAGCCGTGCCTGGTGGCTCAGTCAGTTGGGAGTCTGCCTTCAGCTCAGGTCATGATCCCAGGGAACAGGGATCAAGCCCTGAGCATTGGGTTTCCTGCTCAGTGGGAAGTCTGCTTCTCCTTCTCCCTCTGTTCCTCTCCCCAGCTCCTGCTCGCTCTCTCTCTCTCTCTCTCTCTCTCTCAAATAAACAAAATCTTTTTTAAAAATTCCTTTAAATGTTAACCTTGAAAGTCAAGTGAGGGTATAGGATCGCAGTTTATGGAACTGCAAGGCATGTCAGCCTCACCAATTAGAGGGTGTATTTCAAACAACCCAACAGATACAGAGACCAACGCCTTTTCGGCGAGAGTTCTACACGTGATTTGTGATGCACTTGGCCAACAAAATTCTTCTTAAAATATGTGAAGTTCTACAAAGTACCAGTCACAAAGCTAAGGAACCTTGGCACCCCACACTTCTGTGCTCAATAAAGATCTATGAGGACACAGCGTTCTATTCTAGAGCTCATTGTTTTTCCAGCAAAAAGTCATTCTTAGTCTCTTAGAACACAAAATTTTTCCAACAGATTTTTTTAAAGACTCTCGAGGAACACTAAGAAGTTAGGAATGCAGGAAGGGAATGGAGAGAGCATTTAGGAGGTTGTTATTTCAGTCCCAACACAAAGACAGGGGCTGGAAGAACCAGATTTGAGATGGTAGAATTTTCAGGACTTAGTGCTTCATCAGGAAGAAGGAAGGAGGAAAAGGAACCTATGATACAGAGACCTCCCCTACCCCCATCAGGAGAAGGTGGATGTTATATTGTGATTTGTAATGAGGAATATATATTTGGTCTTCTTCCCATTCCTGCCGTGGAGCTCCTGAAACCCTTGGAATTTCCCAAGTGAAGAGAGAAATAAAGGTGTCTTTTGCTATGCTAATCAAGTGGTTTGGGGAAGCGCGGAAGGCTGGAAGCTGGTTGCCAAGGGAACCAACCCCAAGGTTGGAACTTTCAGACCTACCAGCGACCTCAAATGGTGGGGTGAGGGGGGCTGAGTGTTCAGTCATTAGCCGATGGCCAATGATTTAATCAATCTTGCCTATGTCATGAAGCCTGCATCAAAACCCTAAAAGGATGGCGTTCAGGAAGCCCCTGGGTTGGTGAACCAATGGAGTTTTGGGGAGAGTGGCACACTTGAAGAGAGCATGGGGAAGCTCCACACCCTATGGAGATATGCTTTATGCATCATCTCCATCTGGCTACTTCTAAGTTACATCCTTTTTAAAAAACTGGTAATCCAGTAAGTGAAATGCTTCTCTGCGTTCTGTGAGCCACTCTAGCAAGTTAATCAAACCCAAGGAAGGGGACTTGGGACCTCTGATCTACAGCCAGCCAGTCAGAAGCACAGGTCAGAAGCACATGAACTCTTGATTGGCATCTGAAGGGGGCAGGGGGCCACCTTATGGGACTGAGCCCTTAATGCGAAGGGTCTGATGCTGTGTCCAGGTACACACTGACAGAATGGTCTGATGCTGTGTCCAGGTACACACTGTCAGAATTTTAGGACTGTCAGCTGGTGTCCAAGAATTGCTTGGTGGTGTGGACAAAAACACATCAGAATTGGTGCAAGAATCAGAACACATAAGGAGTATGGTTTTAGACTTAAAGGATTTGAGACACCTGCAGAAGATCCATATAGGGAGAAGTCCCATAGGCAACTGGATCTTCAGCTGGGAGCTCAGTTGCAAGATAGGGCTAGAGACACATGTGTGGGAACCATCAAGGATCACAAGTGGTATGTCATAGGTGGAACCCTGGGGAGAGATGGGATTATCCAAAACTGTGCGAAGACAGAAGGCAGCTAAGAACAGAGCCTGGGTGGGGATTCAGCCTAGGCATCCTACGCAAGTGGAGAAGAGCTCACCAAGAGACTGAGAAGAAACAGTGAAGGAGGAGGCCAGAGCTGCTGAACAGAAAGGGGAGTGGTCAGCAGAGTCACAGACCTCTGGCGTTAGGTAAGGTGGGAAAGGTCCCACTGCATCTGGGGTTAGCGTTATTGGTTAACCAAAAGTTATTGGTTGTGGCTCAGTCAGTCGGGTGTCCAACTCTTGATTTAGGGTCACAACCCCGGGGTTGTGAGATCCAGTCCCAAATAGGCCTCTGCACTCAGCAGGGAGTCTGCTTGAGATTCTCACCCCTCCCTCTGTCCCTCCCCATGCTGCTCTCTTTCTCACTCTCTATCTAAAAATCATAAATATATAAATCTCAAAAAAAAAGTTATTGGTGACCTCAATCTGAGCCATTTCTCAAGATCAAACTCAGAAATCATCCTTAATTCCTCTTTATCCTTTACATCCCACATTGCCACCATCGGTTTTATTTCTAAAATGTAACTCACATTCATCTAGTTCTCCTATAACTGGACATCCTAGACTTAGCTCTCTTGAAGAAACTCTACAGCCAATATCAAATGGGAAATTGGTTTGAATTCTGTGAATAGATTTCTGATTATGTGATTTGTTTTATATCATTGAACCTAAGGAGGAATCATGACCACTTCATAAATGCTAAAAAGATACATTCAATGAATGCCATTCTTTTTTTTTTTTTTTTAAAGATTTTATTTAATTTTTTGACAGAGAGAGATCACAAGTAGGCAGAGGCAGGCAGAGAGAGAGAGAGGGAAGCAGGTTCTCCGCTGAGCAGAGAGCCCGATGCGGGACTCGATCACAGGACCCTGAGATCATGACCTGAGCCGAAGACAGTGGCTTAACCCACTGAGCCACCCAGGCGCCCCCAATGAATGCCATTCTTAATAAACACTGAGATAAAGGGTAGTTATGTACTTCCAATGTGATTTTTTGAAGTTTATTTATTTGTTTGTTTGTTTATTTCCAAGTCATCTGTACTCCCAACTGGCACTTGAACTCATGACCCTGAGATCAACTGTTGCATATTCGCCAGCCATGTGCCCCTCAATGTGTTTTTGTTTTTGTTTTTTTTTTTTAATTTCAACCCAAAAGCTGGCATCAACATATTGGGGATACACTAGGGACATTCCCACTAGCTATGAGGAACACAAGGATGCCTCATCACCTCTATTACATAACACTGTCTTGGCCATACTAGCCAATGCAATTAGTAAACAGAAAGAAATTCTAGTGGGGAGTCTGGGTGGCAGTCCCGAATGAGGCTCCGTGCTCAGCAGGGTGTCCATTTGCCATGTTCCCATCAATCTTGGAGCATATCCTTCCATTTGGGAACAAGATGTTCCAGCTTTTATTCATACATTTTCTGCTCCAGACCTGGAATCCACCTGTTTCCTTTAGGTAGGGAATGGTATTTAGAGACCACAATCTGGGTGCTAGGGTTTTCATTGCTTCCAGGCCCTTCTTACTTACTCTGATGAAGAACTTGATCTCTTCTCTACCTCACCTTCATTTTCTTTTCCCCTTTGTTTGGCATGAAATACTTGACAAAACATGGGAAGCTCTAAAAACTAACAGCCATGAACACAAATGGTAGAGTATTTGAAGGAAGACGACTTCTTCGCTTTTTCCACAGTCTGTCCCCCTCAAGCTGAATGGGTTATAACTGGACTATTTTAAGAACTACCTATAAAATAAGCAGCCACCAGCTGTAGTTTCCCATTCAAATATTTTTCTGCTTGGGGGCAAAGAAGTGGAGAAATTTCATCTATTACAAATATGATTTCAATTTTAAAAGACTATGTCTAATTACTACGTATGACTATAGTAAAAATTGATTTTATACACTGTAATTGCATGGTTTCAATATGTAATCAGAAATGCAAAGCTTGATGCCTTTGATTTTAATTTCCATAACCAATGCCTCTCAGTTTACATATTTCAGTGGTTTCTGGCTTGATACACCTTTTTCTAATTAGCAATCAAGATGTGCACAGTAGTTCAAGACCTTCTCAGGGTTTGGACCACCCTGCATAATGCATTTTATTCCACATCATGATTATGCCTGGCCTTTTATTGAACTGGTCATTACCTTGACCATAGAAAGATATCCCACGGAGAATTAGTTCTTGAATTCTTAAGTGGCCTAAGATTTTCATCTCTCTGGCAAGTAAATGGGTCAAAATGAACCATTAACTAGCAAATATTTTTGCAAGACAAAAAAAATGAATTACAGTTTGCCACAACTGAAGCAACACTCCAATGTTTTACTCATGAGGAGTCTGAGGACACCACAGAAATCACCACATGGTTCCAAAGGACCAAGGGCAAGCCTCCTGTGAAAACTAAACTCTGGCCACCCCACACCTCTATTCAAGATTAGGCTTTGTTGTTCTGTACATCAAAGCTCATAAGATATATCAGCAGCCACTAAAAACTCAAAGCAAAATGATTCCACCAAAAAAATGGGAAACTTTTCATTCACCAGAAAGTCTAGTAGTGACTTGGACTTAACTGCTAATGTTCTTGAAGAACTCAAGGAACAATCCCTACCCCCACCCCGATCGCACCCTCAGGTCAGAGGAAACCCTGCTCAGGCTTCAGGACAGCTCTGTAAGCCCAGAGCTACCCATCCCAGCCCAGAGGCCCCCCTCCTGACTCCCTTCCCATGGTTCCCCTGGTCTCTGTCACTTTCCTTGCTCCATAACTTTTTGCCACTTTCCCTCGCTGTTTTGCTATATTACTCTTCTCCCCAAGTCAATTCTACAACAAATAAGCACATCCTATAGTCTTCAGTATTGCTAATGACATTCTTTGGGAAGAACCCCTCCTGTTATACTGGTTGTGATCATTGTGGAAAGAACCCCTCCTCTTACACTGATTGTGATCATTGTTAAGAGTATGAAATACACTTATCGCCTCCTTCTCCAGAACTTCCCAGTTGTCCCCACCCTAGTCAGCTGTGGTTATGATGAAAACCACTTCTTGATTTATTTCAGATCTTTGCCTACCCAACATAATGCTTCCCCAGCCTTCCTGCTACCAGATTCCTGTAGGAAGGCGCCATGACACACTAGACAGAGAGCTATAGGATGTAGAGAATATAGAATCTTTGAAAAATATAAAGTGATGGGGTACCTGCATGGCTCAGTGGGTTAAGCCTCTGCCTTCAACTCAGGACATGATCTTTAAAGATTTTATTTATTTATTTGACAGACAGAGATCACAAGTAGGCAGAGAGGCAGGCAGAGATAGAGAGAGGAGGAAGTAGGCTCCCCACGGAGCAGAGAGCCCGATGCGGGGCTCGATCCCAGGACCCCGGGATCACTACCCAAGCCGAAGTCAGAGGCTTTAACCCACTGAGCCACCCAGGCGCCCTAAATAAATAAAATCTTAAAAAAAAATACAAAGTGATAAATCTATCAATTTCCATATCTCTTCAGAAATAACAAAAAAAAAAAAAAAGAAATAACAAAACCCACAATCTTTTCAGAAGTTTATGGTGCATATACAAAAAAATAATCACATACTGAGCTACAAAAACTAAACTCCTAAATTAATTACCAAAATAACAGGGGACATACTCTTACCACTCTGAAAAAAGAAAGAAAAGTAGCAAAATGATTGGTTAAACCAACAACAACAACAAACTAGTAACTTGTAAACTGAAAGTCACTTTTCTGGTAAAACTGGAAATCAACAAAAATCACCAGCTATAAACAGATGAGAGAAAGAGCAATATATGTGAAATTTGGGAACATTGCTATGCTTAGAAAAAAAATAGCTGTCCAAACTAAAAACAAACCCATAACATTTTATACCTCCTCCCATGAGGAGGTAGAGTTTGTTTACTCAGCCCTTGAACCTGGACTATCCTCTGACTTACTTGGGATGACAGAATATATGGGAGGGACATTACGTGATTCCCGAGCACAGGAGTTTCAATATTTGCTCTCTTTGATTGTAGCTTCGACATGCCACCTAGTGAAGCCAAGCCACTGGGTCAAGCTACGGGAGGAGAACCAAGGGCACCAGAACTAACTGCCTGACATCTGCCGAAATACAGCCCCATCAACGATCTCAGGTGAAATCAGCAAAGGTACCACCCAGCCAACCTAAAAAATTGTAAGACATAATACACTATCAACATTTTAAGCTATAAGCTTTAGGGTGATCTGTTATACAGCAACCGTTAAACAGATAAGAACTGTCTGTTCTTATCTTATAAGAATTTATTATAAATTCTTATTTTATTATAAATAAATAAGAATTTATTATAAATTGTGGCATTTTCAACTAAGCATAAATAAAACAATTAGAGTGGACATCTGCTGCTCTGTCAATTACAGACCCCAACAGAAGAACCTATCAAATGAATAAATAAAAATGCAATAAAATAGTCAGAAAAAAATAAAGTTACTAAAGAAGTTATTTTACCAGCAAAATATTCGGGAATTTATTCGGGAACAACAGAATCTCATTTTGGGACAAACAGGCTATGGTAAAATCATAGGTGAGTCCAAAAAAACAAAGCAGAAGAACCTTATTTTATGGAGAAGGAGGAGGAAGTTGGGAGGGAATTGTTTTGAACAAAAGATCATTGGAGAAAAGCATGGGTCCAGGGTGATGATGGTTTCTCATTGGCTGAGTTGCCGGGTAATCCATTACTTGTAGGAGATGCAATCCACATCTTTCCCATATGGGGCTTAAAATTGATCATTCTTGGGGCGCCTGGGTGGCTCAGTGGGTTAAAGCCTCTGCCTTCAGCTCAGGTCATGATCCCGGAGTCTTGGGATGGAGCCCCACATCGGGCTATCTGATCAACAGGGAGCCTGCTTCCCTTCCTCTCTCTCTGCCTGACTCTCTGCCTACCTGTGATCTCTCTCTCTGTCAAATAAATAAATAAAATCTTAAAAAAAAAAATTGATCATTCTTTCCTGTTGAGGATTCTTTTGCTGGGGTCTCTAAGTGACAACTCTTGCTATAATTGATGTTAAGCAGTAAGGCCCCCCCTTCCAACCTCCTCTTCTAGCCTCCCTGCTCCATTTTAGAGATGTTTATTTAGGTTTATGAATTTTCACCATTATTATCTATATTGATCTTATTACCTGGAAACCACTTTGTTGGTCTTCCAGGAAACAAAGAGGTCTTCTTCACCTTGTCCCTGACTTTACCCTTCTGGGGGCTGGGACACAGGACTTTCTTGATGGATTACATCAGTCTATTTCTGCTAAAATGATTTCTAGACAAGTATCTGCTATCTCCAAAATGCGGTGACTGGGGGAAATGCTTTTGTCCTTTTCTTTTCTCTTTCCTTCTGAAAAGTATGTTGTGTAGCTATCAAGCAGCCAAATAATACTGCCTGTCTCCCAGCTTCCTTTCTGTCTGGGTCTCCTTATAGACAAGACCGCACCCCATATGGCTGTGGGTCCTTCAAAGAGCAGGAAGATGCCAGATCCTCTCTGCTTGGAGCCGGGCTGTGGGAGGGGTGCACCCAGGGTCCAAGTGGGCCATCTCAGCTCCCCCTCTCCTGACCAGCTTTTGCTTGCTGACCACAGCAGGAGAAGCCCAGAGGAGAAGAAAGACTGGAGGGAGCCATGATTCTGAGGACAACCCAGAAAGAAGGGTTTAGCCAGTAGAAGGTCAACCCCAGTGTTGAAGGGAGACCTCTGGGTGTTTCTGTGCATTAAGGTCTTCAGCTCTCCTGCCCATTCCCGAAAAGAACCATGAATGCTGTGCCCAGGACAGAATCGGGGTGGGGCCAGCAGAGAGCTGGCTTTACGGCTTGGTGAGCTGGGGTTCCCAACACAAGAAGGGAACACTGGGTGAACCCTCTGACCTGAACTCCGCAGCGGGGGGACAACTGAACAGCGCGTCACTCCCATTCTTGGGATTCCATCCAGAGAGCTGCCATTGACTTTGGTTCATTTCAGCGCCCAGGTTAAGCAGTGGATCCTTCTGATCTTCTGATTCAGGAGACTGCCGGGTGCTGCATAAAAACCAATATGGTTTCTACTGTTCCAGTGCCTCTGTTGCAAAATTAATCCCATGAGTGGCTGATAAAGAGAAGTGCTGAGCACGTTTTCCAGAAAAATGACACCAGCACCTTACATCACCATGCAAAGATGGGAGTGTCCACTTGTTCCCAGTCCGAGCTCCTTAGCCATATCTCCACAATCTCCAACACCTGGCCCCTTCCCTTTTCCAGGGCTTGCCAGGTTCCTAGACCACAGGCAGAGTCCAAGGAACCGGCAGACACAGCCCCTGCCCAGTACCTGCCCTGTGACTGCTAGGGGTCAGGGTTCTCACCACAAAGGGAAATCCTGATCCCCAGTAGGGTCTCTGGCCTGCCTCGTGCTGGGCTCTTCTGTCCAGTAGCTGGAAAGCAGGAGAGCCAGGGATCTGAGAACTTTTGTCCCTCATCCAGCACTTGCTTCTCTGCCCTCTGTGAGGGGGAGGTACAAAGAGAAGAAGGGGCCTCCAGGCAGAGGCAGTGGGAAAGACTGTGGTGACCCCTCCCACCCCAACTCCTTCAGCTGTGTGACCTACCTCTTCCCTTTGGGGCCCTAGAGAGAGTGGGGCAGGCAGAAGACCCACACCAGAGGTCACCAGAACAGGGTCAGGCCAAGTTCTTGAACACCTGGGCATAGTGGATAAGGAGGTACCCTTCCACACTAATCTTCTTTGATTTTTAAATGAAAAATATAAAACCTGTAAAAACAGAAATAAGTTCATGCCTATTTCCAAACCACACAACTTTGGAGGCTTATCCTACCAATTAAAATGCAGATCATAAATAACTCATTTGTTTCCAGTGAAATAAGCCCTGTCTCTGTGCAGGCACCGTGCAGCTGGCCTCAGTGGGCTCTTCCCTATAGCCGTGTAATGGGAGGCTACCATCGCATAAGGTGAATTCCCACCACTACGGGAACTATTCCCATATTGCCGGTTATGTGAAGACTTCAACATGGAAACCTGAGTTAACCAGCAGCACATGTCTAATACGCTTCAGTGATATCTTACCATTCCTTCCAGACTGCTGCCCAGGAAGCTTCCTGGCTCTCCCACCCCTTAATCTAAATTCTTATCCTGGGATGCCTCTCCCCAGTGTCTTCCAGATGGGTATTCTGAGAACATGAGCTCATGGGGCACTGACCTTGCTGTCTACTGAAAACTGTAACCAAGGATCAGTGGAGCTCCTACTGTGGCAGACAGAAAAGTTTCCAGGTGATAGATGGGAGGAAAGTATCTCTCGTGAAAGATCTAATCACGTCGCATGTTCAAATGGTAGGATATCCAATGACCTCAGGCAAGGGCCGGAGAAAGCCAGCTGAGAGCTGGCTGCCCTGCTAGGCTGAGTTCCTGGAATAAGACGCTGAGCCTATCAGTAAAATATAGGATCAAGAAAGAGTTCCTGGAATAAGATGCTGAGCCTATCAGAAAAATATAGGATCAAGAAAAGTCTGTGCATATTCCCAGTGCTCTGGTTCATCTGAGAATATCCTGGTTTTTCTTTGTAATGTTCCATTTGCATTCATGTTGCTCCGAAACAGATAAAGGGACAAAAGAATTGGATTCATCTAAGAATTTCTTGCCTTCAGAAAAGAGGGGGGATGAAAAGAGAGAGAACCCGCTTTCCTGGAAAGTCAGCACTTTATAATGTCTTACCAAACAAAATTCTAGAAATCAGAGAACTGTCTACACATGCATATACACAAGAAGACTTCAACTCGCTTTACAGACATTTTTGCCATCAGCTACAATGTTGTGCTTAATGGAAACACACAAAGGTGAACATGACTGTCACTTTTCTTACCATTAGCAATGTCTCGTTCCAGAACCTAGCAATGAATAATCGGAAAACAATATTTTAAAATACCATTTAAAATATCATCAAAGATAATCTGTAGTGACAGAAATCAGATCAAGGAAACATGAAATGCTTGGAAGTATGTCTAATGAAATTTGTGTCAGACATCTATAGTGAGAACTACAAAACTTTAAGAAGATCTGACTAAAAGGAAAAACCCCTACCTCTAATAGATTGGGAGACCCAACATTTGTTGAGATGTTCATTCTGCCCAAAGTGATTTACAGAGTCAATGCAATCGAAGTCAAAATTCCAAGAGGCTTTTATGTAGAAATTTACAAGCTGATTCAAAAATTTATGTGGAAATTCAAAGGATTTAGAAGAGCCAACATAATTTTGAAAAAGAACAAAGTTGGAGGATTTATGGCATAAAGATAGATGTATATAAAAATGGAACATAACAGAAATTCAGACACAGACCCACACACATATGGTTAACTGATAGTCTTTTCAACAAATGATGTTGATAAAACTGGATATCTGGACCTAATCCTTACCTCACACTGTACAGAAAGATTAGCTTGAACTACATCAGAGACTTAAATGTAAAACTGAAACTATAAAGTTTTTAGAAGAAAACACAGAAAGAATCTTTGGGACCCTGGAATAGGGAAAGATTTCTGGGACACAAAACTAAAGGATTAAGTATAAAAGGAAAGAGTTGATAAATTGGTCTTTATAAAATTAAAGACTTCTGCTTTTCAAAAAAGAAAAAAAAAACTGACAAATTACTTGCATCCAGAATATAGAAAGAACTTCTACAAAGCCAGTGCATTGTAGTGCGTAAAAAGACAACCTATATTTTTAATACAGGGTATATTCATATGCCCCACAATCCACCCATTTAAAATGTACAATTCAACAGCTTCTGGTATGTTTACTACAAAAAGAAACACTGGTCGTCTTGGCTGTCACCCCTTTACCCCGTCCCTCCACCTTCCATCCCTAGGTTTAGGGAATACCTAATCTACCAGCTTTTTTTTTTTTCTTTTTTTTTAGTAACATATAATGTATTATTTGTTTCAGGGGTACAGGTCTGTGATTCATCAGTCTTACACAATTCACAGTGCTCACCATAGCACATATGTCCATCTCCAATGTCCATCACCCAGCCACCCTATCCCTCCCACCCCCTCCACTCCAGCAATCCTCAGTTTGTTTCCTGAGATTAAGAGTCTCTTATGATTTGTCTTCCTCTCTAGTTTCATCTTGTTTCATTTTTCCCTCACTTCCCCTATGATCCTCTGTCTTGTTTCTCAAATTCCTCATATCAGTGAGATCATATGATAATTGTCTTTCTCTGGTTGACTTAATTCGCTTAGCATAATAACCTCTAGTTCCATCCACATTGTTGCAAAAGGCAAGATGTCATTTTTGATAGCTGCGTAATATTCCATCATATGTATATACCACATCTTCTTTATCCATTCACCTGTTCATAGACATCTAACTCTTTCCATAGTTTGGCTATTGTGGACATTACTGCTATAACCATTGGGGTGTATGTGCCCCTTCAGATCACTACATTTGTATCTTTGGCATAAATACTTAGTAGTGCAACTGCTGAGCTATAGGGTAGTTTTATTTTCAACTTTCTGAGGAACCTCCATACTGTTTTCCAGACTGGCTGTACCAGCTTGCATTCCCCCCAACAGTGTAGGAGGGTTCCCCTTTCTCCACATCCTCGCCAACACCTGTTGTTTCCTGACGTTAATTTTAGCCATTCTGACTGGTGTGAGATGGTATCTGATCATGGTTTTGATTTGTATTTCCCTGATGATGAGTGAAGTTGAGCACTTTTTCTTATGTCCTTTGGCCTTTTGGATGTCTTCTTTGCAGAAATGTTTGTTCATGTCTCCTGCCCATTTTTCTTTTTTTTTTTTTTTAAGATTTTGTTTATTTGACAGAGAGAGAAATCACAGTAAGCAGAGAGACTGGCAGAGAGAGAGGGGGAAGTAGGCTCCCTGCTGAGCAGGGGCTTGATCCCAGGACCCTGAGATCATGACCTGAGCCAAAGGCAGGGTCTTAACCCACTGAGCCACCCAGATGCCCTTCTGTCCATTTCTTCTTTTTTTTTAAAAAGATTATTTATTTATTTATTTATTTATTTATTTATTTGACAGACAGAGATCACAAGTAGGCAGAGAGGCAGGCAGAGAGAGGAGGAAGCAGGCTCGCTGCTGAGCAGAGAGCCCGATGCAGGGCTCGATCCCAGGACCCTGGGATCACGACCTGAGCCAAAGGCAGAGGCTTTAACCCACTGAGCCACCCAGGCGCCCCTCTGTCCATTTCTTGATTGGATTATTTGTTCTTTGGGTGTTGAGTTTGATAGGTTCTTTATAGATTTGGGATATTAGCCCTTCTGATATGTCATTTGCAAATACCTTCTCCCATTCTTTCAGGGAACCACTAATCGAATTACTATCTCCATAAATTTGCATATTCTGGATATTTCATGTAAATGGCATCATACAATAGGTGTCTGCCTTCTTTTGCTCAGCATGTTTTCAAGGTTCATCCATGTTGTAGCATGTATTAGTACTTCATCTTTTTTTATTACCAGATACTATCCCATTGTATGGATATATCATATTTTATTTATCCACTCATTAGTTGATGAACATTTGGGTTGTTTCTACAACTTACTTTTTTAAAAACGTGCAAGAGACTTAAACAGACACTTCACCAAAGGAAATGTACAAACAGGGAATAAGCCTAAGAAAAGGTACCCAACAGCATTAGTCATTAGAGAAATGCAAGTTAAAACTACAATGAGAGGGGCACCTGGGTGGCTCAGTGGGTTAAAGCCTCTGCCTTTGGCTCAGGTTGTGATCCCAGGATCCTGGGATCGAGCCCCGCATCAGGCTCTCCGCTCGGCGGGGAGTCTGCTTCTCCCTCTCCCTCTGCCTGCCTCTCTGTCTACTTGTGATCTCTGTCTGTCAAATAAATAAATAAAATCTTTAAAAAAAAAAACTACAATGAGATACCTCTATGCACCTACTCAAATTGTTAAAAAATTAAGAGACTAACAGTTCCAAGTGTTGGTGAAGACATGGAGCCATCAACCTGCCAGTGGGAATGTTGAACAGAGCAACCACTTTGGAAGACAACTTAGTTTTTATAAAGTGAAAGATATACTTGAAGTATGATCCAGCAATTCCATTCCTGAGTATTTGGCCAAGAGAAACAAAAACATGTCCACACAAATAACTGTACATAGATGTTCATCACACCTTTACTTGTAACAGCCAAAAAGTGGAAAGAACTCAAATGTCCATCAATAGGTGAATGGACAGATCAACTGCTATATCCGTCCAATAGAATACTTCTCAGCAATAAAAGGGAACAAATCACTGAATCATAATATTATGAAAACATTCTGCTAAACAAAATAATTCAGGCAAAAAGAAGTTTACGCTATATGATTCTATTTATATGAAGTTCAAGAACTAACAATACTACTAATCAATGGTTATGGAAATCAGATCAATGGTTGTCTAGAGCTGGGAGTGGAGGTGGGGATAGACAGAAAAGGACATAAACAGCGGTGTACTGAGGACTCCTACTGGCTCCCAAAAGTCAATTAATTATACATATTCAGGAGTTGGGGAGCCAGTTGTTAAGTAGCCATTATTTAAAAACTGGCGGGGTGGGCGGCCCTGGGTGGTGCAGTTGGTTAAACGTCTACTCTTGGTTTCAGCTCAGGTCATGATCTCAGGTCAGGGTGGTGAGATCAAGCCCTGCATTGGACTCCACGCTCAGTGTGAAGTCTGCTAAAGCTTCTCTCTCCCTCCCCCCTCTGCTCACTCACTCACTCTCTAAAATAAATAAATCTTAAAAAAAATTAAACTTGCAGTTAAATAAATTATATTTAAAACAAAGATAATAAATATTCTTCCTGTCTCTTCTCAGTCATTTTACCATGTTTGACTGTTATCTGTGCTCTTGAAGTTACTTGCAGCCATTGCGTCTGTATGGGAGAAATGCTGGATAATGGTGCCCATCTCTTCCCCAGTCTGCATTTGTGACACCATGTTGGTAACCTGAAATCAGCCATGGTGGGAGTGTTGGAAATTGGAAAACTTTACAAATCGTACCTTAATTTTATTAATTATCTGGACCCAAGAGAGTGATGGGAAAGTGCTAATAATGCCACTTAAGCTTAAAAGTGAGTTAGTGTGTACAGCTGTTACAATGGGAACAGCACACAAAAATTAAGAAAATATTCTTCCAGTATTCAAAAGCTATCACCTGATTCAGCGACAACACCAATGACCGTTGCTTCTGCCATAGACAAACAAGTGATGTCCCAGATCATGTTATGTTTCACTTTTGACTCCTTAAAGTAAATGAAAGTAGCAACCAACAGGTCCGTCAGAACTACACCAGTGACGTCCAACCACTGGTTGGCTACAGATAAAACTCAGTGAAAACATTTTGTGATAACCAATTGACTAAACAGAATGTAAAATAAAGAATGCCATACAATTTTATTAATTATTTATAACTTGTGTAACAAACATCCTTTATATCAGTAAAGTTTACACTTTTAACATGTTAAATTATTTATATGCTAAATAAATAGATGTTAAAATACAATATTTTTTTTCCAGAGCCTGCTGTTAAATATTTACCAGTATACCACTGGATACAAGGAATACCTTAGGTGATGGAAGTGACCTGTATATTGATTAGAATGATGGTTTCATGGTACATACATTTGCCCAAACTCATACAACCATTATTTAAAATGTGTGCATTTTCAAACTGATGCAGCCATTCTGGAAAACAATATAGAGGCTCCTCAAAAAGTTAAAAAGGGAACTACCCTACTATCTAGCAATTGCTCCTCTAGGTATTTACCCAAAGGAAACAAAAATACTCATTCCAAGGGATACATGCACCCCGATGTTTACAGCAACACTATCCACAACAGCCTAATTATGGAAACAGACCAAGTGTCCCTCGCCTGATCAATGGCTAAAGAAGCTGTGGTGTAAATATATATATACAATGGAATATTGCTCAACCATCTGAAAGAATGAAATCTTGCCATCTGCAATGATGTGGACAGAGCTAGAAAGTATAATGATAAGTGAAATAAGTCAGAGAAAGACAAATACCATATGATTTTGATCATATGTGGAATTTAAGAAGCAAAACAAACGATCCTAAGTGGGGGGGGAAAGAGAGAGAGAGGCAAACCAAGAAACAGACTTACAGGGACGCCTGGGTGGCTCAGTTGGTTAGGCAGTTGCCTTCGGCTCAGGTCATGATCCCAGCGTCCTGGGATCGAGTCCCACATCGGGCTCCTTGCTCATCGGGAGCCTGCTTCTCCCTCTGCCTCTGCCTGCCATTCTGTCTGCCTGTGCTTGCTCTCTCTCCCTCTCTCTCTTTCTGACGAATAAATAAATAAAATCTTTAAAAAAAAAAAAAAAGAAACAGACTTACAGTGAATGAGTTGATGGTTACCAGATGGGAGGTGCTGGGGGGGGATGGGTGAAAGAGGTGGTGGGGATTAAGGAGGCCCCTCGTGATAAGCACTGGGTGTCATAATGGGAATGATGAATACCGTATACTACACCTGAAAATAATATTACACTGTATGTTAACTAATTGGAATTTAAATTAAAAACTTTAAGAAGGGGGGGAGGGCATTTTACTGTATGTAAATTATACCTTAATAAATTTGATTTTTTAAAAAATAACATAAAATTGGGGACAATTAGTAAACTAACGAATCTCAATGAACTCCACAGTAGCTGGTTCTTTAGAAAACATTTTGGGTGTCATAGCACAGTTTGTTTGCTTTTTAACTTGAAATTCAGAAAAGACAAAGGAGGAAACTGTTCCTCTGACCACCTACTGGTTCCAAGGCCTACAAACGGGTGGTCCAGTCCCATGCCAGCACATCTTTGCCTCAACCTCTGAAAATATTCAGGAACTCACTCTTCTATATAAGTAATACGATGGGGTGCTTGGGTGGCTCAGTTGGTTAAGTGTCAGTCTCTTGGTTTTGGCTCAGGTCATGATCTCAGGGTTGTGAGATCGAGCCCTGCCTCGGGCTCTGCGCTGAGCATGGAACCTTGCTTAGGAGTCTTTCTCCCTCTCCCTCTGCCCCTCCCCACCATGCAGACATACTCTCGATCTCTCTACAAATAAAATAAAATAAAATAAAATAAAACCTGAGATGAGTGGTCTTTGCAGGAATTATCAGCTGGGAGTAAAGGAAATGTGTGTTTTGTGCTTTCCAAAGCGTCTTGTAGCCAAGTGTTTATGAATCCCCCACAGAGCAGCCCTGTGGTCCCAGCACTTAATGCAGGAGGCAAGCAAGGAGCGAGTCTTGGCCACTGCACGGATAGGAAAGCCAAGTCTGAAAGTTAAAGTAACTAACTGGGGAAAGTCACGGATCTGGATGTTTGTCTTCATGAAGCAAAACGTTCACGGAGTGTTTGTCAAGAGCCAGTCGGCCGACTGAAGCTTCCAGTGTTTCATCCAGATATTTCACTGCCTATAACCCTCCGTCCTGCACGTATGATTGTATATGACCTCTGTGCTACATTACATATGTACATAAGTATATATATGATCTACATCGTACATCCTAGCTTATATATCAAGATAAATGCTTGTTGGGAAAGAAGATAAATTGGTTTGCCTCCTCTCTTTGTGAATTAAAACCCCACCACTTGTCTGTCTCCAGCAGCCCAAGCCGAGAGGCTTAATGTCTAGTGTCAGTTAATCAATGAGCAGGGTTTACAGAGTGCAAGCTACATGTTTATGACGCCTTCCTGGAAAGACGGGCATTTATTGCTTTGTGTTTCTTTTTTTTTTTTAAAGATTTTTTTTATTCATTTATTTGACAGAGAGAGATCACAAGCAGGCAGAGAGGCAGGCAGAGAGAGAGGAGGAAGCAGGCTCCCTGCTGAGCAGAGAGCCCGATGCGGGGCTCGATCCCAGGACCCTGAGATCATGACCTGAGTCAAAGGCAGCGGCTTAACCCACTGAGCCACCCAGGCGCCCCTGCTTTGTGTTTCTTTAATTGACATGGGTAATCCCAGCCTATTGTTTCTACCATATTTCTGTTCTGGACGCAGCAGAAGAAGTACATGTCTTGAAATTGTCGCTTTATGGCTATTAGTATGTACTGAGCAGGACTATTTTGTTGGAAAGAATTTAACTGCAAGCGGGTCTTTGGATTTTCCCTGTGAAATGATTCTATCACAAGGAGAATTTTTACACTTTTAATTAATAATGATTTAACAAATCTTAAATAATTGTAAATTTGGTGGTTTCATAATACTTGGCAATTTCAGTAAATGTACTGTTACATAAGAAATTAGGATTTCTCCCGAAAAAAGCATCTCTGCACAACCCCAGGAAGAAACAGATGTGGGTGAACTTCCGGGAGTCAATTCAGCCCAGACATTACCCTACTTTGCAGTATCACACAAGAGAGAGGTGTCCCCCTCCCCGACCCCACAAAAAGTGTTGCAGCTCCTCATTGATTCAAAACCAGTCCTGCTAGTGTCTAATGTGTTCCCTGGGCCAGGACACTTGTTTCAGCCCCAGAGAAAGCCCAGGCTATCCTACTGCTACCTGGATGGAGGTGTGCATCTGCAGAGCCCACCTAGAACCACTTGGGAACACATACCATCAGGGCACAGGGCTTAGGGCTGTCTAGGAACAAGGCTATGGCCATGGACTTGTTAGAAACACTGACTAGTTCATGGCCCTGGCACTCTGTTCACTCATTCCCACCTGAGGCTGCCAGATGGCTCATGTGTTCATTCACAACCCACAGTTGTGGGTTTTACAGACTGGGGTCATTTGCTCACCATGCCGGCCCCTTTTGCTATATCTACATTTCATTCTATTCCACCTAGAGGACTGTTACCCTCGCTGTGTGCTGGGGCCAGCCCCCACTGGCTTGTAAAGGTCGATTGTTATACTTTTAGAAAATCTGCGAGCTGGTTGTCAAACATAGTCATTACTAAAAATTAAATTATATGAGCATACGATTAAGTAAATCGTATTAAAATACGAAGGTGAAAATACCCCGGACATCGTCCCTAGTTATTTTATTATGTTTTACTAAGTTATTTCCCCTTGAGGTTACTTAGGACTATTGTATCTCAGTGGGAATATAATAATACTGGGCATCTGCTCCCAGTTCAGCTCCCCGTTCAGCGACTTCACATCAGTAGCCTGAAATTGGCCATGATGGGTGCGTTGACACCATGAAAAGTGCCAAATGAGACAAATTGGGGTTTCTTTTCTTTTGTTTGTAGCCCACTGGGTTTTGGGCCTATCTCCCATGGGACAGGAGTCCGATGAGCAGCAGACAGGCTGGTGAATGGTGGAAAATATTTGTAGCAGAGCGGACGGGCTGAACTCACATTTAGAGTATCAGGAGGTAACAGAGAGCAGAAGCCATTCTGCAAGCTTTGTAGGGCCAGCGCATGAGGGAAATGAGAATAGAAAGTTCTCTGGAGCCTTAGTTGCGATGGAGGGAAACCCCCTCCCTCAAGGAGTAACACACAGGAGTTCTAGAAAGAACTATCACTGCTGCTGCGGAGGAAAGGGTGCCCCAACCCTTCCTCCATCCCCAGCTAAATCCCCCCAGACACCACTAATCTGTCTGCCTACCCTTGGAGGAAGCAGACTGAGAAGAAATGAGGCTGAAGAAGTGGTGGGTAAGGGCACAGTGGGGTTGCCCTTTGGCAGAAGCTTCTACCAGATGGAAGGAGGGGCTGGCTGAGCATCCCCTTTCTTCTCTTGAGAAAGACCCCAGGCTTCCCAGTGGGCCGGTATGTTAGGCTTCACAAAGCACCACAGACTGGGTGGTTTCAACAACAGAAATTTACTTCTCACTGTTCTGAAGTCTACAAGTCTAAGATCAAGGAGTCCATGGGATTGGTTTCTTCTGAAGCCTCTCTCTTTGGTTTGTAGATGACCGTCTTCTCCCTGTGTCTTCACATGGTCTTTCCTCTGTGTGTATCTGTGTCCCGATCTCTTTTTATAAGGACACAATTTATGTTGGGTTAGGGCCCACTGAATGACCTCATTTCACCAGAATTCCGTCTTCAAAGGCCGTATTTCCAAATACAGTCACATTCTGAGGTACTGGGGGTGAGGACTTCAACATTATCAATTTTTGGAGGATACAAATCAGCCAATAGCCAGGAGTATCCAAGGAGGCTCTGGAGGCAAAGGTGGGATCCTAGGGGCCAACTGAGCAGAGCCATCCCTGGGACAGAAGGACCAGGGGCTCTGGGTCCCTTAGGGCAGGCACTGTGCTATATTTGCCTTTGTTTCCTGAATGCCCAGCACTATAGCTAGCACTTGGTGGCTTTTCACTAAATGTTTTTTGGATGAGCAAATGAACAAGCATGTTGTTAGAGAAGGAAAAGGAATCTCCTTCTCAGTACAATTTTTACGGATAGGTGAGACTCCTTCTGGTTTATTGAAGGACAGGTAAGGGTCTTCTTCATTTCCTTTAAGGTTGGTTCTCTTTGGACGAGACAGGTGAGGCTTAAGCCCAAACTTCATCTTGACCTCCAACCACTCAGGCCCCACCATCTGCATCAAATCCCTACGAAGTAGGGCCCAGAACCCAGAGCTCTCCAGAGACCCAAGGGAGTACACACAGCCTGGGAAGAAATCATGTATCGGGGCAGAACCACAGAGAAAAGAATAGAAAGTCAAGATTAACACATTTAATGACACAAAATATCCACTAGTTTCCACGCCCATGTATTGTCACTTACGCACTCCTACATTTTTATCTTACTGTAGGATAGCAGTGCATTTCTATATTTTTGATATTTCATGGAGTGGGCTCCCCAAGTCAAAGTCCTGGGCCCTGGGGGCTCTTAGATTGGTCCTGCACCTGTTAGTTTCCACCCACGGGGAAAGTCCTAGACAGGGTGACCCAGCCAGGGCCTCTCCTTTTGGCACAGAGGTCTCCTCTTGAGAAGGACCCTGCCATCCCAGCAAGTGGCCCCAAAAGCTTGAGGGGAGCTGCTTCTGAAGTCCCGGGCTCTAGAGTGGGCTCTAGATGAGAAACTCTCTTCTAGATGTTTCCTGTTGGCCCCCTTTCCTACCAGGCACGAGGAGAGCTGCTCTGTGGGCCAGGATACAGGAGCTGAGGGTTTTCCCTCCCAAGACTGGTTTCAGGATTTGGTCGGTCGGTCTGGGAAGGAGATGAAGTGATAGGAGTGTTTCAGGAAAATGCCAACATTTTGCTCTTCCCGGGAAGAGCACAGCGTGAAGAACGCGTGCGGCATGGCTCTGCAGCAGGACCGGCCCCGAATCCTGGTATCTGACAGCAAGCCTAGCTGTAACAGCCCAGAAGCGCTTTGAAAAAATGCCATTCCGTGTACTGCATTGCAATAGGCCTGCGATGAGCAAAGAAGCATCAATACCTATTACTTAGAAACAGATGAGAAGGCAAATCAGCAGCTGCTAGGCAATCAGATGAAACCCCACTCCGTTGTGTTTTGTGCCTTCAGGTTTTTTTGTTTTTTTGTTTTTTTAATGGGCCAAGCTTTCCTTCTGCCTCTGGCATCTTGTGATCGTCAGCGGGTTCAGTGGTACCTTCCCATGACATGACTTATCAACCGTAGGATCAAGGCTCATAAACTGGTATCAGAGAACTTATTAAGACATAACCCTTAAATGTGTGGGAGAACAACATGAGGCACGCACAGCTCCGGAGCCCAGGCTTGCCGTCAAGCTCGCTGTGGCTTTCTCCAAGCGAATCCGGGCATATGGTGCCATAATGGAGCATGAATTTACAGCAACAGAGATGTACGAGGGAGATTAAAGCGTCATCTGTAAGGACATACTGCGTGGCAAAAAACAATTATTGTATTTTCTGCTTTGTAGTATGAGGAACTCGATTCCTTTCCATAGAGTGTGGGCTCCCTCTGCTGCTGGCAGGAGACACAGGGACTCCGGGCACGCGGGGCTCCTTGGGGACTTTGGCAGAGCAGGTGGCCTGTCCTGGGAGGGGAAAGGCAGGGCTAAACGTTGTCCCTGGAAACGGGCTGGTGTGGGGGTAGTGGACAAGGCCCAGGGGTCAGGTCAGACATCCTACTCTTTGAAAGGAGGACCACACTTGCTCCTTTGAGAACCATCAACCATCTTAAGCAAAACAGCTCATTCTCTATTAGTTGGGTTATTTGCATGGTCGGTATCTCAGATTCTCTGATTTCCCTCTTAGAATTCTAATGGTCATGCTAATTTCCTTTCAGTGAGTCAAAAGAAATGCCATGTGTGTGTACTGACTTCCTGGTGATGCTAACATTATTTTACTGGGTTTAATTAGATGCTGGGTGACAGGGGAGTGGGGATACTTGCTACTTCTCTGGGGTATATATTCTGATATATGATCACCTGCACCCTGCATAAAAAAGTGTTCAATTATGTTTCTGGTTATGTCCTCAGGAACATACATTTATATTTCGTATCATTAATTTCAACAACTACAGCATTTGTTCATTTGTTCATTTAGCAAGGAAGCAGGCACAGTCATCCAGATGAGAGAAGAAGGTGGCCTGGCCAAGGCAGGTAGTGCAGGAGGTGAGGAGGGGGTCAGATCCTGGAGAGATTTTTAAAGGCAGAGAACACAGGATATTCAAGGGAGTTAGATGTGGGGTGAGACAGGAAGAGAGGAGTCAAGGTGACTCTGAGATCTTTGGTGTGCAATTATGAGGGGTACCCGTTTTTTGACTGGTTGCAAGGTGGTGCCATTTACTGAGAGAGCGGAACAATGGCGGTGGCAGATTCCGAAGACATCCTCGTGACGATGCTGAGTGGGCAGATGGATGTCCCGGCATTAAGTTCCAAAGGAGGGTGGGGCTGGAGACGGCGTCTGAGACTCACCAGTGTACAGCCCGCACTGAATGAGGTTGTCAAGGGCTGACTCATACCACGCCTGGGGCAGAGCCCTGGGGGATCTCACAGCAAAATCAGGAGGAGGAGCCAACCAGATCCAACATGGCAGAAGCAAGAAGAAAACCAGGAAGCCAAAGGGGCAAGTATTTTGAGGAGCAAGGGATCAAAAAAATTTGCTGATGATTTGGAATTATGTCAGTGACTAAGAACATAGCAGTTTCAGAAAATCCTGATTGGAATGGGTTCAAGAAAAAATGAGGTGTGAAGAAGCCGAGAAAGCAAATATAAACTACTCTCTCTAGGAGTTTTGCTCTAAAGCAGAGCAGAAAAGCAGTGCCCTTGTGGGAGGGGTTTGTAGCCTCAAGGGAGGCGTTTTGTTTTCACTATGGTAAAATATACATAAAATTTACCGCCTTAACCATTTTAAAGTGTACATTTCTATAGTGTTAAGTACATTTACACTGTTGTGCAATCAATCCCCAGAACTCTTCCCATCTTGCAAAACTTAAACTTTATGCCCACTAAACAACTCCTGTGTCCTTCTCCCCTCAGCCCCTGAAAACCACCATTCTACTTTCTGTCTGTATAAATTTGACTACTCCCGTGTATTAGTCTGCTAAGGCTGCCATAGCAAATTACCACGGGCTGGGGGGCTCAAACAACAGAAATTTATTCTCTCATAGTTCTGAAGGCTACAAGTCCACAATACAGATGTTGGCAGTGCTGGTCTCTCCTGAGGTCTCTCCCTTGGCTTGGAGTTGGCGGCCTTCTCACTGTGTGTTCCATGGTCTTCCCTCCATGTGCACACATCCCTGGTGTCTCTTCTTATTCTTATAAGGACACAAGCCATCTGGATTAGGGACCAACCAATAAGACCTCGTTTAACCTTAATTACCTCTCTGAAGAACCTATCTCCAAATGTGGCCACACTGGGGGCTACACTTCAACATAGGTATTTAAGGGGGACATAATTCAGTCCATAACACCTAAGTACTTTTTAATAAGCAGAATCATACTGTATTTACCTTTTGGTGATTTATTTTCTTCAAGGTTCATTCATATTGTAGCATGTGTCCAAACTCCCTTCTTTTTTATGGCTAAATATAGCCCATTGTGTACGTACCACATTTTGTTCACCCATTCATTCACCAGTGGACACTTGCATTGCATCTATCTTTTGGCTATTACAAATACTGTTCCTATTAACGTGCTGTCCAGGTATCTTTTTGAGAGTCTGCTTTTAATTCTTTTGGGTATATACATAAAAGCCAACTGCTGGTTCATATGTTTAATTTTTTGAGGAACAACAATACTGCTTTCCATCGCACCTACATCATTTTATATTCCCATCAACAGTGCACAAGGATTCCAATTTTTCCACATTCTCATCACTTGTTATCTTCCGTTGTTTGTTTTTTCTATAGTAGCCTCCCCAGTGGGTGTGAGGTAGTATCTTATTGCAGTTTTGATCTGCATTTCCCTGATGATTGGTGATACTGAGCATCTTTCCATGTGTTTGTTGGCCATCTGTATGTCTTTGTGGAAATGTCTATTCAAGTCCTTTGCCCATTTTAAAACTGGGTTGTTGTTTTTTGTTTTGTTGCTGTTGAGTTATAGTTCTTCATAAAGTCTACATATCAACCCCTCATCTGATATACAATTTGTAAACATTTTCTCCCATTCTGCAGGCTGTCCTCATTCTTTTGACATTGTCCTTTGATGCACAGAAGATTTTAATTTTGATCAAGTCCAGTATATCTATTTTTACTTTTGTTGCTGTGCTTTTGGTGTCATATCTAAGAAGTCATTGTCGAATCTAACATCCTGATGCTTCCCCCCTAAGTCTTCTTCTAAAAGTTCTATAGCTTTAGCTCTTATGTTTGGGTCTTGGATGCATTTTGAGTTAATTTTGTTACTAGAGTAAGGTAAGGATAGACTTTGTTTCTGTGTTTTTAAGGAAGGAAGATATTGTAGAATGTCTCTGGGCTGACAGAAGCAATGTAGGAGAGAGACAAACTCTCTGCAGGAGAAAGGAGGATAATTAAAGAAGCAAAGTTCCAGAGTGGGTGAGAGAGGCTGCCATGAGGTGTTTAATAGATACTCTCTCCCAGACCACACATCAGTCAGGATCCTTGGAGCGCTCTTTTTGCCTAGGTGTTGACTGTGGCCTCCATCCTGTCTTTGGCCTGACCAGCCCAGTCTTAGCAAAGAATCCTAAGTCACCACCTACCCAGATAACTTACCAAGTTCCTCAGCCCCCAACCCTTCCTGTCTGATCCCTTGACCTGCCTTTATTAAGAATCCCATCAGGCCAGTTTAGTGAAAATCCCCCACCCTCAACATCTCCTCTTAAAAATTTCCCATCTCCTGACCTCCTCACCCTGCTCCTTGCCCATAAATCCCCACTAGTCTTTGTTGTATTAAGGGTTGAGCTCATGCCATGATCTCAAATAAAGTCCTTCTTACCATTTTAACAAGTGTCAGAATTATTTTTATTTTAACATGTTCAGGGGTACCTGGGTTGCCCTGTTGGTTAAGTCTCCCACTTTTGATTTTGGCTCAGGTCATGATCTCTGGGTCGTGATCGAGCCCCTTGTTGTGCTCCACACTCAACACAGAGTCTGCTTGTCCCTCTCTTTCCCCCTCTGCCCCAGCCCCCACATTTGAACATGTTAAATATTTTATTTATTTTAGAGAGAGAGACAGACAAAGAAGAGGCGAGTATGAGTGGGGGCAGGTCTAAGTAGGAGCATGAGCAGTTCATCCATTGCTCTGAAAATTAGCTAGTGCAGAATCCAGAAAAATAATTAATAAGCAGTTGGTAATCCTAAGAGAGTAAAGAAGACACATGGTCAATGGAACAGGAATTTAAAAGTCCCATTAATTTGGACAAAGAAGGTTATTTAAACAAGATAGAGAATGTACATCTACTAGGTCCATCTTCTAGATATATTTACAAAGTAAATAAGAATGCAACACAATTATAAAAACAGGAGAAATCTATAGAAGCACAATATTATGGCTTTCAATACTTCTTTAGTCTTTGATTGATCTATAAATTAAAAAATTAACAGGTATATAGGAGATATAAATAGCTTCCTATTTTGTATAAAACTTGTCCATAACCAATAAAGAATGCCTCTTTTCCAATCACATAAAATCGTCATCAAAATTAATCACAAATAATACAATGGGAAAAAAAACTCAGGATTTTTTTTTTTTTTTAAGATTTTATTTATTTATTTGACAGAGAGAGATCACAAGCAGGCAGAGAGGCAGGTAGAGAGAGAGGAGGAAGCAGGCTCCCTGCTGAGCACAGAGCCCAATGCGGGGCTCGATCCCAGGACCCTGAGATCATGACCTGAGCCGAAGGCAGCGGCTTAACCCACTGAGCCACCCAGGCGCCCCAAAAACTCAGGATTTTATACAAGCCCACATTCTCTGACTCCACTGCCATCAAAAATAAATAAATAAATAACAATAGTAAAAAAGAATTCAACCCCTTGAAAGAAGTTTCAAACTTCTGGTGGGCCATAGCTTTCTTCAACAAACATTTCCAGCTTTTCATTTTCTAGGCACAGGGTAGGACTGCACTTTGGCCCCCTTTGATGTTAGGCACAGTCTACTGATTTGCTTTAGTCAATGAAACATGGAGAGAAATGATGGGTATAATTTTGGGTGGAGACTGAAGGGGACAGTGAGCAGTTCACAAGGTTGTCTCTGCCACAGCAATTGGTATCACCAAGATGGCAGCTGCTCCATTAGCCTGGGTCTCAGAGTGGGAAGAATGAAGCCGAGCCCCTTGCCAACCTCAGTGGACAGGCAGAATGAGCAGGACCTAAACTTTTGTTGTTTTAAGGCATTCAGATTTTGAATTTTTTGTTATTACAGCATAACCACTCCATCCCAACTGTCATGAGCCTCCTAAGTGACTTCTCAGCCACGGATATCAAAACTGCAACCTGGAGACTAGGAAACAGGTACTATTTTCAAAATGACAGACTGACCACTTCGTTCTCTTCTCCCTCCAGAGACCCTACACAAATGGTAGTAAGGAACTAAACTAGGAACACATATGACAAAGAGAACACCAAGTTGTCCATCTGGGGAAGAAAGCCTTTTTTTTTTTTAAGACGTTGTTTATTTGACAGAGAGAGAGACACAGCAAGCGAGGGAACACAAGCAGGGGGAGTGGGGGAGGGAGAAGCAGCTTCCTGCTGAGCAGGGAGTCCAACACGGGGCTCGATCCCAGGACCCTGGGATCATGACCTAAACCAAAGTCAGACACTTTATGGCTGAGCCACCCAGGTGCCCTGGGAAGCTTTTAAAAAAAGTTTCTGCGACTCTATCAAACTGAAAGAGAAGGAATAACAGATGACACATCTCAGAGGAGTTTGCTGATCTTCCCTACAGAATTCCAAAGATGTGCAGGATGGAGGATGCGAGAGACTGGGTCAAAAATAAGAGGGTTGGGCACCTGGGTGGCTCAGTCAGTTAAGCGGCTGCCTTCAGCTCAGGTCGTGATCCTGGGGTCCTGGAACAGAGTCCCATATGGGGCTCCCTGCTAGGCGGAGAGCCTGCTTCTCCCTCTCCCTCTGCCTGCCGCTCTGCCTACTTGTGCTCTCTGTCTCTCTGTAAAATAAATAAATAAAATCTTCAAAAAAAAATAAGAGGGTTACTTGAAAAACTGCCTTTAGACAGTCCAGTCCTATCTCCTCCCCTTGTTCAGAATGCGGGGCCATAGAACATCAAATCCACAAATGAAACATCAGAGAGTACCTCCATGAAGAAATGTAATAACTCCAGAAAAAAGGAGAAGAAAAGGAAGAAGAGGAGAAAAAAGGGTAAAGGAAAAAGGAAAAGACAGAAAAGGAGACAGATATGCATTAGCTTTGTAAGGGCTGCCATAAAAAAGGTCCACTAAAAGAAAAAAACTGAAAGGAAAGAGAACTGATTTGATAAAATAATAATAATAGATAAAATAAGAAATAAAAATAAAATGAATATAGATATTTTTAAGTTATTATCATAACTATATTCAACGTTCTTTAATGCATTCAAAATCAAGAACAAGACACTATATAAATGGCACAATCAGAGAAAGGTTCCTGTAAAGTAAAATATGGTGTTGAAATAAATTATCCAGAAGAAATTGTCCAGAACATTAGAGACCAAGAGATGGAAGACACAAATAAAAGAGACATAGAAAGTCTATCCAGGAGATCCAGTTTGAGAAGTGCTCCAGAAAAAGAGAAATCAGAGAAAGAAAATTATCAGATGAACAATACAACAAAATCCCCCAAAGGTGAAAGAGACAAGTGTCCATGTTTAAAAGACTTAAAAAGCAAACCGCATAAGGACTTTTAATAGACCCATATCTTTGCAAAATTTTAGAACATTGGAAAAAAAGAAAAGATCCTAAAGCTCAAGAAAAAAATACCATTTATGAAGAAACGTGTATCAGATTTTTTATATAACTAAATGTTGGAAAACAGAGGTCTACTTTCAGACTTCAGGAGAATGACTGCTAAATGCTACCGAGTCCTGAACTGACAAGAAAATTCCCGTTATGAAGGTTCTTTGAACAACTGGAGAGATATGATGCGGGCTCTATATGAAGTAGATGATATTATTTTATCTATATTAATTTATTAGGTGCAATAATTGTATTTTAGTTATGTATGAGATGTTTTTGTTCTTAGGATATATACACATAGGAATGAAGTGACATGATATCTACAAGGTACTTTCAAATGGCTCAGAAAAACATGTGTAGACAGAGATAAAACAAATATGGCAAAATCTTAATCTTATAGATTAAGATTATGACATATATCTTGCAAATATAGATTACTACCAAGACATAACAAAGCTGGAAAGAAAATATCAAATAACTTTTTAAAATTATTAATTTGAAATAATTTGAATGGAAAAATATTTATCTAGAATAATAAATAATAAATTATAATAAAAATAATAAATAATAAATAATAAAATTATTTATTTAGACATCTATAACTGGTCAAAATGTCAAATATAAGTGTTGTTTTAATATGCAGACATACAAAAACATAGAAAATTTACCTGTCATACTCTTTTTTCGTAAAGAATTACTTGAATATGTGCTTCAACAAAGTGAAGGGTTGAACCAGGAAAGAAAACAAGGAATCCAAGAAACAGAGGATACAACCCAAGACAGTACCAAAGGGAAATCCAGAATGACAGCTGTGCTCTGGGCCTAGAGAAAAACACGTCCAGATTAAAGAGGGAAGAGGAAAGCCTTTATAAGACAGGTCTCTGATAAAGTGGAGCCTGCAAGAATATATGACAAAGAGTTAGAAAAGAAATGTCCAATTATCTTATTTTTTTTAAAGATTTTATTTATTTATTTGACAGACAGAGATCACAAGTAGGCAGAAAGGCAGGCAGAGAGAGAGAAGGAAGCAGGCTCCCTGCCGAGCAGAGAGCCCGATGCAGGGCTGGATCCCAGGACCCTAGGATCATGACCTGAGCCGAAGGCAGAGGCTTAACCCACTGAGCCACCCAGACGCCCCTGTCCAATTATCTTTGATGAAGAAAAACAAAAGGCACCCCTAAGTTTATTACATCATTATTCACACAGCTAAGAAACGGAAACTATCCAAGTATCCACTGATAAAGAAAATGTGGTGTACCCACAGGCATGCACACACACACACACACACACACACACACACACACACACATAGGACTATTATTTAGCCACAAAAAAAGAAGGAAAGTCTGCCTTTTGCAACAATATGGATGAATTTTGAGGACATTATGTTACATGAAGTAAATACTTCATGACCTCACTTGTACATAGAATCTAAAAAAGCCAAACTCTTTGAAACAGAGCAGATTGGTAGTTGCCAGGGGCTGAGGGGTGAGGGAAATGGGAAGATCTGGCGAAAGGGCACAAACTTGCAATTATAACATTATTAAGGTCTGGGGTGCAGTCAGTTGAACGTCTGACTCTTGGTTTTGGCTCAGGTTGTAATGTGGAAGTTGTGAGATCAAGCGCCGAATTGGGCTCCATGTTCATCAAAGAGTCTGCTTAAGACTCTCTCTCCCTCTCCCTATGCACCCCCATTCTATCTCTTTAAAATAAATAAATAAATCTTTTTTTTAAGGTTTTATTTATTTATTTATTTGACAGACAAAGATCACAAGCAGGCAGAGAGGCAGGCAGAGTGAGGGGGAAGCAGGCTCCCCGCTGAGCAGAGAGCCCGATGTGGGGCTCAATCCCAGGACCCTGAGATCATGACCTGAGCCAAAGGCAGAGGCTTAACCCACTGAGCCACCCTGGTGTCCCATAAAATAAATAAATAAATCTTTTAAAATATTAGTAAGTTCTAGGGTTCAAAATGTAACTATTGATGACAATAGTTAATAATACTACATTATATACTTCAAAGTTGCTAAGAAAGTAGATCTTAAATATTTTCATCACACACACACACACACACACAGAGGTAGTTATGTGAGGCCTGATGAGTATGTTAACTGATCTTACTGTAGTAATCATTTCACAATATATACCTGTAGCAAAACATGTTGTAAATCTTAAACTTACATAGCGTTATACATCAATTATATTTCAATAAAGCTGGTGAAAAATACTTTAAAAGATAATAGGCAAAGCTTTAGAAACGGAAAAGAAAAATAGACACAATTAAAAACTCCAGCAAAAGCAAAAACTTGAACAAGAAAAGAAATAGCACAGTACACTACTTGGCTCTTTGTTGAACAATATTTTAATGTCATAACTTAGGGAAACAAAATGTGTCACTACAAAAAAAAATCAACTAAACACAAAAGAAGGCAGTCATGGAGAAAATAAGAAACAAAAATGTTGAAAGACATACATAAAACAAATAACAAAATGCAAAAGTAAGTGCTAAATAAAAAACAGGATTCAACTATAGGCTGTCTACAAGAGACTCACTTTAGATCTTAGGACATAAATTGGTTGAAAGTGAAATGATGGGAAAATATATTCCATACAAATAGTAACCAAAAGGAACAGGAGTGGCTATCGGACAAAATAGACGTAAAGTCTAAAACTGTTACAAGAGACAAAGAAGAGCATAATACAATGATGAAATGGTCATTTCACCAAGAAGAAATAACAATTATAAAAATACATGTATCAAACATCAGAGGTCCTAAATATTTGAAGCAAACATTGACAGAATTGAAGGGAGATAGCTCTCTAAGAATAGAAGGAGATTTCAATATCCCACTCTGAATAATGGAAGGAACAATCAGACAGAAGATCAATAAGAAGATAGAGGACCTGAACAACACTATAGACCAGTGGACCTAACTGATAAATACAGAGCACTCTACCCAGCAACAGCATAGCACACATTCTTCTCAAGTGCACATTGGCTGGTTTCAGGATAGACCATATGTTAGGCCACAAAACAAGTCTTAATACATTTAAAAGACTGAAATCATACAAGATATCTCTTCTGATTACAATGGAATGAAACTAGAAATCAATAGCAGGAGGAAAACTGGAAAGACCACAAATATGTCTAAACTAAACAACACATTCTTTAGCAACGAATAGGACAAAGAAGAAAGCACAAAGGAAATTAGAAAATATCTTTAGACAAATAAAAATGAAAAGACATCATACCAAAACTTATGGGATGTAACAAAAACCATGCTAGGGTAGAAATTTATAGCTATAAACATATTTTAAAATAGAAACATCTCACTCAAATCAACACCTGAATGAATTAGAAAAAGAACTAACTAATCCCAAAGCTAGCAAAAGGAAGGAGATTATAAATAGAGATTACAGCAAACATAAATAAAATAGAGAACGGGAAAAAAAATAGAGAAAATGAACAAAACCAACAGTTGGTCTTTGAAAAGATCAAAATTAAAAAACCTTTAGCTAGACTAACTAAAAAAAGAAGACTCAAAGAACTAAATCAGAAATAGAAGAGGGGACATTACTACCAATTTTATAGAAATAAAAAGGATATAAAAAGGAACATCTGTATACCAACAAATTGGAGAATCTAGATGAAATGTTAAAATTCCTAGAAACACACAACCTATTGAAGACTGAATCTTGAAGAATGAGAAAATCTGAATAGACCAATAACTAGTAGGAAGATTGAATCAGTAATCAAAAACCTCCCAACAAAGAAAAGTCTAGGAATACATTGTGAATTCTAACAATTACTTAAAGAAGAACTAACACAAATGCTTCTCAAACTCTCCCAAAAATATAAAAGAGGAGGGAACACTTCCAAACTCATTCTATGAGGCCAACATTACCCTGAAACCAAAGTCAGACAGAGACACTACATGTTTTTGCAAAAACAAACAAACAAATAAAAAAGAAAACTACAAATATCCCTTATGAACACTGATGCAAAAATCACCAATAAAATAGCAGCAAATAGAATTCAAAAGCATATTAAAAGGATTATACACTATAACCAAGTGGGATTTATTCCTGGAATACAAGGATGTTTCAGCATATGAAAATCAAAATAATATACCAGGACAACAGAATGAAGGATGGAAAAAAAACCATAATTGTCTCAATTGATGCATAAAAAGCATTTGACAAAATTCAATATCATTTCATGATAAAAAACACTAGACAAACTAGGAACAGAAGGGAACTACCTCCACGTAATGAAGGCCATATATGAAAAACACACAGCTAACATACTTGATGGTGAAAGTGTGAAAGATTTTCCTCTAAGATCAGGAACAAGACAAGAATGCTTGCTTTTACCATATCTATTTCACATAGTACTAGAAGTGCTAGCCAAAGCCACTGGGCAAGAAGAAGAAATAAAATACATCCAAATTTGAAAGGAAGAAGGAAAGTGATCTCTGTTCTACAAAAAATATGATCTTATATGTAGAATAACCTTAAGATTCCATTTTTTTAAAACTGGTAGGACTAATAAATTCAACAAAGTTGCAGGATACAAAATCAATACAAAAATCAGTTGCATTTCTAGACATTAACAGTGAACCATCAGAAAAGTAAATTAAGAAATATAATTCCATTTTTTTGGCATTAAAAAAAGAGCAAAATACTTCAAAATAAACTAAACCAAGGTAGCAAAAGACTTGTACATTAAACTTCAAAATGTTGCTCAAAGAAACTATAGGAAACACAAATAAATGGAAAGACATCCTATGTTCATGGATTGGAAGACTTAATATAGTTATGATGTCAATACTCCCCCAAAGTGACCTACAGATTCAAGGTAATCTCTATCAAAATCCCAATGATTTTTTTTTTCAAAAATAGAAAAATTTATTCTAAAAGTCATATGGAATCTCAGGGGATCCTGGATAGCCAAAACAATCATGAAACAGAATGAAGTTGGAGGTCTCACACTTCCTGATTACAAAATTTACCTACAGTGACAGCATTCAAAATAGTGTAGTACTGACACAAACACAGACACACAGAGCAGTGAACTATAACAGAGAGCACAGAAATAATCTCTTACTTACATGGGCAAATAACTTTTGACAAGGGTGCCAAGACAATCTGATGGGGAAAGGACAGTCTTTTCAACAAATGGGGATGGGAAAACTGGATATCCACAAGCAAGGAGGAGGAAGAGAAACAGGAGAAGTTGGACCCTTACCTTACACCACACACACAAAATAAATCAAAATAGGTCAAACACCTAAACATTAAAAACTAAAGCTATAGAACTTCCAGAAGAAAACAAAGGGTGTAAACTTCATGACATTGGATTGGCAATGACTTCTTAGATATGACATCAAAAGCACAGGCAACAAAAAGAAAAAGTAGATAAGCTGGATTTCATCAAAATTGAAAACTTTTTGCATCAAAGGACACTATCAACAGAGGGAAAAGGCAACCCAGAAAATGGGAGAAAATATTTTCAAATCCTATGTTTATATATAAGTATATTTTAAAAACTCCTACAATTTCGGGCACCTGGATGGCTCAGCTAGTTAAGTGTCTGAATCTTTTTTTTTAAGATTTTATTTATTTTACTTGAGAGAGAACTAGTGAAAGAGAAAGAGCACAAGTGAAGAGGAGAATAAGAAGTGGGCTCGATCCCAGGACCCTGAGATCATGACCTGAGCCAAAGACAAACACTTAACCAACTGAGCTACCCAGGTGCCCCTAAGTGTCTGACTCTTGATTTCAACTCAGGTCATGATCTCAGGGTCCTAGGATAGAGCCCTGCATTGGACTCCATGCTCAGCAGGGAGTTGGCCTGAGGATTCTTTCCCTCTCCTTTTGCTCCTCCCTCTGTTCCAGTGCATGCATGCACGTGTGCTCTCTCTCTCTCTCAAATAAATAAATACATCTTAAAAAAAAAAAAAAAAAACTCCTAAAACTCAACAAAAAAAGAAGAACTAACCCAGTATATAAGATGGACAAAAGACCTAAATAAACATTTCTAAATATACACAAATGGCCAATAAGCACAGGAAAAGATGCTCAACATCATTAATTTAAATGTATATCAAAACCATGATGAGATACAATGTCATGTCCAGTGGTATGGCTATTATCCAAAAACAGAAAATAACAAGTGTTGGCAAGAATGTGGATAAATTGGGGGCACCTGGGTGGCTCAGTGGGTTAAGGCCTCTGCCTTCGGCTCCGGCTCAGGTCATGATCTCAGGATCCTGGGATCGAGCCCCGCGTCGGGCTCTCTGCTCGGCAGGGAGGCTGCTTCCCTTCCTCTCTCTCTGCCTGCCTCTCTGCCTACTTGTGATCTCTGTCTGTCAAATAAATAAATGGGGCCTTTAAAACGGGGCACCTGGGTGGCTCAGTGGGTTGGGCCGCTGCCTTCGGCTCAGGTCGTGGTCCCAGGGTCCTGGGATCGAGTCCCGCATCGGGCTCACTGCTCAGCGGGGAGCCTGCTTCCCTTCCTCTCTCTCTGCCTGCCTCTCTGCCTGCTTGTGATCTCTCTCTGTCAAATGGATGAATAAAATCTTTAAAAAAAAAAAAAAAAAGAATGTGGATAAATTGGAATGCTTGTGCAGTGCTGGTAGGAACGTGAAATAGTATAGCCACTATGGAAAAGTGTACAGTGATTCCTCAGAGAAAACCAAACATAAAATCACCATATGATCAAGCAGTTCCTTTTCTGGATATATCCCCAGAAGAAGTGAAAGCAGGGACTAACAGATAATTGTACATCATATCAGCAGCATTAATCACAACAGCCAAAATGTGGAAAGAATACCATTGTCCATTGGATAACTAAAATATGATATGTAGGTAGAATGGAATATTATTTGCCTTAAAAGGGAGGGAAATTTTGACATGTGCTACAATATGAAAGAACCTTGAGGATATCATGCTAAGTGAAATAAGCCAGTCACAAAAAAGACAACTATTTCATGATTCCACTTACACGAAGCATCTGGAGTAGTCAAAGTCATAGAGACAGAAAGTAGGGTGGTGGTTCAGGGGCGAGGGGAGGAGGGAATGAAGAGTTAGTGTTTAATGGGTACAGAGTTTCAGTCAAGAAAGATGAAGATGTTCTGGAAATAGTGGTGTGAAAAATAGTAAAGGGAAATCTCACTAAAATGGAGCACAGAAGCTAGAAAGGGAGGTGACAATGAGGAGCCTTATCATCCAAGATCAATTATCGGAAGAACTGTCGATTATGGATCCCAACAAAAGAATCCTCAACAGGAAAGAATCATCAACTACAGGCCCCATCACAAAGAGATGTCCATTGCATCTCCTATAAGAAACCAACCCCCCATGCAACTGAACCAATGAGAAACCACCATCACCCTGGATTCATGCTTTTCTGCCACACAATTTTGTTCAAAACAACCCCTACCATCTTCCTCATTCTTCTCCATAAAACAAGATTCCTCTCCTTTGTTTCTTGGAATTGCCTATCGTTTTGCCATAGTTTATTTGTCCCAATTTGAGATTCTCTGTTATTCCTAAATAAACCCATTTTTGCTGGTAAAGAACTAACCCTTTGGGGGTGACTGGGTGGCTCAGTGGGTTAAGCCTCTGCCTTCGGCTCAGGTCATGGTCTCAGGGTCCTGGGATTGAGCCCTGCATCGGGCTCTCTGCTCAGTGGGGAGCCTGCTTCCTCCTCTCTCTCTGCCTGCTTCTCTGTCTACTTGTGATCTCTCTCTCTCTGTCAAATAAATAAATAAAATCTTTAAAAAAAAAACTAACCCTTTTATTGTTAAGGTGAATGGGGGGATGGTTCCACAACAATGTGAACAATGCCACTGAATTATATGCTTAAAAATGGTTAATATGGTTAACTTTTATGTTATGTATCTTTTACCATGATTTTTTTTAAAGAGCAAAAGAACTGGAAAAGCTATTTTTAACTTTTAGAATCAACCTATAGACAAAACAAAAAGACTTCATTAGGATTGCAGATCAGAATATCAATAAGATGTAGAAATACAAGCACAGATAATAGAAGCTGAGAATTTACCAAAAAAAGATGTGAACTTACAGGAGGGTAGAGATGTTAATATCTTCATCCTCAAGCTGAGAGTGAAAAGACACCATCTGTCCTTGATGGAATAAGAAACAGAAAGTGTAAGTATAGTGCTTAAAGATACAACAATAACCAACTTTAGAATTAAAACTAGTAATATGTGAATTAAGAAACTAAGAGGGAAGGAACAGAGGGGTTCTGGAAGTGTGTTAAAACCATACCCACCATGGGATGAGATAATTTGAAAATGTCTGAACTATATAAATTAAGAAATAGTAATATAGATACGTTATTTAAGTAGCTTTTTTTTAAAAAAATGATGTTATTTGAGAGAGAGAGAGAGAGCACATGCATGCACGAGTGGAGGCAGGGGCAGAGGAAGAGGGAGAAGCAGACTCCCTGCTGAGCAGGGAGCTGGATTCGGGAGGCTCAATCCCAGGACCCTGAGATCATGACCTAAGCTGACAAAGACAGACTTAACTGAATGGGCCACCCAGGCACCCCATCAGTTTTCTTTTATAAATGATTACATTCTATTTTCATCTTTTTTTTTTTAAGATTTTATTTTAGGGGCACCAGGGTGGCTCAGTCGGTTAAGGTCTCCCTCTGCTCAAGTCATGATCCCAGGATCCTAGGATCAAGCCCCACATCAGGCTCCCTTCTCTGAGGAGAGCCTGCTTCTCCCTCTCCCTCTGCCGCTCCCCCTGCTTGTGCATGCGCAAGCTCACTCTCTGTCAAATAAATAAATAAATAAATAAATAAATAAAATCTTTCTTTTTTTTAAAAGAATACTAATAAATTGAGTTCTTTGGCGGAAAAACACCAAAATATTAAAATGGCTAGAAAGCATAATCAGGAAAAAGAATGCAAATAAACAAATCAACAATCCCTAAAATGGATGGAACCACAGATACAGACGGGACAGCCATACATTTTTAAAGTGTGAAAGCCTAGAATATGCTGAAGGAATGGTTCTCTAGACATTAAAATTATCTTTTTTTTTAAAGATTTTTATTTATTTATTTGACAGAGAGAGATTAAGCAGGCAGAGAGGCAGGCAGAGAGAGAGGAGGAAGCAGGCCCCCTGCCGAACAGAGAGCCCGATGCAGGGCCCGATCCCAGGACCCTGAGACCACGACCTGAGCTGAAGGCAGCGGCTTAACCCACTGAGCCACCCAGGTGCCCCGAAATTAAAATTATCTTGAGAAGAAACAGAAAACCTGAACAGGCTGATGACCCCAGAGAAAAGTGAAAACAATATATTTATTTTTTAAAGATTTTATTTATTTATTTGTCAGAGAGAGAGAGAACACAAACAGGGGGAGCGACAGGCAGAGGGAGAAGCAGGCTCCCCGCTGAGGGACTCGATCCCAGGGACATGGGATGACGACCTGAGCTGAAGGCAGATGCTTAGACAACTGAGCCACCCAGGCATCCCAAAATAATATATTTAAAAAGGGTATCCAACTCAGATGGTTTTATGGAGAGTCCTCTCGTTTCCCCACAATAGTCACATAACTACGTAAAGAAGTTATCATAACTCTGATTTATTTTTTTCAAAATTTATATATCTGATCCATTGAGAATGCATTTAGATTTAAGGAAGGAGGTGAGAAGCCCTGCCTGCTGACTGTGGTTTCCTCACTCCCTCACAAGTGAGTGTCACCTGGGCACCATCTCAGCTAGGAGTGCCTCCTTGTGAGCCCTGGGAAGTGAGTAGAAATCATGTGAGCCATTATACCACTCATCTCACAAATGGTCCACAAAGAGTGTCCACTGTGGATGCCCTTAAAACTCCAGACTGCCATTTTTATAATCCTCCCCCTTAACTAATTTTTTAAAGATTTTACTTATTTATCTGACAGACAGAGATCACAAGTAGGCAGAGAGGCAGGCAGAGAGAGAGGAGGAAGCAGGCTCCCCGCTGAGCAGAGAGCCCGATGCGGGGCTCCATCCCACGACCCTGGGATCATGACCTGAGACTAAGGCAGAAGCTTTAACCCACTGAGCCACCCAGGCGCCCCCCGCTTAACTATTTTTAAAGATTTTTATTTTAAAGACTTACTTATTTTTGAGAGAGAGAGAGAGAGAGAGAGAGAGAGGCAGAGACAGCACAAGTGGGGAGTGGAGACAGGGAGAGGGAGAGAGAATCCCAAGCCAACTCAGCACTAAGCGCAGAGGCCAGAGCTTAATCTCAGGACATCGAGATCAAGACCTGAGCTGAAACTAAGAGGCTGGCATTTAACAGACGGCACCACGCAGGCACCCCTAAAGATTTTTATTTATAAGTAATCTCTACACCTAACCTGGGGCTGGAACTCACAACCCCGAGATCAAAAGACGTAGACTCTCCCCCTTAGATCTTGCCTGTTTACATATTAGAGCAAAAGTATCATTAATGTTTAAATTCAAAATGTCTAGTGAATGTCTAATTCAAAAGACATGGGTTCTCTATACCCAAGAATTGAAATACTTATATGCTAATGTTGTTCACAGCAGCATTATTCACAATATCCCAAAAGTGGAAAAAACACAAGTGTCTACTGACAGATAGTGGATAAATAAAATGTGGTATATACATAAAATGGAATTTTCTTCAGCCCTATAAAGTAAGAAAAGTCTAACACCTGTTACAAATGGATGAATTTTGAACACAGTATGCTAAGTGAAACAAAATACTGCATGATTCTACTTACATGAAGTAGAGTAGTCAAAATCGTAAGAGACAGAAAGTAGAACTTGAGGACTAGTTATTGAATGGGTATATTTTTTCAGTTTTTCTAGATGAAGAATTCTAGACATTGGTTGCACAACAATGTTGGTGTATTTAACACTATTGAATCAAACTATTTAACCATTAAAAATGGTTAAAATGGTAAATTTTATATTTTTCCTCAACTGAAAAAAACGGCAGGTGGATAACCTGCATGAGTCAAGGGGTTAGGGGCCTGTGTCCCTCCACACACAACAATGCCCCCATTCTAAAGGCACCCCCCTACCCACGGAGTTCACATAGCACAGCTGCCCCCGCAAGGTTCTCCCACAGGCCCTTGTGTGCCCATCGAGTGAGGGTGCCATGGGGGTGTCTGTGTGGGGTGGGAATGTCTGTGTGGGTTGGAGTGGGAGTGAGAGGTGGGGTAGAAGTGTCTGTGTGGGGTGGGGTGTCTGTGTCGGTTGGGGTCAGTAGAATGGGGATGTCTTCTGGGCTAGTGTAGGGGTGTCTGTGGGGTGGGGGTATCTGTGTGGGGCGGGGGGGTGCGAGGTTGTTTAGAAGTTTACACCACACGCCACAGCCCAGCTCCAACCTCTGAGGAAAGGCCCATCTGGGCCCAGTCTCGGCATCCAAGTCGGCTTTAATTTGGCTTCATAATGGCCGGGTGACAGCGACTGTCTTCTTCCCGATCCCCACCCCCATCCCATTTTAAGTGTACAATTTAGTGTCTTTTTAGCAAATGCAAGAGTTGTGCATCTGTCACCGCAATTTTGGACATTTCCCTCTGCGCACTCTGCCTGAGTCCCTGCGTCCTCATCTGTAAGCGGAGATAACACGAGGCTAGCACGGGTCTGCCACCGTCAGATTTTACCTATTACTATACTTGTTGATGACAGCCTGATTTTATAGTTATCCTTTCCCTCTCGCAGTGCGGCCCTAGCCCGCCGCGCCAGCGGGGGCGAGGAGGTGGGACTCGAGTCGCGAAAGTTCGGCCGAGTTGAGCCCAGAAGCCCTGCGGCTCCCTATCGCCTGCGATCGTGCAATCGGGCCTCTCCCGGCGCCCTGGGTGCGGCGGGAGGCGCGGCTCCGGGCTGGATTGGTGATGCCTGGGCGCTGCGCGCGCATGCGCAGTGGGGAGGGTCGTGCGCGCGCTAAGGCGCTGCGGGAGAGCCCTCAGAGCGTGGTCGCGGCTGCTCGACCCCGGACTGCCGCAGCATGGCGGAGGAGGAGCTGGAGGCGCTGAGGAAGCAGAGGCTGGCCGAACTGCAGGCGAAGCATGGGGTGAGTACGCCTGCCCCCGCCGGGCGAGTCCCCACCGGGCGCCGCCCTCGCCCGGGTGGAGGGCGCGGCCCCAGGCGGAGGCTCCGGACGCCGCGGCTGGAGCTCGCCCTGCGGGCCCAGGACGACGCCGCTGCCCCCGAGGGGGGCTTCGGCCCCTCAGGGCGCGTGGGCGCTGGACGGCGAGGCCGACCGCATGCGGCCCCGGGCGGTCGGGCGCTGGGCCTCCGCGGACCGGCGTCGCTCCGGAATTGAGTGCTCAGCCCCTCTGCTCTCTCGGTTCCCTTAGCTTCGAGTCTAGCCGGCTCCGACTGCTTTCGGGTGTTCTGACCCAAGTAGTCGACGTTGTTCGAGGGTCTGCCGTGTGCCAAGTGCTGCGGGTACGGCGGGGAACATCCTCTCTGATGGAGCTGATGGTCCCCGGGGAGGAGCCACACACTAAACCCGAATCCCGTAGATAAAGTGCTCAAGTTAATGACTTTACTGTACGGGGAGTCTCCCGGGAAGCGCCAAGTGAATCAGCGTTCCCAAATACCGAAATAATTTTACTATCCAGAAATTACTCTTCTTAATGCTACGGTTTCGTAGTATAGGGACTCCCCTCCCTCATGTAAACATTCTACTAGATTGTGATTTTAGAAGTTTATCAAAACCTTGTAGTAAGTTAAAACTATCCCATTGATTTCTGTGAGGCACGGCTTTTAATGATTTGGTAATATTTGATCTCTACCACGGCAGGAGCCTTAAGTATCAGAGTGGTCCCTACTTTTTTCTTAAGTGAAATAACTCGACTAAAAGATACGGGTTTTTCCCCCCACCCCCCAGGATCCTGGCGATGCAGCACAACAGGAAGCAAAGCACAGGTATGGGCTGGAGCTCTGAACTTCTTGAAGGGTGGTGTCACCAAACTGGTTTTTTTGGTTTTTTTTTTTAAGTTATTTTAATAGGCGTGTGAATTTAAAGTTTTTCCTGGCATAGAGATTTTTCTGTAAGTAATCAGGGTAGTTTTACTATTAATTTGTTAATTAAAGAAACGTGTGGAACTCCACATACGTACCTTGTTTGCTTTTCTGCTAAACTATGGTTACCTTAAAAGGAGCCTCATAATAGGACCACCTCATAGGGATGTGAGTATTACACGGGGACAGTGCCTCACATTCAGTAAATGCTCTGTACACATCAACTGTTACGCAGTTCGTACTGATATTTTAGTCCTAGGACATGGTAGGGCACCTCATACACAGCAGGTTTATTGAATGAAGACCTTACTTATCTCATCATGCTTTTTTCTTCTAATTGCGATTTTTTAAAATAACATACAAAACGTACATAATTTAAGTGTGAGGTTCATTTGTTAACTATATTCTCATTGTTATGTAACCAATCTTTGGAACTCTTCCCTCTTGCAAAGCTGAAACTCTGTACTTACTGAACAATACAGTTCCCCCTCTCCACATCATGCTGCCATTTAATTCATTCATTCAACAAATATATATGTATATATGAAGTATTTATTTGAGAGAGAGTGCACATGTGAGTGAGGGGAGGGGCAGAGGGAGAGAATCTCAGGTAGACTCCACGGAGAACTTGGAGCCCCACTTGGGCTCCAGATACCATGACCCTGAGATTATGACCTGAGCCAAAATTGAGAGTCAGATGCTCAGCCAACTGAGCCACCAAGGTGCCACCATTCAGCAAATATTCATTGAGCACCAGGTCTGGGTCAGGCACTGTGCGGGATCTACAGAAATAGGCAAAGCAGAGAAGGTTCTGTCCTTACATGACTTGTTAGTGGTAGAAGATAGATGGTGCTAAGAAGAAAATAAAACTACTACATGAATTTCATTGATGCTAAGATGTACATTTTTTCCCATATTAACATAGATTAGGATGGGTCTCATAAATGATCACTCCCGTCCTGGATTCTTGCAAAGATTTATTTTTGCTTCTGCCATCACTTGGGTACATTTCGAATCTGAAATGTTTTAAAATTAAATTCTGTGCCTGAGATTCCACCCCCATCCCGCCCCTGGCAGTGTAAATTCAGATAGCAAGCCTGCAAGACTAAAGCTTGAAGTTCAGACTCTCAGAGGAGCTTTTTTCTTCTTCCATTCAGGGCCAAGGCTGATTCATGCCTCCTTCCTTGCTGTCCCTTTCTGTGTTGCCGGTTTATTTTTTTGTTTACCTTGTACTATGGATGTTACTCTTTGATGCCCCAGCTTTGAGTAAGGGTCTCCTGTTAGACTCATGTAGGGTGTTTTTTGCTGTTCTTAAAAGCATATAAAACTGTGGTGCATCTTAGAACTGATGGCATCTCAGATTCAATGAAATATAGTAGCAGTAGTTCACAGCAGGGTTGAAGTACTCAGGAGCAACAAGGAAATGGCCTATGGAAGTGGACTTATAAGCTCCTCAGGTGGCGTGTTTAGTAGGTACAGCCAGCCCCAGCTCCCCTTCTAATTCAGCCAAAGGATCTGCTTTTGTCTGTGTTGTGTATTAAGTTCCTTAAAGGACTTCATTTGGGGGAAAACTTTTTGCTACTTAAGTTTGAAACCACTGTCCTATGAACCTGAACTAGTTACAAGGATAGTTGTAGTGTTATAATTTCACTCCCTCTACCGAATTAAAAAGTGGACCTCGGAGTCTTGAAACTTGGGGCTCAGGGGAGCCTGCGTGGCTCTGTTGGTTAAGTGTCCAGCTCTTGGTTTTGGCTCAGGTCATGATCTCATAGATTGTGAGATCAGGTCCCACATCGGGCTCCGCACTCAGCAGGAGTCTGAAGATTTTCTCCCTCTTCTGCCCCTGCTCCCAGTTGGGCGCATAAGCTCATGGGTGCACGTTCTCACTCTCAAATCTTTTTTTAGAAGAAAAGAAACATGGGGCCTTATTTTATCTTGGCCATGATTACCTGTGTCCCCCATAAGATGGCCTCCCTAGGTCTCAGCTTCATCTCTAAAAATACCAGACAGAGGGGCACCTTGGTGGCTCAGTGGGTTAAGCCTCTACCTTTGGCTCAGGTCGTGATCTCAGGGTCCTGGGATTGAGTCCTGCATCAGGCTCTCTGCTTACCAGGGAGCCTGCTTCCCATCCCACCCCCCTTCTGCCTCCCTCTCTGCCTACTTGTGATCTCTGTCAAATACACAAAATTTTTAATACATACATACATGCTTGCATGTATACATACATACCACACAGATTAATCTTTTGGTCCTTGGATTGCTTGGATTCTCACTACAAATTCCTATAATCTCTCACACGCTGCGTACTTAATAAATGTTGGTAATGGTGGTACCTTTCAGTCTGGTAGGTTTACACTCACATAAAATACAGCCAGCTTTGAGGGCAGAGGTGGCCTCTTACCTGACTGTGGGTGCTGCCACCGCACAGCACTGCCTATAGTGCAGTCTGTGCGCGTCCCAGGCCTCCATCTTGGGAAACCTATTGAGTGAGTTCCATTTTTGTATGTTCAGTAGGAATGCTGACAGCATAGTTCTAATTTTGCTGACCTGTTTTTGTCGTAGGGAAGCAGAAATGAGAAACAGTATCTTAGCCCAAGTCCTGGATCAGTCAGCCCGGGCCCGTTGTAAGCATCTTCAGTTTCCTTTAAGTTCCTTCCATAACCCTTACTTGAGTTAGTTGAGCAGGGAAAGATACATGAAATCATTGCTAATTCTGGATTAAGTATTTAACCTAAAATACAATACAGGTAATATTGTTAAGAAATGTGAAATTTATAAACCTAAGGAAATGCATTTAAATTATTATTAAAAATACCAGCTCAGTTCTCTCTTATGAAGGAGATGATCTCCAAGTGCACATTAGGTAAGATTTACAGGAAATAACTTGTAAATCGAGTCAGTTGCAAAATGTGGCTGGTAGTTGATGTGGGTGATGGGGACTTGGGCAGGGGTTATTGTCTCTGTTTCAGTGTATGTTCATAATTCTTCGTAATACCAAAACAGTGTAGAAAAATAAAATAAGCCAATTGGAATGAACTAGTATCTTTCGTATTGTAATTCGAAGCCCAGCTTAGAAGCAGCCTTAGATGGAGCATCACAATGATGTATGTGTAGGCATCAGGCTTTGAATCCCAGGGCCCAAGTTTAATCTTGGCTCTCCCACTACCTCTGTGTGGCTTTGACTGAGGTTGGCATGGCTGAACTTGTTTCCCCTTTTTAAGCGGGGTAGTAGTACCATCTGTCTCACCTACCTTACTAGTCTCAAAACATGTCTGTGAAGTGCTTTGGAAATGTCAGTGCATAATTTTAAGTTCTATAAGTGCATTTAGTTTTGACTCCTCCTTTTTCTTTTTAGTAAGTAACTTAGCACTTGTAAAGCCCGAAAAAACTAAAGCAGTAGAGAATTACCTCATACAGATGGCAAGATATGGACAACTAAGTGGGAAGGTAAGCTTGGACTGCCTTGAGGCAATTTTACCTATTCTTTACCTAACTTTTATCAAAAAAATACCTTCAAAAGATCAATTTTCAGAAAGGTTAAAGAAATTCCTGTTAACTGTTTCAGTGAGGCAGTTTATAGAGGAGAGAATTGTAGCATCTGCCATAAATCCTAAATAACTAATTGCCTTTCCTAAAATCCTCTGCTGCTTTCCTTTATCGACATTGCTATGGAACCTTGATGTGTTTGTGACCCAGTGACTCTTAGGGTCAGCATCTAATTGCTTCTACACTGGAAACAGGTTTGTCAATAATATCCATTAAATACTACCAATGTAGGTAGAAGTTAAGCTTGCTTTGCAAATGAGGAGGTGCTGAAATTTTTGGTTCTTACGTGTGCTGCTGTAATGCCATTATGAGTATATACTGGTGAGCCTGACCTTCCTTCAAGATCCAGATGAGCCCCACCTGCACCTGAAACCACCTGTTGCCACTGCGGCCTGTGGGAATCAGTCCTGCCCTGAACCCTTTACTCTAAGAGCATGCGTGGAAGAGACAACGACTGGTTCATCTTTTCTGAGTGACTTCCCTCCTGCATTTAAACTTCTCAACCACAGAGGCAATGTGTCTCTGTTCCTGACCCTTAACACAGTGGCATAAGTGCTTGTCATCGTCAGCTAGTGGTGATAAAGGTCGTCAGCTAGTGGTGATAAAGGTGTTCTTCAGCAGTGTTAACTTCGGATTTTTCTGCGAAAGCTAATTTTGATGGCTACTTCCCACCCTCCTCAAATGAAGCTAGAAGATCAAAATTTTTTGGAAGTTAAACCAATAGTTAGAACTTCCCATCTTGCCTTCCTTTCCCTTTTGACCTCTGCCCCCACATCCCAGGAAAATTAAAACCGTTCAGTGTACTAATGTAAACACTTTGTTTAAAAAAAGCACTGTTTTTCTTTCTGGTTATCCTAGGTATCAGAACAAGGTTTAATAGAAATCCTTGAAAAAGTAAGCCAACAAACAGAAAAGAAAACCACAGTTAAAGTAAGTGTCCCCATATGCTCATGGCAAAAGAAAAAGATTGCTATTTTAAGTGATAAGTGTTAAATATACATTTGTTGTAGCAAAAACGTGTTTGAGCCCATAAACACTTCCATTTTGTAAGAGGTGAAAGTTTGGGGAGAAAGCTTGCATGTGCTGAGGCGTCTGGTGTTCCCCTCCCCCCCAAGACCTAAAACACTAAGCTGTTTTAAAGATGCAATGTCTTGCTGTAGTAGGTAGACCTTGTTCTTCTCGGAAAGTCTGAGTTATGCTTTATTAAACATGTTATGACCCTCGTTTAATTTTCCCCTCCCCCCTAGTTCAACAGAAGAAAAGTCATGGACTCTGATGAAGAGGACGATTATTGAAATTTAAGATGTTTAGAGACTGGAACTTAATGTTCTGGGACAGATAATACTGGGTAGAAGTGAAGATCTGATTGTTTACTTTGTTTATTGTCTATATGCCTTTTAAAAAAATAAACTTGTTATGCAAAATAGAACAATTTGGACAGTTATTTTTGTACCATAGCTGAATGAACAGATCTGCATTTTGAATTTTCTTTCCTACCTAAAGTTTCGAAATGTGTAGCAGCATGAATATATCCTTTGTAACTGTGACATTAGCGTTAGGTAGGAAAGTGGCCTTTGCACAAATAGAAGCCAGCTTACTCTTCAGTAAGAAGAAAATAGCATCCAGTAACATCATGGTAGTTAAAATGCACGGATTAAGAGGAATCAACTTTAATACTTAACGTCTAATATTTCCAAGACCTAAGTTCTGAAACCAGGTAAACTATTCTTCCTGAAGGTAGTACTCACATTTAATTTAAGAAAATGCCTAGCTTTGGTTTCATTTATAATCTTTTTTTTTTTTTTTTTTAATTTATTTGACAGAGATCACAAGTAGGCAGAGAGGCAGGCAGAGAGAGAGGAAGGGAGGCAGGCTCCCTGCTGAGCAGAGATCCTGATGTGGGGCTTGATCCCAGGACCCTGGGATCATGACCTGAGCCGAAGGCAGAGGCTTTAACCCACTGAGCCACCCAGGTGCCCCTCATTTATAATCTTTTTAAAGGCATTGCGATCAAGTGATCTGACAAATATCATCCCTACCCCAGACAGTCTGAACTAGAGTGATACTTGCATTGCAGAAAATTACCACAGTAACTGGGAGATGCTGGTAGTAGTACTTCAACAGTAACAAGCATGTTGGTAAGAGAAGTGCCTAATTAAAAGACAGTTAGCAGTTAAACATTTTGGTAGAGGGGCACCTGGGTGGCTCAGTGGGTTAAAGCCTCTGCCTTCAGCTCCAGTCATGATCCCAGGGTCCTGGGATCAAGCCCCGAGTCGGGCTCTCTGCTCAGCAGGGAGCCTGCTTCCTCCTCTCTCTGCCTGCCTCTCTGCCTACTTGTGATCTGTCTGTCAAATAAATAAATAATCTTTAAAAAGAAAAAAAAAAACATTTTGGTAGAAATATTCTGAGTTCTTCACTGACAAAGTTGCAGGAACTTAAATGGCATCTCTTACATTGTGCTTTCCTCCCACTAGGTTTTTTTTTGTTGTTGTTTTTTTGTTTTTAAGATTTTATTTATTTGACAGAGGGAGAGAGAGATCACAAGTAGGCAGAGAGGCAGGCAGAGAGAGAGGGGGAAGCAGGCTCCCCGCCAAGCAGAGAGCCCGATGTGGGGCTCGATCCCAGGACCCTGAGATCATGACCTGAGCCGAAGGCAAAGGCTTAACCCACTGAGCCACGCAGGTGCCCCCCTCCCACTAGGTTTTGAAACTTCTGTGTGTAAACTGACCTGTCAGGTGGGCTGTTTGGTGTAACCGCTTAGAGGTTCCAGCCCCAGGAGGAATTTCATAACATTTTATGAGGTGAATAGGATTAGTAGCAGGAGAGTAACAGGAAAAGTGGTTTATTATCCCAGTCTCTGCTTTAGCTAGCATACCGCTGATCTATGTTTAAATTGTTTATTTGAGAGTTTACTGTTTTTGAGACTTGATATTTGGAACTGCGGCCCAGAAAAAAAGTGTTGGAGCATCTAGCATTCCCAAATGAATGAATGAGTAGAACTGTTACCATCCATTTTTTTTTTTAAAGGAACAGTAAAGTTTCTTTATAAGTAAACATTTACGGAAACCCAAGTTTCCTTCAGGGATTTTAAAAAACATCCCTATAGAGGTGAACTTTGCTTTAGGTCTCATTTACATAAAAACACATTCTCAGCAAGTTTTTGTCACATGCTTCTCCCTTCAGAATAACCACTGTCTGGACAGCAAATACCTATGTGAATGTGTTTAAACTGTCAAACCCTTGTCCTGTCCTCCAGAGACCCTCAAGAATGGAAAGTGGTTCTCTACACACAGATAAAAGTTCTGGAAGACAGAAAGGGGGTAGAGTACATTTTGGCCTAGGAAATGGAGAGTGGTTATTCTTTCTACTTTAATCGACAGTACTTTGAATTCAAACCATTCTTACACAGAGTAGAAATTTGGGCATTACCAATTTCTGAGTTATCAAATCAAGTTTAGTTTCAAGTGGGAAAGCAAGCAGAGAAAAGCAAGTGTTCTTAAAAATAATTGAAGTGGTCACTTCAGGTGGCTTACCCTGCTGATAACAAGAGTAGTTTAAACAGCTTCTCCTCTAAAACTGTCTCATTCAAGGTATTTATATCTCCAAAGGAAGGACACACCATGTTGGAAACTGCCAATTCACATGACCCCACCAAGCAGGCCTTGACTGCAGCTCTGATGGGGCGAGCAAATCAGCCCCCTTTTTTCTCTGAACCTGTTTCTTCATTTGACAGTCCTACCAGTCAGGGCGATTGTTAGAATTAAATAGGGGATACGCATGAAAGTTTTCGAAATTATATTGTACCACCCCAAAAATCAGGTGACACCAATGTGCGTATTTGCAACCTGGCTATGCTGATAAGTTTCTTAATTAGGGTGGCAGTGAACCAAAACAACTTGCCAGTAGGGTGGTTTTGTTTTAAAACCAGGAGAAAGGAAAAAAACTAAATCAGAACAAAGAAATTTGCAAAGCAACTGTGCTCACTTTCTGTTTGGGCTAAGAAGCTGTATTACATTCATTTTTTATCTGATTTTTTTAAAAGACATTTTTATGGGCCCGAGTTATTGCACCTACTAGATTAACTCAGGCCTGAGCGGGTGAATGGATAATGTTCTCAGAATGATCCAGTTTACATATCTCAGTGACCTCAGTAACTGAAAAATGTATAATCATCCAATGGGAGAAGATCTTCCCATACAAAGAGCCCATGTTTATAGCAGACAGGCTGAGAAATACCTCTCTGCAGAGCAAGACATTCACTAAAAAAGTGTACCATGACACACTCAAGAATCATAAAGTTTACTGCTTCTTTCCCATCATTTGGCACATATCCAAGGCACATTAGAAAATTAGAAATCATAAATTACTTTGTAGAAAAATAATCAGCCCCTCCCTTCTATACATACGCAAGTATTTCCAAGAACGTGCACAAAACCATTTCCGTATTACAAAGTTATTTGAAAATGTACTCAGGACAAACCCATGTTTGCAGCTGTAGACCAATTAGTAACATAAAAAAATAAGAGTAAAATCTATAGAAATTTATAAAAAGGAATAAATGGCAATAAATTCTAACTGAAAGTAACTCTGACCTGGTTTGTGCTGTAAGTTTTGAATCGGAATCAAAAGACTAAGAAAAGATGTGCCAAATCTCTCTTGTTCATAACCATCCGTCAGGTGTGACAACAAAGGGAGGTTTTTAACGGAAGGGGCTGTGTCGAGAGACGCTGATATAGGTGCGTAGGTGCAGTGATCAAATATCTGTACTTTGTTGGAAGAAAAATTATACCCAACTTTTCCCACATACATAACGTAGAATAGATCCTAAATGTCCTTTCCATGAAAATGAACATCACAACAGCATGTAGGCATCTTTGGGTTCAAGTGCTGCTTTGCAAAGGAACATTTCCCAGTCCTCTTTTCCTCGTTCCCATGTGTCGCTTCTGCCTGCCTCCACGGTATCATGAAACCTAACTGCTTCTCTTCAGCGGATCCCAAATGAAGGAATTCTTTCAGCCTGTGGTTTGCTCATTTGTCCACATCACAGAAGTTAGCACCTTTCGTCAGGAGGAGGTCGCGATCTGGTCATGAAACTCTGCATGGTAGTCAGGGAGCTCCCGCTGCTTCAGAAGAAACCTACACCTGCTCTTACGGATCTGGACACGGCCGGAATCGGTGTGCACTCCTTTTCCAGCGTACGCGCTAGCTTTGGGGAGGAAAGAGAGGATCATTTGCTTGGTCGCATTCCTTCCCTCAGCCACAGAACAGCTAGCTTTCAGGAACTTTCTGCTTTTCTTGCAAATCCAACAGAAAGTACATTTCAGTTCTCAGCTGTGTTCCTGCTTGGCGCCTCCTTGCCGAGGACTCTCTTGGCAGCAACACAGTAACCGCTTATCACTGCTAAGACTGGGATGTGACCTTAGAAGTGGCTGGGTTGCCAGCTGTCCCTGGGCCCGTGGGTACGACTGCGTCCTCGACTGTGTGTCTGCGCAGCATCCGCCTGTTTGAAGGAACACTTTGTCTCGGTCCAGGCCCCTCGGGCTGATTGCCGTGCCCTCTGTCAGCACTCTCAGATCTGCTGTAGTCTGGCAGGTTGTCCTGTCTCCCTGTGACTCTTTGCCTCCCTGGCTGAAGAAACGGTACAATTCAAGCAGTTCATTTGCACTGCACTTTAAACAAGAACCACACAAGAACAGCGCTCTTGGGTGCTGCTTGTCACCCAACGTGCTTGGTACTTTCTGGGCATCATTTCGGCTCTGACATCCCTGTGGGGACAGGATGACATGTGTACTCCGTGTGTCAGACACAACATCAGCGCTTTACCTGTATGCACAATGACTCTATAACTAACAGGGGTGTACTAATTGCTGTCCCCATTTACAGCTGAGGACGCAGGATCAGCAAATGGAAGCAAGCTGCATGAAGTCCCACAGCTCACAAGGGAAAAGCGCTTGACGGAACCCAAGCAGATTTCAGAGTTTGCGGGTTTCCCATGCAGCAGCACATCTGTTAGCAAAGTCACGAAAGGTTACAGAAGAGATCGAAATGAGTCAGGTTAACAAACATTGCTTTAATTCTCTATAACAAAGATTCAGAACTTCTGTATCTTTGCTGTAAAGTCTGTTTCTCATCAAGTCATAGATTGCAAGGAACAAGAGAAAAGTCACATTTCTGAGAAGAGTCACCTAATGTTATGACAGAACGTCAAGCAAGCATCTCTGTAACTGAGTAAGTGGTGCCGTAGGAAGAGTGCCACATGCGGAGTTGTCCATATGAGCAGCTCTAGACCACATCTGGAGAAGTTTGTTACCCTTCTAGATGTAAACATGGTCTCCTCCTGACATCCATGAGTCACTCGCGGAAGCTGACCATTTCACCAAGTACCCGCACCATAAGCCATAGCCTCTCTCCACATGTACCTCCATTTCCCATTTTCCCTCACCTTTCTCAAATAAATGAAGTCTGTACTCGGCTATCCCACTAACAAACTCCTCTTAATTGTTAGAAAATCTTGCAAAGGGAATCATGAAATGAGAAATGTGTTCACCGTGGATTCGTTTTGGAAAAGCCAGGCTTTAAGAAATATGATGATAAGCCAGCATTGAATAACTCACCTCATGCAAAGAGTCTTCAGTAAAACTAGGGACACTCCTATCTCTTGCCATAATCTCCCTTGAAGTCCTTCCCCTGAAACCCGAAACAAAGTGAAATCAGTGTCTGAAAGTGGCATGAAACGCTCTGGTTGGCCACGAGGTGGCAGCATTTGGTGAGTGCAGATTTTCTCTAACCCACTGAAGGGGCACAGACAGGCTCGAGTTACAAGCAAAGGTAGGGTCAGAGGCAGAGAAATCAACTCAAGGTTTATACTCACTTAAACTGACCACCCGAGCGGACAAAGTAAAACTGTCTTGTAAAAGGCTCATCGGGTAGATCGTACATTTTTGAGTTCCCTGTAGATTAAAAAAAAAGGATAAACATCTGGAAACTTCCAAAGCAGGGAAAGAATTAGAGGTATAGCACAGATGCAACCTTTCAATTGTCTTAGCTTAACAAAATTTAGAAAAATTAAGCACTGCTATTTGCTTAAAGAAACATCAGTAGCTATTTATTACTGTGTGACCCCCCCTGAAAGGAAACATACATCCTTATTAATACACGAATATTCTCCAGCTACAGGCAACAGCAGTGAGGCAGCCTCAGTGGAAGTGGGTTTAGTCACATTATTCCACTACAAACTAATTCTAAAAAAAAAAATAAAAGAGCAGAGGAGTGCCTGGTTGGCTCAGTTGGTGGTACAGGGTGCAACTCTGGTCTTGGCCTTATGAGTCTGAGACCCATGTTGGGTGTAGAGATTGCTTTAAAAAAAAAAAAATCTTTGGGGCACATGGGTGGCTCAGTGGGTTAAAGCCTCTGCCTTCGGCTCAGGTCATGATCCCAGGGTCATAGGATCGAGCCGCGCATCGGGCTCTCTGCTCCACGGGGAGCCTGCTTCCTCCTCTCTCTCTGCCTGCCTCTCTGCCTGCTTGTGATCTCTGTCTGTCAAATAAATAAAATCTTTTAAAAATAAATAAATAAAGATTTTTTTTAAAAAATCTTTAAAAAAAAAAAAAAAAGCAGAGCATGGGCCCTATCTAGACTATAACAACTTAAAATACTTCAGCCCTATCCATGTTTGGCAACTACTGTTCTAATTACCAAAAATCTCTGTATGCCTGCAAATAAAGTAAGTAAATAAATTAAACCTTGAAAGGTAGCAGGAAACACTGAGCCCCAGATGTCCAGGAAATGCTTAGAAAAAGGCCTGGGTCTGGGCCATGTGGCGCACAAGAATCTCCCAGAGGCAGCGGTTCCTCCAGCTGGCAGGGAAGGCCTGAGTCGTCAAAGGTGAGGCTTGGAGTGGCCACCTTATTCCCTTAGGAAGCATCATCCCAGTCAACCAGAAAACCAGTAGCAAAACAAGCTGATGAGTGAGGCTGTAACGTATTTTTCTTTGGTGCCCTATCCCACCCCGTCGTGAGTATAATGACATTCCACACTCACAATTAAACAAGCACCAGCGACTACTCATGAATTTCCAAACATGCCCATGTTGAAAATTACAGAGAGAATGTAGATTCTTACATTTCTTCCTGATCTTAACAGTCACGTACTCCTTGTGGTCTGCTTCGCCAACATCATCTGCTGAGGCCATGCAGTTCGGTACTACCTGAAGTAATTCCATTATTTTTGAATTCTACAATTGGAAAGGGGAAAGGTTAACAGTTAATCTTTCATTCTTAGCAGGTTACAGCCTGTTTTTAATCTGTCAATACTGGTGCAGCTGGGCAGAGAAGCTAAGCAGGCAGGTATAGGCAAAGCTGACGCCAGAGAGCCTCGTGGTGAGAGCAGCCCTGCCCTTGGAGCCTGGCTCTGTCTCTACTAGGGAACCCGGGCCGGGTACTTAGCTGCCCTGTGCGACGGGGCTGAGAACGGCATCTCTCACTCCAGTTATCCCGGGGTTTTCGCCAGCCCAGCACATGGTAAGTACTTGATAAAAAAACACTCATCCTTACCATCATTTGAGAAAGTGCTCAAGGAAGGTTTAAAATACTTTGATTCTGTTAGGAAATGTCACTGAAAATTAACATGATAAGCCTGAGTACGCTGGGTTTCTGGTGACTTTCACATGACACCATGTCATTTAACAGCCGACCAGCTGTCTACCCGGAGTTGAAAACAGAAAGACTCTACGTGAAAATGGTGACAATAGAGGGCTTGCTTCTCCCAGGAGAGGAGGCCTTCTCCTCACCAGTACCCTGCGCAAACACCCACAGCATGGGAAGGAGAGCTGACCTGCTCATCACAATTTCCCTTACAGGGAGAATAACTCCGGGAGACTTAGAACCACAACTGAATGAACATTCTCTATTGTGCTAAGACCCCAGGTGCAGTCCCAGCCCAGGGAGCATGAGCCCCGGACCAGCCATCCTGTGCCCTGGGACCGGAGCAGAGCGCTGACATCTGCAGTGGCCAAGCGGGGGAACCTCCACTCAGCCCTTTGAAAGCGAGTCCTGAAAGACTGAGTCCTGGCTCCCTGAGGCCACCTCTGACCCGGGGACCAAGGACTGGATATTCAATCCACTGCACACTCCCGGCACACGGACTTAGCCCAGCATCCCGAGTCAAAGGTCGACTCCAGCTGTTTCAGATGTGGTTTCACCCGAGCAAGCCGCACGGGCGCACCCACTCACCTGCTCAGCACAGTCCATGGCGGTGCACTGCCTCTTGTTCAAGACCTGCACTGACGCCCCGTGAAGCAGCAGCAGCTCCACCACGAAGACGTGCTTCTCTATCACGGCCTCGTGCAGTGCTGTGTTACCCTTATTGTTAGAGACGTTAATGGAGGCCCCGTGCTAGAAGGAGGGACAGTGCAATCAAAAGGAATGCCAGAGGGGTCCTGGACAGCTCAGTCGGTTAAGCATCCAACTCTTGATTTCGGCTCAGGTCATGGTCTCAGGGTCGTGAGATCAAGCCCCATGTCAGGCTCCGCGCTGGGTAGGAGTCTGCTTGAGATTCTCTCTTTCTCCTCCTGCCCCTCCCCCCACCCCCAGCTCCCACGCGCTGCTTCTCTTTCTCTCTCTTTAAACAAAAAAAAGGGAATGCCAGGAAATGAAGCACCCACGACCGACAAGTACCGGCAGCTCCAGGGCTGGGAGGCCCTTACCTGTAACAGCAGTGCCGCGACTTCGTGGTGGCCATTGGAACAAGCGTAAATGAGGGGTGTGTTTCCACCTATATCCTTTTTATTGGGTTTTGCGTTACAATCCAATAGATACCTCACCACCTATCCCAGAGAAGACAAAATTCCAGCCTTAATTAAATCTGTGGGGCACCTGGGTGGCTCAGTTGGTTAAGCAACTGCCTTCAACTAGGGTCATGATTGCCTTCAACTAGGGTTATGATCCCAGAGTCCCAAGATCGAGGCCCGCATCGGGCTCCCGGCTCCACAGGGAGTCTGCTTCTCCCCTCTCATGCTCTCTCTCACTGTCTCTCTCTCAAATAAATAAATAAAAATCTTTTTTAAAAAATTTAATCTGTGGAAAAAATCCTCTAACAGGATATCCTTTTGACTTCTCTCTAAGTTTATTTGGAAGGCTTTTTGGACACATGTCTGACTCTCAGGAGAAAGCCGACCAACTGAAGTGGGGTGCAACAGACATTTGCTGATGTTCTCCTCCACCAGGCAATGTGGGAGGCGCTATTTTTTTTTTTTTTTTTTTTTTTTTTTTTTCATTTCATTCTTAGACCTGCCCTATGGAGGACTGGAATTATCACTCCAGTTCTGTAGACTGGGATACTGGCAATTGAAGTACAATGTTAGGTGTCACAAGAAAGATGGAAGACCTGATTTGGTTCCTGTCTTTTATTTTTTATTTTTGTTTTTTTTTTTAGTAAACTCTACACCCCACGTGGAGTTTGAGCTCATGACCCTGAGATCAGGAGTCACACACTCTACCAACTAAGCCAGCCAGGCACCCCTGGTTCCTGCCTTTAAAAGCTTAGAGTAGAGCTATAAGGGAAAAATTGTTTTAAAGAGGCAATTTTCAGAAAAAAATATAGGACTTTGAAAAAGTCAATCATTTCACAATTCTCTTGTTAGGGCCAATTTAATGTTAAAACCTGTTTAACTGGGGCGCCTGGGTGGCTCAGTGGGTTAAAGCCTCTGCCTTCAGCTCAGGTCATGATCCCAGGTCCTGGGATCGAGCCCCGCATCGGGCTCTCTGCTCAGCAGGGAGCCTGCTTCCTCCCCTCTCTCTCTCTGCCTGCCTCTCTGCCTACTTGTGATCTCTCTCTCTCTCTCTGTCAAATAAATAAAATCTTAAAAAAAAAAACAAAACTGTTTAACTATTAGGGCCTGCTTAGCCAGAGCAACTCCATATTGCCTAGGTAGCCATATTGTTGTTTACATCCACGGACTTCATTCTGGGAATAAATGCCCCAGTAATTCCTGGTATGGTTCCGGGTATCGATTCCGGGAGTAAACGCCTTAACAATAGAAACCACATACCTTCGGTCTGCGGTTATGCCCTATAAAACCAGCCTGTGAGATCGGGAGGGGGTCGCTCTCTTCGGAGGCGGCCCTGGCCGGTCAGTCTGACTTCTAATGCTTGGCATAGAATAAGGCTTTGCATAACTTTCACTTTGTCTCAGTCTCGTTCCTTTGATAACGGACCCCAACACTCTCCTGTACCTCCGCCTTAGGGTCGTTCACTACAAAGTACTAAACTGGGGTGCCTGGGTTGCACAGTCAGCTAAGCATCTGCCTTCAGCTCAGGTCAGGTCATGATCCCAGGGTCCTGGGATCGAGCCCTGTGTTGGCTTCCTGGTCAGCGAGGAGTCTGCTTCTCCCTCTGCCCCTTCCCCTGCTTGTGCTTTATTTTTCTCTCTCTCTCAAATAAATAAATATAATCTTTAAAAAAAATAACAAAGTCCTAAACTGTCTGACAAAGACCAAGAGCTGTGGGGATGAAAGGTACCAAGCTGCAGGCAGAGCCCTCAATGACCAACACCCAAGCACCAAAGACTGCTCCTACTGGGGTCAGAATCAGGATAGGGCCTCTGTGCCACTGAGAGGTGCTTGGCAGTGGAGTGGGGGGTGGGGATGAGCAGCGAAGGGAAGGGGAAGGGGGAAGGCCCACCCCCAGAACCACCAGAGTTCTGCATTCTCTTGCTGAGCAGTCCTGTCCTGGGTAGCGTAGAATCTTGGGGCCGGGAGGAAGGACATGTGTCTGTGCTCTGGGCCCACCCCCAAACTTGCCTCTCTGCAGCATTCCCAGCACGGACAGCTCCAACCAAGAGCAAGCACCCATGCCCTCTGCCCAGGAGAAAGACCCTGTACCTGGAAGTGGCCCTTCTGGCAGGCCAGGTGGAGCGGGACGGCTTGGTTCGCATTTCTGGCCCCCACACTGGCACCATGTTTCAACAGGAGGGGGACGAGCTCCGCCCGCCCATGCAGAGCTGCAACATGCAGTGGGGAGGAGCCGTCCTGGTTGGTCACATTCACACCAAGTCCACTGGCAGGGATCTTTGCCAGCTTCTGGCAAATGCAGGTGGAGAGAGAGAAACATCATTAGTATTTAAGAAACTGGGCTGAAGGAATCGAAGCCATCCACGCCCACCCCCCACTCCCCGCCAAGAGCCCCTGTGCACAATTTGGGATCACAGCGGGATCCAGAATCAGGCTACGCACAGGTGAATTCCTACAACTTTCGAAAGGTAAGCCATACCAAAGGATTATTTCCATATTCAAGAGAGCAGGTCCCCCGAAATGAGACCCTCTTTATGCCAAGGTGATTCAACGAGAAACAAGAAGTCTGTTCCACAAATGGCATCTCAACAACGGGTTATCCACACATGGAAAAACTGCACATGAATCCTTAGCTCACCACATACAAAATTGAAAATGCACCATAAACCTAAACGTAAGAGCTACGACTATAAACTTCCTGAAGCGAGTACACAAGACATCCCCGCAACACTGCGATAAGCAAAGATTTCTTAGATAAGATACTAAAAGCAAAAACTATAAAGGAGGGGTGCCTGGGTGGCTCAGTGGGTTAAAGCCTCTGCCTTCGGCTCAGGTCTTTTTTAAAAATCTTTTTTAAAAAAAGAAGCATAAAGGAACAGTTTGATGAACTGGACTGAAAGCACATTTTTTTTTTTAAGATTTTATTTATTTATTTGACAGACAGAGATCACAAGTAGGCAGAGAGGCAGGCAGAGAGAGAGGAGGAAGCAGGCTCCCTGATGAGCAGAGAGCCCGATGCGGGGCTCGATCCCAGGACGCCGAGATCATGACCCGAGCCGAAGGCAGCGGCTTAACCCACTGAGCCACCCAGGCGCCCCTGAAAACACATTTTAAATGGTTATTCTCTGAAAGACAAGATCAAGAAAATGAAAAGGCGAGTAACGGAGCGGGAGAGAATGTTTGTACTACGTGGACCTAACAAAGCATGGGTACCAACCAGAATTTAAAAACAGCAGCAGATTCTTACAACTCCACTGACAACCCAATTTAAAAAAAAAAAAAAAAAAGATAGGCACAAGATTTGGAAAAACAAAAGACACATGTATCTATCATGGAGATGGTCTGTATCGATTCATAGTGGTTTTGAAACCCATCAGGCCAATAGGAAAACAATCTATCAGGAATTAAAAGGACAAAGAAAACATTTGTAAGCCATGCAACTGAAAACAAACACTGAATTATGACACTGAATCCTACATTTGATAATAAAATTGCTATGTCAGCATTCTAGGTGACTGCCCAAGGATGAAAACTTTGGTTATCTAGTTCACTTTTTTAATATTTTATTTATTTATTTGTCAGAGAGCGAGAGTTTGCACAAGCAGGCAGAGTGGTAGGCAGAGGCAGAGAGAGAAGCAGGCTCCCCCCTGAGCAGGGAGTCTGAAGCGGGGCTCGATCCCAGCACCATAGGATCATGACCTGAGCCGAAGGCAGCAGCCCAACCCACTGAGCCACTCAGGCGTCCCTAGTTCACTTTTTGATGATTAAAAAGGTTCCCTCTCAGAAAAACAGCATGCTGAGTTAAAAGGGTGAATTTTGCTGCATGTAAACTGAACCTCAAAAGATAAAAAACAAACAGATGAAGAAGCAGGGAGGAAAAAAACACAATGAAATACTGCACACTTACAGGAATGGCTGAAGTTGAACAGTCACAACGATGTGGGGCAACTAGAACTCTCACACACTGGTGGCAGGAACGGAAGATGGAAAATCACTCTGGAAAGCTGGCAGTTTCTTATCAAGTTACACATGCACTTACTACATAATCCAGCAATTACAGCCCGAGGTATTTACCCAAGGAAACATACATTTATACACAGACTTGCTCACAAATGTTCACACTAACTTTCTTCACAAAGCCCCAAACAGGAAACTACTCAAATGCTCATCAACAGGTGATTTGACAGATTATAGTATAGTCAACAAAATACTACCCAGCGACAAAAAGAAAGAAATCCACTGACCCCATGTGGATCTCAACACATTCCGCTGACAGAAGGAAGCCAGATTCAAAAGAGCGTGTCCTGTCTGGTTTCCACTCACGTAAAATTCTAGAAAATGCCAACGGATCTGTGATGACAGACAGCAGACCTGGGGAGGAAGGGGGAAAGCCCAAGAAAACCCTCAGGAGTGATGGAGAGTTCTGGATCTAGACTGTGATCATGGCTTCATGCTTTTACGTGTCTGCAGAAACTCAACACACTGTACATGGTACACAGGACTTTATCGGGTGTAAATTGTACTTCAATAAAGGTTTTTTTTTTTTTTTAAGATTTTATTTATTTATTCGTGAGAGAGAGCAAGAGAGCAAAAGAGTGAGCAGAGGGAGGCAGGCAGAGGCAGAGGGAGAAGCAGGCCTCCCCGCCAAGCAAGGAGCCCGATGTGGGACTTGATCCCAAGATGCTGGAATCATGACCTGAGCCGAAGGCAGCTGCTTAACCAACTGAGCCACCCAGGTGTCCCCAATAAAGGCTTTTTAAGCAAATACTCTAAACACACCAGTAGGCTAGAAGAGGGTGGGGCCAGGGGGTGGTTAGCTAAGTCATAGACATGAAGCAATTTCCATAGAAATGTCTTTTCTATGTCTTTTTGTGTCTTTTGGAGAAATTCCAAAATGAGATAAAGAAAGCAAAGAATGGGGGCACCTGGGTGGCTCAGTCGTAGAGCATCTGCCTTCAGCTTGGGTTATGATACCAGGATCCTGGGATCAAGTCCCACATTGGGCTCCCTGCTTGGCAAGAAGCCTGCTTCTCCCTTTCCCACTCCCCCTGCTTGTGTTCCCTCTCTTGCTGTGTCTCTCTCAAATAAATAAATAAATAAAATCTTAAAAAAAAAAAAAAAAGCAAAGGATGGAAGATTTTATTCAATAAATCTAGCATTTATTTTAATGTGTAATCCAGTTTCTTGTTACAACTAATGAACTATGAGGGGGAGAACAACAGAGTCTAGGACAAAGGCAAGAAGAACAGTGACAGGGAGACACAGTACCTGCCTCTGGCCACAGAGTCAAGACCGGGCCTGAAGTACAGTCACTGCACATCGTATCCTTCTGAACATCATCTGCCTTTTTAATCCCTTAGCTTTTTATAGCAGTCTACACAGGGGAAATCATTCTTTGGGCTGTCCCCATCCAGCAGCATTGGGACAGAACAAAAGCTGTACATCCCTAATGTACAAATGACCCTGGAGCGAGCTAAAAAGCTATATGTGAATGGAAGTTTCACTCATTTCAGTATTATTGGGTTAGAATGACCCATGTGAAGCTTTTTAAAATAAGTCCAGATTATCTTATAATACAAAGGACAACACTACTCTATCTGTTTTGCAGAGTCTAATTTTCTCAGTATGGGACATACATATTGAGTTAAATAGCTAGCACACAAGCACATGCTCTATACACAATACCATCTACGATTTCTCAAAAGAAAATGAAATACTTAAGTATACACTTAAGAGAACATGGGCAGGATCTGTATGCCAAAATTCACAGAATGATGAAGAAATCAAAGGTGGCCAGAATATTTGGAGATATACCATGTTCATGAAGTCAGCACAGTAAAGATGTCATTTCTCCCTAACTTAATCTACAGGTTTTGTTTTTTGTCTTAAGATTTTATTTTTTTTGTCGGAGACAGAGCAGAAGTAGGCAGAGTGGCAGGCAGAGGCAGAGAGAGAAGCAGGCTCCCTGCTGAGCAAGAAGCCCGATGTAGGACTCAATCCCAAGACCCCAGGATCATGACCTGAGCCGAAAGCAGCCGCTTAACTAACTGAGCCACACAGGTGTCCCTAATCTACAGTTTTTAATGCAATTCCTACCAAAATCCTAGTAAGATTTTTGGTAGACATAAACAAACCCACAGGCCTTAGAGTAGCTATAATGATCCTGGCAAAGAAGAGCAAGTTACGAAGAATGACTATCCGATACAAAAGTTTCCTCTAGCTACAGTAATCAAGACAGTGTGGAACTGGTGGAAGGACAGATGCACAGATCATGGAATGGAACACAGACCCTGCAGAGAGACCCACACTGTATATTATCAACGAAGGTGGGACAGCAAGTCAACGGAGGAAGGATGGTATTTTGAACAAGTGATGAAAACGGGAGGACACCCATAGGCAAAAAAATGAACCTCAACCTCAATCTCACACCTTGTACAAAAATTAACTCTGGGTTTATGGGGCAGCAGGGGGGCAGATGGGTGTGGGAAAAGGCAACGTGAGTAGATCTCCCCGTGATGAGGGAGCTTGCTGGTACCTTCAATGTGGTGGTAGATGCACAAAGCTATGTGTGTGATGAAAGTGAACACACGTGCACACACATGCATGCATACTGGGCACAAGTAAAATCAAAGAACTGTGGATAAGATGTGTGGACTGTTCCTGTGTCAATATCCTGGATAAGAAACAGTCCTGTGGCTTTGCAAGCTGTTACCACTGGGGGAGACTGGGTAAAGGACACAGGGGATCCTCTATATTTGGAGGGAGGGTCCTCCTGCAGAAGGTGGACCAACTTAAGCAAAGACTGTGGGCAATGGATCTCGAATGCAGCTTCCTCAGGGGACTGGCAGCCATGTGGACAGACACCCTTAGCCATGGACTCTTGCCTTGTGACTCAGGGGCCCGCAGAGCAGCTGAAACACTGAACACTTGTGCATGTCTCTGCTCCCTGACCTGCCCATTCAGAAAGCAAGGCGCCCAAGCCAGATCCACACTCCTGTTAGCCTCCCTCCTCCCTGAGCTGAACAACTAAACCTCACCACATCTCAGGGGATGCCAGCTAACAGCCACTCAGTAACCAGCTGGCTGGGAAGCAGACAACTTCCCTCAACGAAGAAGAATTATTTGCCTCCCCATCCCCACCCCCAGCCACACCAATGGAAGCAAAGCCAAACCTTTTGAGCTGGAGCACATTTTGGGCACTGGCACAGGGGGTGACAAAATTCAATACTGTCTATGCTGATGGCACCTTCCAGCTCATCCAGGTCCTCCTCAGTCCACTCCAGAAGGTAGCGCACCTGGTGTTGGGCAGGAAGGAGAAACGGGAGCTTAAAACTCACCCTTAGTTCCTTTACAAGCTACAATGTCTCTCCCTCCCTGCCTCCCCTACACACACACACACACACACACACACGCGCGCTCCCAGACCAGGGCCTACACTTTCTCAACCACCAGTGATTTTAGTCCTTTTACTGGTGATGCCGAGAACTTTAGCTGCCATTTCTACAGCTTGTGGTACAGACTCCTTCATCTTTTTTTTTTTTTTTTAAGAATTATTTCTTTTAGAAAGCAAGCGAGCACAAATGGGAGGGACAAAGGGAGAGGGAGAAAGAATCCGAAAGACTCTGAGCTGAACAGAGCCTGACGCGGGGCTCGATCCCAGGACCCTGAGATCACAACCTGAGCTGAAATCAAGAGTCAGACGCTTAACCGACCATGCCACCCAGGCGCCCCAGAGATTCCTTTATCTTAAAAGAGAAGTGTGACAGCGTGGTGCTGCTTTCACTCCCCGGTCCTGGAGCATTTCACAAGCACCCAGGCTTGTATTATCTAATTGTACTCTTTCAACAACCACTCGTCCCGGGCCGCCTGGGTGGCTCAGTGGGTTAAGCCTCTGCCTTCGGCTTGGGTCATGATCCCAGGGTCTTGGCATTGAGCCCTGCATCAGGCTCTCTGTTCAGCAGGGAGCCTGCTTCTTCCTCTCTCTCTCTGCCTGCCTCTCTGCCTGCTTGTGATCTCTATCAAATAAATAAAGTCTTTAAAAAAAAAAAAAAAACACCACTCGTCCCTGCTAACCTGGGAGAAAACTCACTCTGAGAGAGAATCTCATCCAAAGCCACACAACTAGGAAGTGGTGGTCAGAACCTACACTCGGGCTCCCTGACGCCACTCCAGCAACCCCTCCACGCACTAGCCACGCAGTAGCCACACACAAACGCACTGAAGACCACCAGAAAAAGGTCAAATTTATGTTGTAGTAGAAAATAGTCTCTAGAATATTAAATTTGAAAACTGGAAACAATATGAATACATTTCTAGGCTTGGTTCCGAGCACTGAGGAAGTCAGCATGTGCATGTGGGGAGTGACAAGAGGTTCAAGAAGGCCACCTTCAAGCCCAAAAGTCTCTCCTCCATATCCCTTCCACATCCTGACAGCAGACACCCCTGAGCATGGAAATCCCAAAGGCCTTGACCCAGGAGCCTCAGCTAACAGGCTATCTGGGACAGACAAAGGGAGGGAACAAGAACAGGGGGAGCAGGGGCAGGTGCCTTGGACAGGGGTTGGAGGCTGTCACGTGGGTAGATCAGTTTGGGTGGGGACCCCTGGGCTCCAGGTGGTCTGCCTCTGCTCGCCGACTTCACGAATGGCCTCAGCCTCCTCACCCACCCACAAAGGAGGAGGAGTGGGTATTCATGACGCAGGGACAGTCATAATCGCTTCTCCACACAGACTACGCCACTGGTTCACACCAGGGCTCCAAGGGGCCTGAGGAAGTCCTACTCTGCTTCCTCCAAACAATGCTGAGTTCTCCTGGGACCGGTCTCATGAGAAGACACGTATAGTATAGACGTCCTTGTCCCGCTCCCCAGAGGGACCATGTGTCAGTCCGGTGCACTGATAAAAGCGAATACACTGGAAACTACAGTCAGATTCCGAACATCCCCAAGGTGGTCATAATCAGACTCTATTAACTTCTATGCTCCACCTCAAGCCGGATCATCGGCAAAAAGCCCTCCTGAAGCACACAGTAGCATCAAGCTCCCTCGTTAGATGATTTATTCTGAGCTCCTCATAGTAACCTATGTTACTGCTCCTTTTAAAGTGGAAAACACTTCCTTTCGGGAAGCCAAAGGCAAGCCAGGGAAACCATCCATGGAATCTACGGAAGGCTGCCTCTGCTCTCCATGACCTGACCAGATGTTCCCTGGCATCTGCAGGGAGGGTTGGGGCAGACACCGCCCCCCCGCCCCAGCCAGGCCTTCTCCTCCCCAAGCCAACAGCCAGCACCACCTCATCGGGACACCCTGCCTGGGACACCTGGGACACCTTGGACTCCCATGCCTCAGACCTCAGCCTCCTGCCCAGGTCCCGCCATTTCCACGGGGCCACAGCCGGGCCTCTGGGCTCTGGCACTACCCACTCCACCTGCCACCCCTCCTCTCTACCCGCCCTGCCTGAGCACCCTGCTCCCAGCTAGTGGGCCGGGACCAGAGCCCACACTCTGTGCTCCCACACACGGTGGGCTGGCCAACACCTCAGCAGCCTCCTGGAACCCAGACGTCTGAAAGGCTTTCTGTGCGGCTTTATGACCACCTGCTTCCTTACATGACAGGAAAACACGAACACCTACGTGACCCCATAGTCATTAAATGCAGCCCTGCCATATGAAAGGGAACAGGACGTAGCTCCTGACTGAACCAGAGACCAGAAACAGGCTCAGCTCTTCTCACGACAGCAAGCTTTTTTAGACATGCTGCTAAAAACTCACCATTTCCAGATCTCCGTCAGCAACCGCTCTTAAGAGTTTTTCTACCTTAAGTAAAGGAAAAACAATGTTAGGAGTAACAGAAAACCCAGAAGCTCTCATCTGTCTCGGTCTGTGGAGTGTTAACACCTCATTCAGCATCTTGCAAGCACATCTCTGACACTGTCCGGCTGGGCCGTCTGGCTGGGCCGTCCAGCGGGGCGCCAGCGCGTACCGAACCCAGCTTCCCCTGACGCCTGGGGCGTGATCTGGTAATGTGGCCAAGGAAGACGCCAGTCACTGCGAATGAAGCACAAGCCTACAGGGTCACGTGTACTCAGCCCTCATCATCTGACAGCTAAGAGCATACCAGGAACCATGCCAGGGCTCTCTCAGACCCTGGAACGTGTCTCCTGGCTTTGTCTCCTGTGCCGTCGCGTTCAAGCTAAGCTCTTCGGGCCCTCCAAGTGCAGGTCACAGCTCGGGGGTGGCAGGGGACGAACGCCCTGCACAGAGGCAGGGAGGTTCCCCGTGCACAGGGGAACAGGCAGAGGAGTGTGGCCTGTTCATAGGATGGTCTGCTCTGTGGGCTGACGCTGGATGAGCTCACAGACAGGTTAAATGGAGAAGAAGGGAAAAAAAAAACAGGCTATAAACTACTTTTCACAGAACACAACATGTTGGCAAGACGTCAGGACGACCATCATTCAGGCTGACAGGGATGCTTACGCAGTGGAACGTAAGGGCGGAGAACTGAGTTTGTAAAATGATCATAGATCTGAAGACCCACAGGTGACTTTCCTTAGACTTCTTCTAGAAGACACCCCTCTCTCCCTCTGTCTCACACACACACACTATCCCCCAAGCAAAGAGCTGCTTCAGGAGCCTCACATTCAAGGAGTAGGGTGAGAACTCCTGGCTGGGCTCCCCTCCGGGCCACGCCCCACACGCTGGCCCAGTAATGGCAGTGGAGGCCCACTGGGAAGCCCTCATCGTGCGTGGCTCTTTAACCAGTCGCCTCGACACAGGGCTGCCCTCGCAGCCGCCCTCCCATCTGGGATCCTCACCTCTCTGTAGTCCTTCTTGGGCTCCTCCTGTCTGGAGCTCACCAACGCAGAGGAGAAGCTGGAGGTGGAGGAGGCCTGGCTGATGGAGTCCACAGGATGCTGAGGGGACTGCACGGGGACCTGCGGCCACGGGACCCCAACAGGAGAAGAGCCTCGTGAGGGCCAGAGAGCAGGCCGCGGTCTCCGGCGGGGCCCCCAAGCCCAGCCCCATTCACTCACCTCTGAAGACTTCCTCCTTCTTTCCAAGGGCAGATGATGGGCTTCCATTATTGACAGAATCTAGGAGGAGAAGGGGACATGAAAAATACTGAGAAAGGTTGCCAGAGTAGTGTCACCCATTCGTCTAGCTGCCTGTCCATCTCCTCCGAAGGTCACGCAGCCCCACCACACCCCTGGAAAGACGGAGAAACCAACTCCCGAGTGGGTGGAAGCTCCTACAGGACCACACGGAGCAAGCGGGGGCTTCCTGTAGCCACTCCACAGGCCCCACTGTCCAACAGGAGCTGGGGCTTCCCGCGATGGGCTCAGAGGACAAGGGAAGCCCAGGCGCAGAAGGTGTCCCCAGACAGTGTAACCTTCCCACTGGCGGCCCGGGGTCTTGAGCAGGAACAGCTCAGAGCTGGGCCAAGAAGGCGGTTTGCTCTCTGCTCTGCCTGTCTCCCTTTGGAAGGAGCCTCTCGGAGAAGCCACCACGGCGGAGGTGCCTCTGCTCCTCACAGACACCTCAGGCCAAGCGTGACACCACCCCAGCCCGTCAGCTGCAGCTGCTCCGAAGCCGAGACCCTGCAAGGGCCTGGGGAACGGGGCGGGGGCCCACCCGGGGTGAGCAGCAGGGCTTTGCACCTTGACTGATGGCCGCTGTGGACCTCGTGCTGTGTTCGGAGGACACACACAACATAGTACTACTGCTCATGACAGAAAGAGGGTGGGAGGAAACACCTGGACACGACGGGCGCATCCATGGCACGGGTCACAGAGCGGGTGTCACGGGCGTGTACTCGTCCCCAAGCTCCCTGAGTCGCACACATTAAATAAGTTCGGCTTTTTGTGCATCCATCATATCTCAATAAATGGGTTAAAAGACAAAAACTGCGCTCCTCGAAAGAGATGTGAACACCTGGAGAGAAGCCCGTGGAACAGAGCTGGGAGCTCTAAGAGCGGCCGGTAAAATGTCACGAGGGAGACGGCAGAGCCGGTGTGAAGGGAAAGGGCCGGAGGCTGGCATCAAGATGACATCTCTCGTGTGGGACGCACAACCACCACACGCGGGACATGGTCCGATGGCCTCGGGCTGGCCACGCTTCTCCGGGGACATCCCCTGGGCTGGAGTGGCTGCGGGAGGCAAGGCACAGAGAACCGGCCTCTGCACACAATCCCCCCGCCCCGCTCCCCACCCGCTAATGAGCGGAGCACTTTCACGACACGCTGCCAGGCCCTGATGTGGCTCCAGAAATCACCAACAGGAAAGGACTGATTCATTATGAGAAACCGTACCCAACGACGATCAGAACTGGCCAGAAGAGAAGGCACTTCGGAGCTGAAGACGGAAGTAACAGGAAGACAGACTGCTGCTTCCACGCCGCAGGCCCCGTCCCCGCTTCTCTCCACCAGAGCCTCTGCCATGTTCCCTCCCCCGCCACGCCACATGCTCTGAAACCAACTGCACTTAGGGGCCAGGGCCAACCCTTGTGGGAGCAGCTCTTGGAACAAGACTGAGAAAAACTGCTGGTAAAGCTGAAGATAGTATAAATAAGTAAAAACCCACAGACGACCAGATCCCAACTGCAGCAGGAAGGGCACAGGCCAAGTTCGGGCCTCAGGCACTAATGCATGCTTGTCCAGCACGGCCAAGACCCAGTCTTTGGACATTGATTTTTTTTTTTTTTTAAGTGATACTGATGCTCTGAGATGAAAACAAAGCTACCTTTGAGTTTAGTGCACACTTGAGCGGTGTTTCTTTCAGCCTGTTCTGGATGTCCGTGGGTGCTCCGTTTTGTAACAGCGTCTCTATGATGCCTTGGTAGCCCCAACGTGCAGCTATGTGTAGTGGCGTGTCCCCTTTCTCGTTACCGATGTCTAGTCTGCATGCCTGCACGTCGTAGTAGACCAAGGCCTTCACACACTGCAAAGAAAATGGGAAATACCACCCGTAAGTCGCATGCCGTGCCGCAGGCATGTCTGTGGACCCCACAGCCTCGGTCTGCACCGCACTTTCATCCAGGCTCCTCTCAGCAAGCGAACGTGCAGAAATGAAAGAGACGGACCTCAAGGTTACCTCCTCAGGACACATCACTTTTTTGCAAACTGTCCATCAGTAAAAAAAGGCTGAATAAATTGTGATATATCCAGCTGCAGAAGGGAATGACCACAGCATGTCAGTGGAGACGGCTGTCCCCTGCAAGGCCCGCTTGCAAGGCCGGCCCCTGACCTGCAATGTTCGTCAGGAGCTTGGATTTGCAGAACGGCTCGCTGTGTCTAAGTCGTTGAACAACATGGGTTAGGCTGAACACCTGCTTTCCTTCTAGGAGTCTGAAAGTTTGGCGTGTGGTAGGCCTGGGTGTTATTTACGTGACCAGCTTCCAGTAAAAATCCTGGGCCCTGAGTCCCTACAGAGCTTTCCTGGTTGTCAACCCATCATATTTGCTGTTAAACTCACTGCTGGACAAACTGAGGATGTCCTGTACGTCTCCTGGGGAGTGGACACTTGGAAGCTTGCATCTGGCTTTCTCTGGACTTCTGTGCACCTTTTCCCTTTGGTGACTGTGCTCTGGGTCCTTTGGCTATTGTCCGTCAGAGCCGTGGGACTGCATGCTGAGTCCTATCAGTCGTCCCCCGCAAAGCACTGAACTAAGGGGTGGTCTCAGGGACACAGACGCAACACACACAACAGATCACTGTGTCGTGACGAAAGGACGGGCTGGGGCTATGTTTACTGACCCCCGCAGGGTTTCCATGATGTACCATCAAGGAAGAAAGTGGTTTTATAAAGATGGGGAGGGTACGATTTCATTTTTCCACAACCACCCCTAACGCAGCCTCAGGCTTGGGTACGTGTAAACCCACCCCAGTGTTACCACACAGAGAAGATGGGAGAGGGAGCGGTCAGGACAAAATCACATACACACAGACACACACGCACACACACACAGTTGGCTGTTAAGGGGAAACAGAAATGATGCAATCGTCACGATTACTATAAAAATATAAAAAGTAAAAACTGAAGGTGAACAAAGGTAAGAACCAGATGGCAGCAGGCAGTGAATGAAAATGATTTTAATTTCAGGGTACGCTAACGGGCAATTCGTGTTTGGATTTCTGTTATTTTAGCGGAGCAGCTGTAGTAAATTTAAGGCTTTTTTAATTAAAAAGAAATTACACGCCAAATGTTCCAGTAACGATCAACATGAAGCACGACATTCAACCAAGCAGACGTTCACATCTCCCGGCAAGCGAGGAAGTGGGGAACCCGGCCACCCCGGGCACAGAGGCGTCACTTACGTCTTCGTGGCCGTAGGTGCACGCCAGGTGGAGAGGCGTGTTGCCGTTGTTGTCCTGCACCTCGGGGCTGGCTTTGTAGTGCAGGAGCAGCAGCTACCGAAAGAAGAGAGTGCGCAGGTGAGGCCCGTGCTTCCTCGGGCGGCGCGGCCCAGAGGCTCACAGGGGAGGTCACACCTTGCCACCTGCAACCTTAGTGACCTACGCTACAATTAAAGTTCCACCCTCATGCTCATCCTTCCCTTTAAAACGTGGAGAGATTAAAGAACAAGGCCCACAGCCCCACCCCCCCCCCCCAAAACCGCCCCCGCGTTTCACATCTACGCCGAAGGGCTCTGTCCAGTGGGCCCACAGGGAGGTGCCGTGGCCTAAGACACGTGGCCCACCCTGGGAGGCTGCAGCAGGGCCAGGTTGCAACGCAAGAGCGTGACCATGATGCAGCTGCGCAGAGCCGGGCTCCTGGGAGCACGGGCACGGGGATGGCACCCCGCTCACCGTGACACTCTGATAGCCCTTCTGGCAGGCGAGATGCAGGGGGGCAGAGCCGTGATAGTCCGTGGCGTTCACCATCGCGCCTCTGGAAACCAGGAGGTCAATGAGGGATGCCTGCCCTGCAGAACAGAGGGGTTTTGCAACGGAGAAGGAAAGAGCAGGGGCTCTCTGAACCCTAAACCTGGAGTCCCATTATTTTGCCCTCTTATTCTCTGGCAGGGGACACACCAGAAGTGTCTTTCCCCTTAAGAGGAACCTGAGCTAACATCAAGTCAGACTCTAGATTCAGGACACTCTGGGATAGACCCCCCCCGCCCCGCCACTGGCCCTCTGGAGGGGGCTTGGCTCTGGCCCACCTTTCAGGAACAGAAGATAGGGGAAGGGAGTCTTAGATATCCACAGAAGAGTCCACAGTTCCTTAGTTCACAGGATGGAATACTGTGCAACCGCTAAAAAAATAGCAAAGGCCCTGGGCATAGCCCATGACATGGGCCCTTCCAGCCCTGACTCCGCCGCCCTCTGTCAGTCAGGCCTCTGCTGGGCCACCCCTGGCTCCATCCCTTTAAGGCAAAGTAGCCCAACCATAGACCAACCCAAGACCACATACCACAGAGGGCAGCCACATGGAGCGGTGTGTGACCCCTGTCATCTCTGGAAAATGGAGTGACAATGGAGGGATCATTCAGCCTCCTAAAAGAGGAAGAAGAGGGGGGACACCTGGATGGCTCAGTTGGCTGGGCATCCAACTCCTGATTTTGGCTCAGGTCTTGATCTTGGGGTTGTGAGATCAAGCCCAGCATTTGGCTCATGCTGGGCATGGAGGCTGCTTAAGATTCTCCCTCTCCGGGACGCCTGGGTGGCTCAGTGGGTTAAAGCCTCTGTCTCCGGCTCAGGTCATAACCCCAGGATCCTGGGATCGAGCCCTGCATCGGGCTCTCAGCTTGGCAGAGAGCCTGCTTCCCCTCCTTCTCTCTCTGCCTGCCTCTCGCCCTGCTTGTGATCTCTGTCTGTCAAATAAATAAATAAAAATCTTAAAAAAAAAAAAAAAAAGATTCTCCCTCTCCTTCTGTCCCTCCCCACCCCTACTACTCTCACTCTTTCAAAAAAAAAAAAAAAAAAAAAGAGAGAGAGAGAGAAAGAGAGATGGAAAATACAGAAAAATACACCCTAGGAATGGCAGGGAAAAGCCTCTCCCTTCCAGGCTGGACATGCCAGAGTCCTGGGGCTAGCAGACCCATCTCAGGTCTGCTAGCCCCAGACCCAAGCTGGATCTCTTCAACAGTGTCCCAAAGCTCATCCAGGCCCTGCTCAGTCTCCTGCAGGGTGAGGCATCTGGTTCCAGCGTCCCTCCCCTACCCATCCCTGTAGGCTCTGACACCCAGCAGAACAGCCCAACAAGGGGAAGGGAAACCACAGCAAATTAGTGGAGACATCTCCCCAGGCCTGCACCTCCCGCATGCCACACACTGAGCCTCCGTGGGGACCCTCTTACCCGGAGACAAGTTTCTCACAGTCATCACAGAAGCACAGAGGGTGACACATCCTTTGGACGGCATCTTTATCTTGGTCATCTTGGCTCAAAAGTCTCTCCACTTCTTTCTGGTTACCCGCCGCTATGTGCTACAAAGGGACGTCAAAAATACTATCAAAGTGAAGGAATTCTTCTCTTCTTCAGGCGTGAATGTTTGGAGCCTCCTTACAAAAACACGTATCTGGGGGCGCCTGGACGACATGACTGGCTCTCTGGGATGTATTCTGAAATAATCTGGGCGGACACGGAAAGCAGGTCGGGGATGGAGACAAAACAGGACAGAGATGGCCACGTGGCTGTGCATTTATATTCTCTACTTCTGCAAATGCTATAAATCATCCGTAGCTTAAAACGACAACAGGACAAAATTCCCAAAGCAATGGTGGGGGAGGATCATGCTTCCTAGAACCTCAGGGTGGACACAGGCTCCTCCCTAGAACACGCCTCCGTCCCGTCCTCTTGGGTCCTAACAGAGCCTTGGTTTGGGGGGAGCAGAAATGGCTGCATTAGCAAAAGAGCCCATCAACAAACAAGGCTACGGTGCAGAGCTCAGCAGGATGTGTTCCTCTCGGGGAGCGAGATGCTTTGGGGAACATGCTGCCCTGGCCCTCACCTAGCCCTCGCCGACCACCCGGGAGGGCACCTCGCTAGCCTCCCAGGGGTCGGTCACATCTGAGCAGGGAGCCGCTGCACGCTGAGCTCTCGCCCTGGCACGTGCTCCCATGAACGTTGGCAACACGGGTCCCCGGAGCCCAGGAGAGGCATCAGCTCTACTGAGACCATCCAGGGGGGCACCTCGGAGCAGACCCTGACGAACAGGTGGAGAGAGGAAAGCCCGGGCACAGGGCTCCAGGCGTGCTGTCCCTCTCGGCCACGGCACAGCACACCTTGGGGGAGATGCACAGACGTCAAACCCAGCACCCCGACCACCCTCTCTGACCACCAACGTGAACTTCCATGTTGAACCAAGCACATCCCCCTGATGGATGCTGGAAAGAGCTTATGGAAAGCTGGAAAGATGTGGAAAAACGAAACATCCCTCACGCGCCTGTGCCCTCAAGGGACGTGCCGGTTTCTTACCTTAAACAGACAATCAATGGGAGTTGAAGTCATCTGAGACAGTAGGCTCATTCTCTGCTTCAGGAACAGTCGGTCACCAAATCCCTCAGACTCCTGCAGGAAAAGCCCAATAATCTGTTTTATCAACTTGTCACAACATGTCCGTGAAGACCCTTCCACACGGAGAACCTGGGAGCAGTCCTGGCTACTTCCTCACAGAACATGGTCGGCAGAGCCTCTCTCCCTGGGCCAGAGAGCAGATCCTCACTGGGCTGGGCAAAGCGCTTCCCGTCTGTCCCCCCAGGAAGCAGCTGCTTGATGGGGGGTGGGGGGGTGTCTGGGGTCACGCTGCCTCTGTGCACGCGTGGAATGTGTCATCACTCAGTGTGGAATGTAGCACGTTCACACCAACCTCCTCTAGGCAGAAGCCTGGTTTGCCCTGGCCTCCTCCTCTCAAACCACTGCTCTACAGCCTGCAGAGCCCTAGCCCCTGCCACTTTATCTGGGCATAAAGAGAGGACAACCATCTGTTCTAGATTTCCCAGTGTCACCCAGCAGGAGAGAGAGAAGTCTTGCTTTCTGAACATTCTTACTAAAATAGCAGATGAAGCTGCTGCCTTCAGCTCAGGTCATGATCTCAGGGTCCTGGGATAGAGCCCCACATCTGGCTCTTTGCTCAGTGGGGAGCCTGCTTTTCTCTCTCTCTCTGCCTGCCTCTCTGCCTACTTGTGATCTCTCTGTGTCAAAAAAATAAATAAAATCTCAGTTTACTGAAGCCTCTGCCTTCGGCTTGGGTCATGGTCCCAGGGTCCTGGGATGGAGCCCTGCATCGGGCTCTCTGCTCAGCAGGGAGCTGCCTCCCCCTCTCTCTCTGCCTGCCTCTCTGCCTACTTATGATATCTGTCTGTCAAACAAGTAAATAAAAATCTTTAAAAAAATAAAAATAATAACATAAAATAGCAGATGAACAGGGCCACCCTTCCCGAATCCCATAATACACTGGAGTCACCCCTAAATAAGAAACCCAGGTCTTCGTGTTACAGGTAATGTTTACTTAAATACACAAATCTAAAAATGCATCCTTCTCTACGAAATAATTCCTAGCGAGACAGTTCAACACTTCGCCCAACCACCTGTAACTTGACTGATGACAAATGAACTTCCTCAAAAAAGTCTCCGTGGGAGGTAAGGGCGGCTTCTACCCCCAGCCAGCTGCTGCCGGAAGAACTCACTGAACCCTGACAAAGGTATGGGATAAGGCCCATTACAGCTAAGTTCTGACGCAGAGATCCAGCTAAAGACAGGGCCTGGGTGGCACCTCAAGGGACGGCCCCTTTCTGGGGTCCTCTGTCGGCACGGTCCCTCACACTAGCAGCCCTAAGAGCGTTAAACACACACCAGCCCCTCAGAATGAGAGCCCGTTTGCTGCCAGCTGCCAGTTGCTATATGAAGCTCTAACAACACGTTTTACTCAGTGATTTGCAGTCAAGCAGATTAGGGTCAGGGAAATGTGAAAGACACTATCACGCTGGTAAATGTGGGGTTTCCTTCCTCCACTCTGGGTGACTATATGAAGAGCAATGATGAAGAAAGGCAAGTCCTTGGGGCCTGAACCTTCAAGGAGAAATGACCTACTGGAAGAGACAGCATTTCAGCTCAGATCTATCTGGGAGGGGGGTATATATTAGTTATGAGAAACCCAGTACAGTGAGAAAGACCAGAAGCCCACAAAGCTAGAACAGAGAAGGGAACCGATTCTTTCAAGGTTTTCCCTGGTTTTTGATCTACAAAGGTTAAACTAGCATCATCCCACTAATGCTCATTTTCAATAAGTTAGTCTTTATTTACAAGACTTCTAAGTCTTTAAGCTTAAAAAATGCATATATGGTCACCTCAGGTACAATTAGATATTAAGGGGGGAAATTTCTGTGAAGCTACGTCACAGTACATAAAGAGGCAACAGGAAGACAAAATTTGATTTACTGATATTGAGTCCTGACTGCTCTCCAGAAACGTCACCTGCTGTGCGGAGAGCCACCTGAGCTCTTTCCCCAGGAAGGGACACGGACACATCACACTGGCCTCACACCTTCCAAGACAGAACTGCACTGGGACAGGAAGCCAGTCAGCAGCTAAGGCTGACCAAGGCCAAGGCAGAACCTCAAGGCTGGCATCACAAAAGGAAGCCATGACACCTGTTCTGTCAACACAGGAAAGAGCATCTCTAAGGCCTGGAAGGCAGGACCAGGACCAGGGGGAGACACCTCAGACAAGAGGGGCACAATGGGCGGTGTCCCCACATTGCCCACAGAAGCCATCCACGCAGGATGCCCTGGAGAACCAGGAAATGAGACACCCAGATGCGGGGGTGTTGGAAAAGCAAGCTCAGGACAGGCGTACCAGCTCATGCTTCACAAAGGCACCTCCAAACCCTCTAGTTCATTCTTGGAAACTCCTAGCAAGAGGTGAAACATACAGCATCACCTTCAGTGTAGACAAGACATGGACAGAAACGGAAGAGATATGGACTTGCCCAAGGGCAAATACAAATACAGGGCTTGAACCAGCACCAGCACAAGAGGGGCCACCCCTCAAAGCCTCCCCAATCCAGGGGCGCCTGGCTAACTGTCGCTGAAGCTACATCAGTCTCAATATCGGGATTGTGAGCTCTGGCCCCATGGTGGATGTCGAGGTTTCTTAAAAATAAAATCTTAAATAAATAAATAAGTAAAAAAGAAAAACCAAAACAACTCCTCCAATCCCACTCCAGATGTTGTTTGAAGTCAAAATGGGTGTGGGAAGCCGACTGGTGCTGTGTGGTCAGCCACCTCCTTCCACTCTGATCAAAGGCTCCAAGTGTTAGCTGTCTACAGGCCACAGAAAGCAGGCAAGCAGGATGGCCAGCAAGGGAATGGCAACCCCTCCCTCCAGGCGACAAGGGCCGCCCTTGAACCCATCGAGAGGCATCAGGCAATTCCTACCACCAGCCTACATGCCAATAAGAGGAGCATAATCTCAAATTTCAGTTAAAAATACAATTGGAGAGGGGCGCCTGGGTGGCTCAGTCGGCTAGGTGCCCGATTCTTGGTTTTGACTCCAGTCATCATCTCAGGATGGAGCCCTGTGTCAGGCTCCTCACTCACCGTGGGGTCTGCTCAACTCTTTCCCTCCCCGTCTCTCTGTTCCTCCCCCTGCTCATGCACACACTCTCTCTAAAATAAGGTGGGCTGGGGCGCCTGGGTGGCTCAGTGGGTTAAAGCCTCTGCCTTCGGCTCAGGTCATGATCCCAGTGTCTTGGGATCGAGCCACGCATCGGGCTCTCTGCTCAGCGGGGAGCCTGCTTCCCCCTCTCCCTCTCTGCCTGCCTCTCTGCCTACTTGTGATCCCTATCAAATAAATGAATAAAATCTTAAAAAAATAAAATAAAATAAAATAAGGAGGGCACACACTGGGTGTTTTATGCAACTAATGAATCACTGAACACTACACCAAAAATTGATGATATACTATATGCTGGCTGACTGAATTTAAATTTTTAAAAAATTTTTAATTAAAAAATAAATAATAAATGAATAAATAAATAAATAAAATCTTTTTTAAAAAGTTGTATAGGCACCAAAACGTTAATAAGTCATCCCCGGGCTGGTGAATTTGAGAGAGGTATTTTTTGTCTTCACTGCAAGTGTATACAGCTGTCCCTCGAACAACAGAGGTCTGAACTGCACGGGTCCACTTGGAGGAGGACAGACACAGTACATTCCTCAAAATGCAATGTTTTCTTTCTTATGACTTCCTTAATAACATTTTCCCCCAGCTGACTTTATTCTAAGAATACAGTATAGGATACATATAATAAATCCAGTATGTGTTTCTCAACGATTTATGTCATCAGGACTCTGGCCAACAGCAGGCTCCTGGTAGCTAAGTTCTTGGGGGATCACAAGTTACACACAGATTTTCAACCATGTGGAGGGTCAGCAACTTTAACCCCTGCATTGTTCAAGGTCAACTGTATACTGTAAATATTGCTTATAAGCAAGGATTAGTCTCCCAAGCAGAAAAACAAAAAACAAAAAACTATTCTTTTGGGAAAAAGAGTGTAAAATGCTATATACAGTAGAATTTAAATCATGTGAAGTGCACATAGATGGGAGAAAGATGGGAAAACACATAAAGATTTTAATAACAAATGATTTCACCCAAGTGCACCTATCTGGGCAGGCCTCTGGTTTTTTCCAGCTGTTTTAACTTATCATTACTTGGGGAGATTCTAAGATCGAGGGAATGCTCAGTCCTCAGAACTCCTGGTGTGCAATACAGGAATCTCTTCACCTTATTACTTCCAATGCTGCTGAAATTCTGCGCATACTGTCACATTTGGCCAGCCATGCGATCTGGGCGTAAGATCTCACATGTCACATAGAAATACAAGTGCCTCCCCTAAGGAACGCTCACCAAGAAAATCATCATGAGGCTGGTGAGTCCTAAAACTGCATGATGTCAATAATCCCATCACTTGCCTAGATCTCCAAACTCATGGTTTCTAGCCTCTCCCTTCTGCCTATGTGCTTTTTTTTTTTTGAGGATGGCAATGACTGACAAAGCAGACCTTTAACTGTGAATCCCAGCCATATTCTGCCAACTTGCACCCCCAACTGGGTGCTTGATGTTTCAGGCTGCTGGTTCGCTGTCAAGCCCCACAGTCCTTAGACAGCAAAGACCCCGGTTCTTGGGAGACCATTTAAGAATCCACCCCCCTGGGGCGCCTGGGTGGCTCAGTGGGTTAAGCTGCTGCCTTCGGCTCAAGTCATGATCCCAGGGTCCTGGGATCAAGCACCGCATCGGGCTCTCTGCTCAGCAGGGAGCCTGCTTCCTCCTCTCTCTCTGCCTGCCTCTCTGCCTACCTGTGATCTCTGCCTGTCAAATAAATAAATAAAATCTTAAAAAAAAAAAAAAAAAAGAATCCCCCTCCCCCGGGGCGCCTGGGTGGCTCAGTCAGTTAAGCATCTGCCTTGGGCTGAGGTCATGATCTCAGGATCCTGGGATCAATCCCCGCATCGGACTCCCTCTCCCTCTGCTGCTTCCCCTGCATGTGCGCTCACTCACTCTCTCTCAATCTCAAATAAATAAATCTTGAAAGAAAAAAAAGAAGAACCACCCCTCTCCACCTGCCAACCTCAGAACCCTACCAAAGGTGCCCAGACACCCACAAAGGAAGGCCAGGGCAGGAGGGATCTTACGGGCGGCTTAACGGAGAGGCTTCCTTGACGAATATATTCGATCGCAGCCTCAATCGAAGTCAGGCAGTACCCCAATTCATCTTTTGCTGAGCTGCTGAATCTGAAGTTTTTGATGTAACTCAAATTTGCCATCCTAACAAAAGGAAGAAAAATATTTTCACTGTTGTGGACCCAATTCACACATCTCCAGGAACAGCGCTAAGGGCGTGAGTGACTGAAGTCAGTTAGCTCCAGGAGCTCTGACGCTGCCCACTTAAGCCCTGGAGCACGTAAGTAAAACTTCTTGGTCCTTTCCTGAAGTATGCCAGTTTTGAAAAAGCTGACTACTGTAAAGTGAACCGGGGGCTCCCGTCAGAAGAGGATGGGCTTTGGAGCCAAACACAGGTGGAGTCGGCGTCCCGCTCAGTCACTGACTAGCTGTGTGTTCCAGAACAAACAACATAAGCTCTCCGGGCCTCAGTTTCCCCACCTGTAAATGGGATGACGGCCACCGTCTGCAGCACAGACACAGCCATGGACTCATAAGGGGCACGCGATTTCCTGGAGTTATGCTAAAACCACCCCGGTACAATGCTGCCATTTTGTAAAAGTATTTTAACAGAAAATATTACCAGTTGGGGATCTCTGTTTTCACAAGCAAATACAACAGGACCGAGAGCAGATCATCAGCACACATGGTCTCCAAGTTAACTGCGGTGGGAGGGGGAACACATGTTCAAAGCCATCATGAGACCAACAAGTACATCAACTCCCCACCATCATCCAACCCACAAAGCCACAATCCAGTAAGACTACGTATCAGGGAGAAGTTCCATTGCACAATCTCCTTGACAGTGTCCTGAACTGATGTCCCATTTGAGGGGAAAGCAAAAGCCCAGCATTCTCAGAACATGTGTAAAAGAAGGAAATTCCAAGCAGACCCCCCTCGCCACCTCCCAGGAGGTTCGAGTCTATGAGGGCAGACACAAGGTGAAGGTGCGCCCACCTCTTTCCTCTCGAGATCATTTCCATTTTATATACTGCCAAGTCTAATGCTCATGTTTAGCTTCTTTTAATTTTTTTCACTTTTAAATTTTAAGGAATCCATTCACATGTCTAAAAAAATCTGAGTAGCACAAAAGAGCAAACTGGGATTTGGTTTCTCCCATCCCTGCTGCCCAATCATCACCCAGAGGTTACTGCTGTTGCGGCCCTCCTAACCTCCCAGAGACAGCCCAGGAGCTCACCACCATGCATACAGACACAGAGCTGCCCCCCCTTTCTGGAATGCCGTTAGAAGTGTACCACACACACTCCCTTTCATTTCACTTAATGCGCTTTGATGATCACCCCCTATCTGCACTCACAGATATGACTCCCCCTTACTTTTTTCTTAGCTTCTTTTGCTTTACTGTTTATAAGGGAAAATTTTAAGCAGACACAAAATTAGGAAGAAGGGTCTAACATACACTTGAACCTTCGTGTCTCCATCACCAACTTGGAACATTTTTAAGATTAAACGTTTGTAATTTTGGCCAAAGAATTTTGTCGCTGGAACACAGCTGCAGAAGGGGCCGGTGAGCACTGTGGCCCTGGACTAAGTGAAGCCAGCAGTGAACGTCCTGATGGGGCCATACACCCACGCCCCAGTGTCATGACAGGTTCAAGAGAACTCATGACAGGAAGTTTAAAGCCAATCATACATATTGTTGTACCTTGGCAAGCTCAGACTTGCACTGTGGACAGTGTCATTCTGGAAACAGGAAGCTACTGAAAAGGCAGGTACTCAAAGAAACTGTGCTGCTTGGATTCTGATCTACAGAGCAGCTGCATGGTGCCCGGGCAGGTATGGGGAAGCCTGGCTGGTTTGAGGTCGCTACTTCTGCGCCATTATTCTCTTGCCCTTATCTTGCCTATCCTACCCCCAGACCCCTGTTGCTAGGCACCCACGCATCAGAACAGACTCTGGGGTGCTGACGCAGGGGTGCTCTGCGACACATCAGCCCATCTGTGTGACCCTTCAAGACGACACTGCTCCTTAACAGACTTTTGCACCTGGACTTAAGTGTCTGTGCCATCATCGGGCCCCTCCCCTGAGCACAAACCTCTCTGGCTGGGAGACTGGGTTATGAGCTGCACCACCTTTTGCAAACAAATGAGCTTCTGCTGTGGGGAGGTGCATTTGTTCAGCTGGGCCAGCTCTCTCTTTGCACGAGGTATGTTGAAGCTGCAAAATAATTCGGAAAGTGACAACTTAAGACCACACTGGGCGGGCCCTTCTTCCCTGATCTAACAGTACACCTCAGATTTACTCTGCTTACAACAAGCCATAGGTAACGACAAACTAAAAGAAAAACTTGGGCTCCAATCAGAGGCAAGACTCAACACCTCTGAATGTCCCATCAAAGAGGCAGGACAGTAGAACATTAGGAAAAAAAAAAAAAAAATCCTTAGCAGGTGCCTGGGTGGCTCAGTGGGTTAAGCCTCTGCCTTCGGCTCAGGTTATGATCTCAGGGTCCTGGGATCAAGCCCCGCATCAGGCTCTCAGCTCAGCAGGGAGCCTGCTTCCCCCCGGCTCCCCCGCCACCTCTGCCTGCCTCTCTGCCTACTTGTGATCTCTGTCAAATAAATAAGTAAAATCTTTAAAAAAAAAAAAAAAAAAATCCTTAGCCCCAGAGTGAGATAGCTCAAAGGGGTTAAAACAGTCTCAACGTAAACACTTCATAATACCAAAGAAACATAAACTAATTCAAAAGCAGGCGCCCATCTAGCAGGTGAGGTGCGTGTCTGTGTGCGGGACCCACCTGGGTGAGCGGTGTGCCCGTCAAGAGACCAGCTGTGCGGAAGCCCCACCCCTCGAGCTCCAGCTGGCCACAAGGGCAGGAGGGGGACCCCTGCCAACCCCAGTCCTTTATCTTGGGTCACAAGGAACTGCACTGCTCCTCGGAAGGAACCGAGTGAAACCAGGGTGCCGTCCCTACGGCTGAGAGCCCTATTTCCAGAAGCAGAGGCCCCAGCGCCCGAGGGGGCCGAGCTCCAGTGGCACACGCTCTTACCTACACTCAGGTTTCACGCCGATGTCCTTCTGCTGAAGATCCTGAAGGCTTCTTGTGATTTTGTTAAAGGCAGCGTCCTAATGGCAGATTTTTAACGAAGCTTCAGATTTCTTACACAGCTAAGAATAAAAGGCTTCTAATGGGGATGATGGGGATTTGGGACATACCTCGCTTGCCTCCATGGTCCCCACATATTTAAAGATCAGATCATAAATATCGTGCTGGACGTACATCTGTGGAATCAACAAACAGACCACAAACAGCCATTCCCAGGGTGCAGAGGGGACAGGAGCCCTGCCCCTCCCCACACCTGCTCCTCTGCCTCCTCTCCCTGCCCTGGCCTGGCTTCTTACCTCCACTGCCTGCTTTAGCAGGTTCATCTGGGCCTCCTGCTTGGCAAGCATTTTCTGCAGGACGAGAAAGTAACGGTAACGTTAAAGACCTTGGACTGGCATGTGAGCAAACTGCAGTTCTCTCTTTTGGAAGTCCTGAAGCTTACCAGGTGAGAGTCCCTCAGAAGTTGCTGGAGGCATTTGGTGTAGAGAGCATTCACCGAGTCCTGTGTAACCCAGAGCAGAGAGACAGGTCACTCAGGACCCAAGGCCCCCAACACAAAACCCAAAATGTGCCACACGTCCTGGAGTGAGAACACATTGCCAGATGTACTTCCCGGGGGACAAGCTTTAAGTCCTGATACAGGCTTATCAAATAAGTTATGTGATTTTTTTTTTTCAACTTTTTAAAGTGTAGATGCATGAAGGGTAAGAGAGAATTTCCCTTGGGATTCATACAGGTGATAACAATATTCATTTTTATACTCTGTCATGTTCAAGTTTTCTCCAGGGGCTCCTACTAGTTTTACTGTTAGAAGGAAACATCTAAACAAGGCTTCCAACAGGGGAGGCAGCAAAGTTTCAGGGTACACTGGGAAGGAGCCCCTGTGTTCTTGAACCGGCCTGAGCCAGGGCACCCTGGCAAAGCAAGACACAGCTACTGACTATGTGTTGACGGAGGCTCTTTCTTTCACATTCTCTGAATGTTCGCTGGAAAGAAGCAATGCTCCTGTCAAATCTCTCTGCATGTCTTCCCAAAAACTCTCTCACATCTTCGATGGTTTTCAGGGTAAACGGATCTGAAGATGTTGAAGGCTCTTCTGAAAAAGAGGCAGTGGGTCAAGCTGGCCGAAGCCTTCCCAGTTTCCTAATGGGGGAAGTACCACATCCTTTGCCCTGTTCCCCCAGGGTCTGGAGCCCCATCTTCCAGCAGAGGACAGGAATTATTTCAAGATACTGCCCAAAAACAGCCTCATTACAGGACAGCTCAGGGTCCAGAGAGCCTGGCCCTCCTGAAGCCCCTTCCGTGGACAAAACAATTTGAGACCATAGGGATGACCTAAGAAGCTCTGGTGAGGAAGCCCAGATTCCTGGCAATACAGGACTCAGAGTACATTCAGCACATTGTTATGTCAATTTCCTGGAACAACTGAAGAATTATTATTTATTAAAAATAATGAGCTCTCAAAGAGACACAACAGCGGGGCTGGGTGGGCAATAATGATGTTAAGAGCTGGCTCTAACATTGAGGCCCAGTGTCAAAGCCAGGGCTGCCACCCTGCACAAACTCCAGTGGGCAACATTCACACAGAGGTCTGTATGAATATCACCTCCCGGAATTGTGTAATGCCCAACCTGTGCAACCATACACAGCAGCCCCCAGTCCCATTGTCTTAGCTCAAGATGACTTTTTGATTAAGCTCTGGGGAATTACTCTAAAGTCAGGCAGGCTTCTAGTGGGCTCTTGAATATTTTATGGGACGTTTATAACAGCTATGTCAGGAGGAAGTTGAACACAGTTCTCCAAATCAGGGGGAAAGGGTTTTCTCCCAGAATACCTGAACTCTCTCTCTTTTCCAAAGGATGGGCTATACACAGTATGCTGAAACTTTCTTCTTTTTCATTGTAGAAAGTTTCTTCAAAGAGAATGGGCACTGAGAGAAGACAGGCGAAACCAGCTCCTAATTTAATCCTGTTTCCTTGTATAAAGACATCCTGGAACAAGAGAACAGTCACTGCAGCAGCAGCCAGCGGTGACTGACGAGTCCCCCTGGCTGGCCCCCGAGAGGGCACTGCTTCTGACCTGCCCTCCTTTGCTTCAGTGGGGCTTTACCGGGGCAGGGGGGCATGAACACTCTTCCATTTCACTTTTTGATACTAAAATGTTTTCTTTCCTCTTTGTTCACACTGTAGCTACAGCTGATCCTTTTTAAATATTGGGACAGAGATGCATTAAGCTGGTCCTTGGGGCCTTAAGAAAACCTGTACCCGGGCGCCTGGGTGGCTCAGTGGGTTAAGCCTCTGCCTTCGGCTCAGGTCATGATCTCAGGGTCCTGGGATCGAGCCCCGCATCGGGCTCTCTGCTCAGCAGGGAGCCTGCTTCCTCCTCTCTCTCTCAGTCTGCCTCTCTGCCTACTTGTGATCTCTCTCTCTCTGTCAAATAAATAAATAAAATCTTTAAAAAAAAAAAGAAAGAAAGAAAACCTGTACCCTCTGGGGAAGGAGGAAGAAGGTCCTCCTGGAATGGCCTGGCGCTGCAAGGAGACGCGGATGGGGAAGGGATGCTGCTGTCCCGGCCACATTCAGCACTCTGGCCACAGCTGGGGTGCCCAGGCAGATGAGATGTGATAAGCCTGACTCCTCTGTTCTCCTTGTAGATTTGGCTTCCCCGAAGAGAACAAACTAACAGTGACTGGCGGGGCGAACAGGGCTGCTGACTCCCCCCCAACCCCCCACCGCCAGGCTGGTGTCTAGGTAACCCCGTGTCCTGTCCTGTCCCTCCTCTCCCCGCACAGGCCCACACAATTCCTGACTGTCAGGTCTGAGGCACTCACCAAATACACCTGGCCCCATGCCAGTTCCGGAGAGGAACAGAACATCCCCCTCCCAGAATCTCTCTACCTCCCCTTAAAAAATAAGAAAATGTGGACCCCAATGTTACCCAAAGGTAACATCCACAATGAGACAGACTGACATCATATGTCTCCAGTCACGACACACGCGGAGTGATAAAACGCCCTCCCGGCCGCGAGAGAACCTCCGAGAACCCCAGGCTGAGGGAGAGTGTACAAAGCAAAGCCGTCCGTGTCATGGAAGACAAAGACAGCCCAAGGACTGCGCCAAGTCACAGGAAACTAAAAACACCAGCAACTGAATGCACTGCAGGACCCTGGATCTAAAAAGACCAAAAAAAATCTACAAAAGGATATTATTTGTATAATTAGCATGATTTGTATGAGGACAGCATGTTGAACAGTTCACTTTCCTGAGTGCGCTCACTCTGAGTAGTTATGCAAGAAATGCATGTTTTAGAATAAAGGGACATAGTGTCTGCAACTCACTCTCACGTTTTCCGAAAAAGTTTCCCAGTGATGTCTTTATTTGCTTCAAATAAAGTTTACTTTGTGCAAAAAAAAAAAAAAAGTTCAGAAAAAGCAGTAATACTGTGGCGGGGAGAGGGGGAAGGGACGGATAAAAACAAATGTGGCCAAAGTGCTTACAGCTGACCAACCAGGGGAAGAGCAGAGGAGAGTTCTTAGGGCTTTCTCTAGGTTTGAGAGGATTTAAAAAGAACGTTTTTTATTTATTTTTTCAGCTTATTTATGTTTTTTTTAATTTTTATTTATTTTTAAAGTTCTTTTCAGTGTTCCAGAATTCATTGTTTATGCACCACACCCAGTGCTCCATGCAATACATGCCCTCCTTAATACCCACCACCAGGCTTACCCAACCTCCCACCCCCCTCCCCTCCAAAACCCTCAGATTGTTTCTCTGAGTCCACAGTCTCATGGTTTGTCTCCCCCTCCAATTTCCCCCAACTCCCTTCTCCTCTCCAGCTCCCCATGTCCTCCATGTTATTCCTTATGCTCCATAAAGAAGCGAAACCATATGATAACTGACTCTCTCTGCTTGACTTATTTCACTCAGCATAATCTCTTCCAGTCCTGTCCATGTTGATACAAAAGTTGGGTATTCATCCTTTGGCTTATTTAAGTTTTAATAACACACCTGTGTTTTTTTTGTTGTTTTGCCTAATTTAAGTTTCAATAACATACTTTTTTAAGAGTGTTTTTTAAAAAGTTAAAATTCACCCCAGATGTCCTGTTTGTGGTCAAGAAACTGATGAGCTCTCAAGAGCACGGGGATAAAACAGGTTTAGCGACAGGACCTCCATGAGATATTCCAGACTCCCTGACTTACCAGCAGGAGGCCCTTGAACTGAGGAACCCCACCCCAACCCTCCCAACCCTCCCCACCCCTCCCCACCCATCTTCCCAGGCAGAGGCCCAGCCAGGCCCTGCTCAGCTACTACCTCCTCTTTCCTCAAAGGTAGGGGGCCCTCCAAACCCCTGGCAACATCAGAGCCATCATTTACCACAGCAGGGACGGGGAGAAACGTGGGACCCCCCTGCCCTCCCCACCGACTCCCAAACACTGAGTGAGGGACCCTGGCTGACCCACAAAGAAAGAAGTGAATACCTTTCCATTTAAGGTCTGGAAGTGTTCTTCCACAGGGATCAAAATGTAGGACTCAAACTGACAAGTGGACTGAATGCTGCTCGACAAGCTTCCCTTGCAGGGCACCAGGACCTGCAAACAGTAGGCAGAGTGAAGAGTGCGGGAGGGGCCACTCACAGCTCCAGCTGGACACCCCCTGCCTGGAATGCTACTGGCAGATGGAACCCAGCGACTAGGGTGACAGACGTCCTGGTGGCAAAGCCACGATTCCCCAACCTGGGCAGAGGCCAGGCATGGCCCCCCTCTAGGCTTGTTCCCACACCCGCTGGGTACCCCTCACCCCCACAGCCAGGTGCCCCAGTCTATTCTCAACAGACTTGGGGACAATTCCAGAGGAAGACAGGGCAGTTTGGAAAGAAGAGAAAAGTCAAACTAAAAAGTCACGTGTAGGCGCCTGGGTAGCTCAGTTGTTAAGCATCTGCCTTCGGCTCAGGTCATGATCCCAGGGTCCTGGGATCGAGCCCCGCATTGGGCTCCCTGCTCAGCGGGAAGACTGCTTCTCCCTCTCCCACTCCCCCTGCTGTGTTCCCTCTCTTACTATGTCTCTGTCAAATAAATAAATAAAATCTTTATTAAAAAAAAAAAAAAGTCACACATAATCCTGCCACCTGAATGAGGAGAAACACTGCCACTTGAAGACAGTTTCCTTCCCTGTCTTTTTTCTCGGCTATTTTTTCTAAGCCTAGTTGCAATTATAGTTTGTAATAGGAGCCACAGAAACAGGGTTTCCTAGGACAGATCCCCACCTCTGCCAAGATATCTGGGGGTGCTAGACTCTATCCTTGGGGCGGGCTCCATCTGAGAGGCAAACAGCTTCTGCACTAGCCCCATTCTACAGATAAGGAAACTGAGGCTCAAGGGAGCTAAGGAACCTGTCGGGGTCTCGCAGCCCTGACACAAACTCCTGCCACCTCCTGGAGCCAGTGCTGGAGGCTCAGCCCCGAGCCCGCTGGAGCTCCCTCTGCAAGGACCCGGTGAATCCCAGCAGCCTTCAGAGCCACTGTCACCCGGGGCTTCCTCAGGCTGTGCGGGAAGAGCAGCTTGGCCTCTCCCCACACAGACGAACAGGCCAGTGTCTCAGAGCGGAAGGAGGGACTTGAGGCTGGAAGAATGTTGACAAAATGGCCTGGCCCCTCCTCAAAGAATCAACATCTCGATCTAACTATCAGTTTCAGGAAGCATCGTGAACAGGGGACCACCATCAGCACCAGCCCCAGGACTGCAATCGGCAAGAGCCAGAACCCAGGGAAACTCTCCAGGAAGACGGACCCAGAAGAACGAACTGCAAAGACACAAAGAAAGAAAACGAGGAAAGCAGAAGATGAAACGAAAAAGCAGTGGAAGACTGTGGAGACGGTTTCCCAAGGCCACCAGTATGTCAACGCTGACCACGCCTCACACCCGGGGCCTCACACCCGGGGCCGCGCACCCCTGTGCACTTCACTTTAGCTCAGCGGCGAGGAGGAAAGACGGACATCATCCGTCCAGTGTGACGTGTGGATCTCCTCTGGGTCCTGCTCTGAACAAACCCCCCGTGAAACGGACAATTGTGAGATGATTTGGGGAATCTGAACAGGGACTAGATGGCGGACAATACTGAAGAATGATTGGGGAAAGTTTTAGCTCTCATTTTGTCGACACTCTTTGTGGCATTGTGGTTACTTTTTTTAAGAGTCCCTATCATTTAAAGACACATTCCTAAGTATCTACAGATGAAACTCTATGACAACCTGACATAATTTTCTGGGATTTGCTTCAAAATAATCCAGTGTCTGAGGGTGGAGAGCAGGAGAGGGCAGAAACAACCTGGGATGGGCCAGCGAATGGATCACAGCTGAAACTGGGTGACAGGTGCATGGGGCTCATTATGTTACCCTTTCTACTTGGATCGTATGTTTGCAATTGAGCTCAGTCACTAGAGCACGCGACTCTCTATCTCGGGGTCATAGTTTGGCCCCCAAGTCTGGCACAGAGATTACTTCTTTTAAAAAAAATCATTCTGGGGCGCCTGGGTGGCTCAGTTGGTTGAGCGGCTGCCTTTGGCTCGGGCTGTGGTCCCAGGGTCCTGGGATCGAGCCCCACATTGGGCTTCCTGTTCAGTGGAGAGCCTGCTTCCCCACTCCCTCTGCCTGCCACTTTACCTACTTGTGCTCTCTCTCTGTCAAATAAAAGAATTAAAATTTTTAAAAATTTAAAAATCATATTAAAATAATTTAAGGGGTGCCTGGGTGGCTCAGTTGGTTAAAGCCTCTGCCTTTGGCTCAGGTCGTGGTCCCAGGGTCCTGGGATCAAGCCCCACATCGGGCTCTCTGCTCAGCGGGGAGCCTGCTTCCTCCTCTCTCTCTGCCTGCCTCTCTGCCTACTTGTCTGTCAAATAAGTAAATAAAATTAAAAAAAAATTTTTTTAATAAAATAGTTTAAATTTTACTAAAAGTGAAACTTAAAAAGGGAGAAAAGATAAAAATAAAATAAAGAAAGAAAAGGTGGGCCTTAATATAAGCCTGAATTGGGAAGCAACCTCCTCATGGCCCAGGGAGTACAGGAAGAAGAGCCTGGGGACCAGGGGGCTAACCAAGGGCACAGGAAGTCCATGAACCAGAACTCAGGGGTGTTTAACACCCAAACTCAGGAAGGCCCAGAGAAGGTCCCACGCCTGCTCTGTGGATGAAAGAGTCGTAACAGACTCCAGTGAGAGACCAGGGACTTCTGAGGTGCTTTGGAGAACCTCACCCCAGCTGTTTAGCTGTCTGCCTCCCTCTCTGCCTCCCTAACTGTCTGCTTCCCTAACTTAAAAGTAAGACTGGCTCCTGCTACACTGTATCCCTATTACCAATCTCACTGCTTGACATTCAGTAGGTGCCCAATCAATGTTTGTTGAGTGAATAGGGATCCTCCAATATCAAGGTCCCCCACCCCCCACTGCCAGTTTTCAGAAAGACAATACTGCCCAGAGCAGTTCTTTGCAAGCAGAGGCCAGCGGCTGGGCTCTCTGGCTGAGAGGGAGGGTGAGGATGCCAGCCCCTGGGACTGGAGTGGAGCTGGGGACTGGAGCAGCTAGGAAGCTGCCCATAGGAGGTGAGGTCAAGTGCAAGTGCCTTTGGGGCTCTCCCAAGACAGTGCTTCAGCCTTCCTGGAGATGTCAGGGGCACTATGGCCTATGTGGAGCACACAAAGTTTGGAGCCTCCGAGTAGACCATAAGTGGGGGATCTGCTTATTTTAAAGCTTAACAATAAAACTTTTCATCCTAGTCCCTTATAAAGAATTCTTCAATAACAGTAAAGGAAAGACAGTAGAACAGAAGCAATAATCAGCATTTGTGACACTACTCCAGGGTCCCCTCCTAACTCCACAGCATTCGGGTGATTTCTGTCCTGACACCCGCCGTTCTGAGAGACCAACGGCCAGCTTCTGGAATTCCCTGAAGTCACACAGCGTTCTCCACTCACCTGTGCAATCCTGGAAACCCGGCAGAGTGCCTGGCTCCTAGCAGATGCTCAACAAATTGTTTGTTGGCTGGATCTATGCCAAACGAATCCTAAGAACTAGAACATGGACCTCAGTGCCCTTAGCTGGCCCATCTAGGTATTGTACTCGAAAGTTCTTTGGAACTTGGAAGACATGCTGACAGGTTCCCAGGCTGCCCTCAAAAGCCTACATACCCCATAATTAAAAGATCAGAACAGGGACGTCTGGGTGGGGCAGTCTGTTGAGCCTCAGACTCTTGATTTCAGCTGGGGTCATGATCTCCGGGTCATGGGATTAAGCCCCAAGTTGGGCTTCATGCTCAGTGGGGAGTCTGCCTGAGAGTCTCTCTCCCTCTGCCCCTCCCCACCATGCACGCTCTCTCTCTCTCAAATAAAATAAATAAATCTTTCCAAAAAATCCAAATTAAGAGGAAAAAACTTAAACTCCCTTTGTAATTTTTGTTTATCCGATAAGCAAATGGACCCACCCCTAATCCACCTGGGAATCCTGGAGGACCCTCCCCCTGCCACCTCATGGACAAGAGCCCCAGGGAGGCAGCAGGCTTGTCCAGCCCACACTGAAGAAACCACAGTATATAATTAGCTGGGTGCTAATTAAATAGAACAAGGGTGACAGTAGAAGCAGTGTGGGGGTGTTATACGCCTCTGTGGCTGGAATCTGGGGAACACAGGGAGAAGGAGCTTATCCCGTCCAGTCAGAGAGCAGGTGTTGGCAGGAGGTGCCCGCCTGAATGCACAGGTATCCCAACCAAAGGAAAGTTCTGGAAGGAAGTCAACTTGGAGGAGTGATGGGGCAGGCGGGGGAAGCAATCAAGCTGTACCCTCGGCTGCCACTCACACTGTCTGTGAGGATAGGGGGCCAGCGAGCTGGGCTTTAGGAAGACGTGGGAGGGGCAGCTGACCCTGGAGGGGAGGGACACATGTTTAAAACTGATGATTTCTCAGTGTTTTAGAGCCCACTCAATGACTCTGGTTCCCAGGGCTGATTCAAAGGCAGCCAAACTCCGCCCAATGGCCAGGCCCCAAGGGAAGAAATTCAGCATTCACCTTGCTGAGGAGATAGGGACCCTTGGCGGTGGCAGAAATGATGTGTACTCTTCCAGAGGTGACTGGAATATTCTTTTTCATTCCACCAACAGACGTGGACAGGGCACTACTATGGATTAGACCAGGAGGAATGGGAGCCCCCATCACACAGCCAGGAGGGGCAGGAGCTAGCCATCAACGTCTGACTGGGCTGAGTCGGGCAGCAATAGCCAGCTCCTGCCCACGGAGACTTCCGTTGAGACGTCGGCCTCACGGATTCTCCCACCTACTGACGGCCAGGACGTCAGTGTTGCCAAGTGTGGGCCCCCAGCAGCTTCCCATGGACCCTGCAGATCCCAGGAGGGGCCAGAGAAAGGACCTAGGACACCACTGGGAACTCGGATGGCACAGTTTAAGAAGACTCTCCTGGTCCCCGGTGTGGCCAAAAGTAAGGTAACCAAGAGGCCAAAGTTCTTATTCAAAATTGCCCTTTCATTGAGGTGAGCCTGAGTGGGATTCCACTATTTGCAGCTGGGAAAGCATCTTCCTGGAAACACAGTGGTGAGCAAGACAGACAGGTCCCTCACAGTATTCACAGTGTGGCATTTTCCTTTTTATTATTTTTTAGACAGAGAAAGAGAGAGCGAGTGCGCATGAGCTTGGGGGGGGAGGTAGAGAGGGCAAGAAAGAATCCTGGGCAGGCTCCACCCCCAGGATGGAGCCTCACCTGGGGCTCGATCTCATGACCCTTAGATCATGACCTAAGCTAAAATCAAGAGTTGGACGCTGACGCTTCACTGACTGACTCACCTAAGCACCCCCACAGCGCAGCATCCTTAAAGAGCAAGAGAAAGTTACACGTAGTCTGCTCTTCTCCAGACAGCATTTTTGAAAATGTTATAGAACAGGGACGACTGGGTGGCTCAGTGGGTTAAGCCACTGCCTTCGGCTCAGGTCATGATCCCGAGGTCCTTGGATCGAGTCCCGCATCAGGCTCCTTGCTCAGCGGGGAGCCTGCCTCTCACTCCGCCTCTCTTTCCACCTCTGCCTGCCTCTCTGCCTGCATGTGTGCTTTCTCTCTCTCTTTCTGACAAATAAATAAAATCTTTAAAAAAAAAAAAAAAAGAAAGAGGGGCGCCTGGGTGGCTCAGTGGGTTAAGCCGCTGCCTTCGGCTCAGGTCGTGGTCTCAGGGTCCTGGGATTGAGCCCCGCATCAGGCTCTCTGCTCAGCAGGGAGCCTGCTTCCTCCTCTCTCTCTGCCTGCCTCTCTGACTGCTTGTGATCTCTCTCTGTCAAATAAATAAATAAATAAATCTTTAAAAAAAAAAAAAAAAGAAAGAAAGAAAGAAAGAAAAAATAAAATGTTATAGAACAAAGATGGGGAGGGAGTATTTCCCAAATTTGTTTAGCGCCTCCCGCCCCCCCATTAACATGACTGCTTTGTATCCTGTATTTCTTCTCTGGGACATGTACCACAACTGTAATTAGTAGGTATTTGCTCAGAGCATGACCATTTCTCCCAATAGCATTTCAGCTCTATAAAGGTAAAGATGGTGATGTTTATTCCCATTTTTTGCTGAACCCTCCCCATCAAACATGGTACCTTCCCCAGAGGAGCACTTGATAACTACTGTGAAATGAACAGATGATAATGTCTCTGGTGAACTTTATATGATTTTTATTTTCTTGTTGGAAACAGCTATACTCCAACTGTTTTTTTATTTTTTTTATTTTTTTTTAATTTAATTTTATTTTTTTTAAAGATTTTATTTAATTATTTGTCAGAGAGAGAGAGGGAGAGAGAGCAAGCACAGGCAGACAGAATGGCAGGCAGAGGCAGAGGGAGAAGCAGGCTCCCCAATGAGCAAGGAGCCCGATGCGGGACTCGATCCCAGAACGCTGGGATCATGACCTGAGCCGAAGGCAGCTGCCCAACCAACTGAGCCACCCAGGCGTCCCTCCAACTGTTTTTTTATACACACACACAGACACACACACATATATATGTATACATGTATACACACACACACACACACACACACACTGAACTTTATGACCTCTAAAAACCAAAGTAAAGTAATTCTGGGAAAAACATATGAATCACAAAACCAATCCTAAAAACTGGAAGGAACCTGGAAAAAGCAGGCTTGTGGTGGGAGTGGGACAGAATGGGCAAAGTGAAAGTCAGCTCCCGGTGTCCAGACAAGGCATCTGATAACCCAAAGTGAACCTGAGCTACACTGACTTCTCCTCTAGTTCAAATCCTTGGCCACGAAGCAGAAACACAGTACGAGAAGAGGACAACACATAAAAAAGAAACACAAAGGCAAGAAAAACCCCCCAAAACAGAAAAGCAGCCACACAAAGGCAGCAAGTGCTCTGTGTGGCGCGGGGCTGTGTGCACCAGACGGCCACCAAGGCCAGGAGCGAAGAGCCCGCCACCCTGCAGGCAGCAGATGGCCCCACAGACATACTGTGGTTCCTCGCGTACGCCCCTCAGCCTGCCATCTGGATGCCTCGATTAGATCACCGGTTCCTCCCCTTTAGGAGATGCCTTTCAAAGCTACACACGAATGTGTTCACATGTTCCCGGATTCTATGCGAGTGAGCACACACCTCACAGACAAGGACCCGTGATGCCCTGATACACTTTCTGCCCCCAAGAAGCTCTCAAGGTCAACGCAGAAAGAGAGAAACAGACGAATACCCGAAGATCCGTGTCCACGGGGGCTGTCAATGGTGTCAACAGAGAGAGGATTATACCCGAGGCTGGTGCAGAGCCAAGAGGCTTCCTGGAGGAGGCAGCTCATGGTGGTCCCTCTCTGCTCGTTCTCGTACTGAGCATGGTCTGGCGCTTGTTACACTCAGTGGGTTTGTAACTGACTCCCTCTAAGCTTAAACAAAGTCTACGGCATTTCTGGCCTTATCAACACTGCCTGGTCCACACCTGTTGGAGAAGGACGACCCTCAGGATCGATGCACTTACAATGCCATGGGTTTGGGCCACCTTGTTGCATAAGTCAGGACGCCACTTTTGAAGAGCCAAATAGAAAGGATTTTTCAGGAGATCTTCATCATACAGAGCCATATGGACTTCAGATGGGGCAAAGAGAGTCTCCTGGGACAAGGGGAGAAAAAGCAGTAAATGACCACTTTCAGATTTATATAACACAAAAAAGTCCTCATCTGACAGTTTCTAAAAAGCATCTCTGACATGTACTATTCTGCTCTACGGGAAATATCAAAGATAACCCACCAATTCCAAGATGACTTTTTTACTGGTCAACTGCAAAAATCATGTTCAGAAAGCTTGTTCAGGAGCATCATGATCCCCGCATGGGGCTCCTTGCTCAGCGGGGAGCCCGCTTCTCCCTCTCCATCTGCCCTTCCCCGCACTGAAGCGCATACTCTCTCTCCAAAAAGTAAAATCAAAAAAAAAAAAAAAAAAAAAAATCTTGTCAAACTCAAAATCATTGCAAAAAATAAAAATGGCTATTTTTAGAACATTCTACATGACCAAAATATTTTAAAGATATGTATGTATTTTAACAAAATATGTCAAGCATACACAGAAATACAGAGGAATAATGCAAACCCACCACCCAGAACTACCCAATCTCAGCATTTTGCCATGTTTGCCTCAGATTTTCTTTTCAGAAATAAAGTATACTGGAACAGACTGGAGGGGCGTGGGTGGCTCAGTTGGTTAAGTGTCTAACAGTTGGTTTCATCTCAGGTCATGATCTCAGGGTCATGGGATCGAGCCTCACACAGGGCTCTGTGGTCGGTGCGGAGTCTGTTGGAGATTGCCTCCCTTTCCCCCAGCTCCTCCCCTGCTCATGCTCTCTCTAAAATGAATAAATAAAATCTTAAAAAAAAAAATAGACTAGAATTCCCCTGTGCCCTCTCTGATCTGGTAAATACCATCACATTAAGGATTAGGAATTCAACATATGAATGAGGAGGCACAAAAATTCAGTCCATGGCATAAGCTAATTTTCCCATTGTCCCATTTTCTGAATAGTCTATCCCTTTTGCACTGGCCAATAATGCTATCTTTGCTATACTCCCAAGTTTCCATATATGTGTGGCCTGTTTCTGAACTCTCCTCTATTTCAATAGTCTAGTCTTGTGCCATCCAACGAATATATGAGAAATGTAATTTCATGGTGTACATGCATAATCACATATGTAATTTAAAACTTTCTAGTAGCCACATGAAAAAGCAAACAGACGAAATTAATTTTAACAGTATATTTATCTTAATATATCCAAAATACCATATTGTTAACATGTGATCTATAGTTTAAAATTATTAATGGCATATTTTACATTCTTTGTTTTTTGTTTTTTGTGTTTTTTTTAAGATTTTATTTATTTATTTGACAGAGAGAGAGATCACAAGTAGGCAGAGAGGCAGGCAGAGAGAGGGGGGGGAAGCAGGCTCCCCTGAGCAGAGAGCCCGATGTGGGGCTCGATCCCAGGACCCTGAGATCATGACCTCAGCCGAAGGCAGAGGTTTAACACACTAAGCCACCCAGGTGCCCCCATATTTTACATTCTTTTTTACTCCTACTAAATCTTCAAGATTTGGTGTGTACTTTACAATCACTTTCCAATTCCTACTAGTCACACTCAAGGGCTTACAAGCCACATATGGCTAGTGGCTATTATACCGGACAGAGCAGAGCTAGACCACATTAGTTCACATGACTACAACTTCATAATAAGCTTTGGTATCTCATAGAGAAAGGCATCCCTCCTTGTTCTCCAAAATTGTATGGTTATTCCTAATTTTTTGCAATATCACATAAATTAAAATCAGTTCCTCAATTCCATGAAAAATTCTTTCGGGATTTTTATTAGAAATGTACTAAACTGGGGCACCTAGGAGGCTCAGTCATTAAGCATCCACCTTCAGCTTGGGTCATGATCCCAGGATCCTGGAATCAAGTCCCACCTCAGGCTCCCGGCTCAGCAGGGAGTCTGCTTCTCCTTCTCCCTCTGCCCCTGCTTGTGTTCCCTCTCTCACTGTCTCTCTCTCTCTGTCAAATAAATAAATAAAGTCTTTTTAAAAAATGCACTAAATTTATGGACTGGAGAGCCTACATCTTTATAATAATGAATCTCATCATCCATGGACATGGTATGGCTTTCCACATATGTCTTCTTCAATGTCCTCTGGTTAAATCAAATAGATTATACATAACTTTTATTAAACATTATTTGTGTATTCTGTATAGATTCTCTCCTGTTGTGAATGGGGCTTTCACTGCCCCGGTCTCCTCCCTTTACCAACCATGAGTGTAGTTTCACCAAGCTATCAGAGCTATCAGAGACGAATATGAAAAATGGGCACAGAAAAAGCATCTGAGCCTCCATCTCAAGGGGTGAAATGGGGAATACAAACACCTGTCTTGCAGGACTCCCATTTACATGCTGCCTTCAGTATTTTTGCCATACTGCATACCAAAAGACCTCCATGTACTGCTGGCCCACACGGGGTCTTGATGAGAATTAGAAAAAGGCACCCATCTTCCCAGTGGGTACAATGGCCCTGTGCCAGGGCACATGGCTTGGTAAGTAGCTCACAGACTGTCTATCAGCCCCAGTTTACCAACATCTCTCTCTCCTGGGCACAGCACCTATGCTATAACCTCCAATAACTGCACACAATGGCTCTACTGTTAAGTGTTTGACATAGTCCTTTAAACACCTACTCTCTTTTAAAATTTATTTTTAGAAGAAACTTTATTACAACTTTAAATATGAAAACAGTATACTCGGGGCGCCTGGGTGGCTCAGTGGGTTGAGCCGCTGCCTTCGGCTCAGGTCATGATCTCAGAGTCCTGGGATCGAGCCCCGCATCGGGCTCTCTGCTCGGCAGGGAGCCTGCTTCCTCCTCTCTCTCTGCCTGCCTCTCTCCCTACTTGTGATCTCTCTGTCAAATAAATAAACAAAATCTTTTAAAAAAAAAAAAGAAAACAGTATACTCCAGGGTGCCTGGATGGCTCAGATGGTTGAGCGTCAGACTCTTGATTTGGGCTCAGGTCATGATCTTGGGCTGTGTGAGCAAGCCCTGTGTCAGGCTCCCTACTCAGAGGGGAGTCTGCTTCTCCCGCCTCATCCCCCACTTGTGCTCTCTCTTTCTCTCACTCTCTCAAATAAATAAAAACAAAATCTTTTAAAAAAAATTACAGAAACAGGGGTGCCTAGGTGGCTCAGTGGGTTAAAGCCTCTGCCTTCGGCTTAGGTCATGATCCCAGAGTCCCGGGATCGAGCCCCAAATTGGGCTCTCTGCTCAGCGGGGAGCCTGCTTCCTCCTCTCTCTGCCTGCCTCTCTGCCTACTTGTGATCTCTGTCCGTCAAATAAATAAATAAAATCTTAAAAAAAAAATTACAGAAACAACTGGCATTATGTAAAACTCTGCTAGATACTATTGACTGCCAAACATTCTGAGCTTGAGCCTGAGACCTCTTCTTATAAAAGAAAATTCGATGGGGCACCTCGGTGCTACAGTCAGTTAAGCATCTGCCTCTTGGCTTCAGCTCAGGTCCTGATCTCAGGCTCAGGTCATGGTCTCAGCGTCGTGAGATCTGCAGAGTCTGTTTGAGTTTCTTTCTTCCTCTTCCCCTGCTCCTTCCCCCCACTCCTGCGTGCTCGCTCGCGTGCACACACTCATGCTCTCTCTCTCTCAAATAAATAAATAAACATTTTTCATAGAGAAAATTAGCAACTACTAAAGGGCATCAAGTAAACTTATCCTTGACACAATCAGATAAATGAAATACGAATAAAAAACTGAATTACTTTCTTATCATGTAACAATAGTCCAACATACCTTCTTGGGAAAATGCCAGGACAACACATATAAGTAAATACATTATGAATTCTGTTATGGCTAATGATAAAAACAGCCACTATTCGAGAGCATCTTTGGTTCAGGTACCATGATAACTTCTATTCACCCTCATCCCACCTTAATGTTCATGATAACTGCAGGCAACCAACTACAACCAGTGCTCAGAATAACTATAGATATCATGAGCCTCGTGTTTTGCAGATGAAGAAACTGAGGCTCAGCTGGCCCACTTGAGGTTGTTACACAGATGTCAGAATTTATTCTAACAACTTCCTCTCTAACCACTGCACCCGCTGTGTAAAATAACTATGCCTGGATTAAGGGTTACTTCATAAGCCACAGATGCCCAGATTCCATATTTCATTTCCCCCAAAGGAAAAGTCACCATGACAGATAGCCCCATGGGCCCTACATTGAATTCCCTGGGTCTGGTCCAGGCAGAACTGTCTGTGCCACAGGCCCTCCTGGGGACTGCCTGAAGGAGGCCCCTGAGCTCCCTAAAAATCCTCTTAGGGGAAGAGCCTAGCATGAAAAAGGCTACATATAGTCTCTCCCTGGACCCCAGAGACAGCTCTGCAACAATTCAGGTATTTGACTTGTTGAATTCAATTATTACTAGAGCCCAAATAATCCTTCTATGAGGCCCTAACCAGAACAAGTGGATAATGTGATTTTGCTGGGGACATAGTCCCAAGAAAACAAAATTGTTTCTGGTTTCCGACACAATCGGTTCTATATGACAGACTGCAAAACTAAAGACACCTTGGACAGAGATCACAGGAGCGACAGGAGGCCAGTCAGTCAGAATGAAGCTGGGAAGAGACCCTCCTTCTGCTCCTCAGACAAGATGCTGGCAGAGCTCCAACCCAAGACAGAGGTGACAAGGACAGGCTCTGATGCAGGAAGCAACAACCTAGCTGGGAGGCAAGGAATGTGCATTCATAGAGTAAAACCAACCCAGAGCAGTGCTGGCACAGGTCAGGACTGGGGAAGGGAGCAGCAGGGAAAGAAGGTAAGATGGAGAGTAGAGAAGGCAGGAACAGAAAACCCAAGAATAATTTTTTTTTTAATTGATGAGAAGATGAATCCAGGGGAGTAACAGGAATGCAAATAGTTTGGTCAGAGAGGGACAGCAGGGTGAGGGGAGGCCCCTGAATGCCACATCAAAACATTAAGTTCAAATGCATGAAACACACAAGACTCGAAGCAAGCATTGCTTGTGAATGGGACAGAGCCCGCTGGGTTTCAGCCCCAAGTCATCTGTTTTCTCTAGGACTTCATTCCTCCTGGTTGCCAATGACTGAACCCTCCATCCAGGAGTAAGGATTCAAAGAGCACTGTCCAATGCTCTTCACAACCTTTTAGTTCCGGTGGTTAAAACATATAAGAATCCAATACAATTGGGTGCTCAATGTCAGAATGAAATTCTGATATGGGGGTAAATACTTAACACAGGTTAATGCCCTCACAAGTTTTACTTGCAAGAATTCGTTTTACATTTTAAAATAACATGCAAAGTAAACTGACTGTTCCTTATTAAATGGGAAAGAGGAGTGAATCCTCTCATAAAACTCCTTAAAAAAAAATTCCACCCCTGCCTAAGCTCAAATGATAGGATGATTTACAGCAAATCCAGCAAAATTAATCTGAGTACCAAATACCCCAAACATGAGTTATCTAAGCTTAACTCCTACAAACAGGAGCACCAGGCAAGGTCTCAAACTAGTACCGGACATTTCAAGAGGGTGGTGTGCACACTTGTGGTTTTGTGGTCTACAACCGTCCCACCAGCCCAGATGAGGCTGGGTGGTCAGGTGTCCCCATCTGGTGACAGCGTGCAGCCTGGCTCAGCAGAATCCAGCACAGGAATGTCTGTGCCTTCTAGAGATAAACTCCCAGCTGTAATCTCACTGCTGTGGCTGCTTCCACCCTTTGGTGAGGGCGCTCACCAAAGACCCACACGAGACTTACTGCTGCATCCAAAAAGATGCACACTGCATCCGAAAGCTGAGCATTATTCTCCAAAGAGTTTAATTTGTGATGCAAAAGAAAAAGGCATTATCTATGTTTCATAGCAAATGGAAGCAACTGGATGATGTAATATATAATATTATAGTCACTTATGTCCTTCTGGCCTGTACTGTCTATGGATCCTATCCATATTTTTCTCAAAAGCTTTTCTTCAAAGTGTCCAGTCTGTGCCTGGCCACGTGGCTCACTGTAGGCATGCTGTTTAACTGTTCATCTACTGAACAACATGATAGTGGGGTGTCAGGAAGCTCAAGCTCCCAGGGAGACGTCATCTCTCAGAGAAGCTGGAAATCCAGGGGAGAGTGAAGGGCCGGCCCTAGGTAGCCATGCTGGCACGGGCAAAAAGCCAGAAACAAATGATACTCAGAGCTGGCTAAACACAGTGACAGCTGGAATGTGGAGAGTCACACAGGGAGGGAAGGCCTCAGAGCTGGAAGAGGGGTGTGACCACTAAGGGAACAGGAAGAGTTTGGAGGAGCACAACCACCCCTGGATTTGGGTCTGAATCCTTTCTAGATCTATCTTCACGTGGTCACATTCCTCTGCTCCTCTAGGAAAGAATCAAGTTACGGACCAGACACCAACCTAATCCTGGCAATTCATAAACAAAAGGAGGGCCCCACAGAAACACTAATAGTGCACAGACGTGTGAATAACAAAGACCCAGTAGTTGCCCTCGTGAGGCCAACACAGTCCAAGAGCCACAAGGAGACACAACCAAGACCTTGACCCCAGGCCCTATGCAGACAGCACTGTTGGCTCTCCCAGTGAAGCTGCCTAGCAGGGTGATTCCCAGTGGCAAGCCAGAGTGAAGAGAGCTCACCCACGGGATCTGCTCAACATCAGAACCTCAGCTGCTCTCCTGCCACGGAGGCTAGACACAAGTATCTGTCCCTACTCCCGTCCTGCGCTTCTCCTTCAGAGGCCTCTGCCCTCCTGATCTTACTGAGACTGGTCCACAGGAAAGACGACAAAGCGATCTTTCCAACACTAAGGTCTACTGTGGGGCAGCAGTCCCCCTTATGCTCAGTTTTGCTTTACAGTTTCATTTCTCTATGGTCAACTGGGGTCTGGAACAGATGGTCCTCCTTCTGACACAGAGTCAGGAAGTCAATAGCAGCTAACATTATATGACAATACCTATATCGGTCACCTCACTCCGTCTCATCACCGAGGCACTGAATCATCTCACATCATCACAAGAAAGGTGAGTATAGCACAATAAGATATTTTGAGAGAGAAAGAGTCCACATTTATTTAACTTTTATCACACTATATTGTTAATAATGGTTCTATTTTGTTATTTTTGTTACTCCGCCTACTTCAGATATTAAACATCACAGGTACGCAGGTATAGGGGGTAAAAAAACGGAGTATAGGGTTTGGTACTACCTGAGGATTCCAGCATCCACTGGGGGTCTTGGAACACATTCCCCATGGACTAAAGGGTGGGCTACTATATTCTTCCAGGACTTCCCCTCCACTCCCTTCTAGATGAACTTTCAGTTTCTCTTCCTGGCATTAAGGGACTCTCACTCCCGCCTTCCACCCATCTCTGTAGCTTCATATCCCTCCGCTGTCCTTAAAGCTCCCCAAAGCAATGAGTTCTCCCTCCTTCTAACCATTTTGTCTTGAAAACTACTCTTTCCCTGTTAAGGCCCCCATCTGGTCAGTGGGTGGCGAAGACCCTCCGCCATGGAGAATGGCCAAGGCCTGGAACATCCAAATCCCGGCCACAAATAGCCCCAAATCTACAGATTAAAGGACAGAGCACAAAGTGAGATGCAGCCCTGGGGCCCAGCGCTCTGAATCTTCTGAAACGCCTCAATACCATGCCCGGGAAGGTGAACTCAAACGCTAATATCCCACTAAGAACCCCTGCTCTTCTCTGGGACTGGTGGGAAAGTGAGCTAATCAAAATATGAGCCTCTGCCCATGAACCCCATAAACCTGGAAACCCCCAGCTCGCATGCAAACTAGTAGACCCTCCAATCTCACCAGCCCCTCCTTCCCTGAATGTCCTAAATCCTCAATGAAGACGCGTCATTTGCTCAGTGGCACAGCATCGGCTGCTAGTGCCCAAGTCCCTAACATCTCCAAGGTCCATGCCTAGCTCGCCCACCTTGAGCAGTCTATGTGCAACGAAAAGAACTGAATAGACCCAGAGTCCGGAATATCTGTTGGTGCTTAAGTTTTCCTGGAGTAATTTTTACCCAGCAGGAGACCGGCCCTTCAAGTGGCTGGCAGGCAGGGATTCCCTCCTCCCTCCCCTGCGCCTTCACCACCCCCAGGGACCACATGGACTGAGGCTCCGGACCCCCACCCACATCCTCCCCCTCCAGCGGCCCCGCCAGGCGGTCCGCAAACCACCTAGGCCACTCAGCTCTTGAACGACTGCCCCGCCCACTGCCCCCAAGTCCGAGCTCCCAGGACCCCGCATCCTCTGGCCCGTCCTGTAGTTGCGGGGGTCAGAGGGCACATTCTTTGCCACCCCGCACTCCAGGGGCAGAGAGAGCCCGGCGGACGACGGGACCCGCAAAGCGCCGGCGGGGTGATCCAGCCAGCAAGGAGCTAGGGTCTAAGGGTGCCGCCCAGGGGCAGCCAGCCCAGCCTGGGGGCGCCGCGGGGCGCTGGCCGCGGAGAGGAACGAGCCCCTCCCCCTTCCAGCTCCCGGGCCCCGCCCGGCCTCTAGGCCCCGAAGCGCAGCCGTCCCGAGAGAAGGGAGGCGCGGGATGAGACAGGAGGAAGGACACTTACTTAAAAGACTACATAATTTCACTCCCTGTCCTCTTCGGAGCAGCGGCGACGCCTCCCGTGCCCCGGACTCGGACCTTGGAGCCCACCACCCCAGCACAGCGGTTCTGCTCCACCGCCCACCTCTTTACTCAGCCGTTGGGCGGAGCCGCACCTGGTCAGCCCAATGAGCGGCCGTCCTTATCCAGAGTGACGTGTGCGCAGAGCAATCATTGAGTCCGCCCAGCCGGGGTGGGGTTCAGGCGGCGCACGGTGCTTCCTACTCAGCCCTGAGTCGCCGACTGCGCGTGCCCGGAACAGGAGGGGGCGGGGCCGAAGGTGATCTGACACTAGAGGTGGGGTCCAAGCTTGGTCGGGGGAAAGTGGGTTGGATCCCGATGGCGAGATCCGGGAGCGGTCCAGCCCTGCGAACTGCCCTTTACTGCTGGCTTTGGAGGACGGAGGTGCCCAGTCCTACGAGGCACACCACTCGGTCGCTGGCAGGGTCTGGGAGTTAGGGTCCCTGAGTTCGAATTCCCTCACTTACATGGACATCGCGTGACCTAGGCCCCCCACTTTTTTTAACCTTAGCCTCAGTTTCCCAGTCTTTACGATACCGGAGTGTTGGAACTGCCGAGCCCTAGTATTCCCGAACTGTAACGGGGAGAGGAGAAGGAGGAGATGGGGGAACCTACACGTGACCTCCCCGCGCGGGGCCCCGCCCATCCACTGTCTAAGGGATGGAAGCGCCCTCGGAGGACGGGAGGGGGTAGGCGGATCCTAAGAAACCCGACCCCGCAGCCCTGGGCAGCGGCTAAGGCGGAGCGCGCGGCTCGGAGGCCGGCTAGCCCTGGCGACGGCACCGGAGAAGGATGGGGACCGCAACCCGGGCTTCGCAGAGAGCCTCCGTGGAGGCGAGGGCGGTGCAGAGACTAGGCGTGTGACTCCGAGCAAATCGGGGGAGGATGGATGAGGGGATGGGAGATAGCTAACTGGGCTGTCTCTCTGCGTCCGGTCCGCAGAGGCTCACGTCGCGGGTCTCCAGAGGCTTCGTCGACAACATCGGCAGCGCCGAGCCAGTCTCGGGCCATGAGGAGCGCTCAGGCCGCTCGACCGGGAGCCGCCGTCGGGGCTGGCAGCGTCCCGCTGCGCTGAGGGCGTGGAACGGAGAAGGGCGCGGGCGGCCGGGCTGCGCCAGAGCGCACAGCCATGGCGAGGGAGGAGTGCAAGGCACTGCTGGACGCTCTCAACAAGGCGACCGCATGCTACCACCAACTGGTGCTGACCGTGGGCGGCTCGGCGGACTCGCAGAACCTGCGTGAGGAACTGCAGAAGACGCGCCGGAAGGCACAGGAGCTGGCGGTGGCCACCCGCGCCCAGCTGACGGCCGCGCTGCGCGACCGGGGCCTGGGCGCCGAGGAGCGCGCCGAGTTCGAGCGCCTCTGGGTGGCCTTCTCCGGCTGCCTGGACCTGCTGGAAGCCGACATGCGGCGCGCACTGGCCCTGGGCACTGCGTTCCCACTGCACGCGCCGCGGCGGCCGCTGGTGCGCACAGGCGTGGCGGGCGGCTCCGCGGGCGTAGCAGCGCGCGCCCTGAGCGTCCGCAGCTTGCCGCACGAGGCGGAGGGCAACTTCGACGTTGACGACCTGCGCGAGCTGGAGCACGAGATCCTTCAGGTGAGCGAGATGATCCAAGAAATGGAGATGAAGGTCAACGTGCCCCGCTGGACGGTGCAGGCCCGGCAAACGGCGGGCGCCGAGCTCCTGTCCAGCGCCAGCGTACGCGTCTCCTCGGTGGGCGCCGTGTCCGTCCAGGAGCGCACGGGGCCCTGCGACCCGAACAAGGCCCTGGCCGCCACCGTTTTCAGCGCCGTGCTGCTGGCGGCTGTGGCCCTGGCAGTCTGCGTGGCGAAGCTGAGCTGACCGACATACGACTTTCTCCTGCCACTACCGCTCCCTCCCGGGAGACATCCCTCGGGAACGACGGCAATCGCCTGGACTGGGGATGGGAGTGGGATTTGGCACGTTTAAGGGAAGGGGTTCTAAAACCCCGTGTGTGTGTGTGTGCGTGCGCACATGCATGTTTCAAGCACACATCTGCTTAAGCAGAACATGGTTTCCTCTTGCTGGCCGGGGAGGAGTTAATTTTGCGCGGGCATCCAGGGCATTACCGCTAATGTATGCAGCAGCTTTATCCCCTATTAATAGAAAACCGTCCCACGGTGACCCCAGATTCCTCAGAGTTAATGGGTGACCACGTGTGCTGCTGGGGCGTGTTTACACGGAGTCTGAGTTTGGTGCCCCCACCGCTACCAGAGATTCCCACTCTCTGCGTGGGTTAGTTTGAAAGGGGGATGAGGTGAAATGAAGTCGGGCTGGGGGAGTTGTTTTGCTGTGTGGGTGGTGATTTGGTTTCCTGGACAAAACTAGAAGATGTAAGCAGGTTATATTACCTTAATCCTTTGGGGCCTAAGCTTAGGATAGCGTGCAAAGCGAAGTCTGTGCAAAGTGCTTTCTCTATGGAACGCCATTGAGCTTCTTGGCAGAGTTCATCAATCTAGTTACCAAAAGCAGCTAGAAGACGTTTGGGTTTGGGGTTCCGGTGACCTTCCCCACAAGTGCTGACCCTACTTAGGAAACCAGACATTGAAACTGCCCCTACTTGCCTATTGCAAGGGGCTCTTCCCGGTCAGCCTGGAAGGCGCACATGCTTTGGGAAGGACATATGCTATTCAAACAGGCACTTTCTCCTTTGCAGGGGCTTTTGTTTGTTCCAGAACTAGACCAGAGTTTTAGATCCTCCTTGGGGGGAGGGCTGCAGAATCCTCTTTGGAGCCGTTAATCCTTTCTATCCCTTGGAATTTGCCTGCTGGCCAGTAGGAGAGCTGGCTTTGGAGGAAGCCCCACAGCTCCCTGACCCTCACACTGACCCCTGAGAGGGTAAACCTCACTGCTGCATGCCGTGGGACCGGATTAGCCCTGGAAATGGGTTAGAAGGCAACAGCTTCCACTTGGAAATTTCAGCGGCATTTTAGAAACAAGAATCATTGAGGAAGAAAAACCATATAACCATATGTTGCCCTATCAAAGCCGGCTTCTTATAGAGGACATTTGGCCACGAAGTCATACGTGCCAATGAGTCAAACACAGTGGTCTTTTACTTACACCCTTAAGTTAGTAAATACACATCTATTATGAAAATAGACCTTCTTGAAGGCAGGAGGTCATAGCATAAACTAGTGGAACCACGGTGTACATAACAGAGGTTGGGTGACTCCTGCTTCTGTTGCTCAGTGAGTATAGAAGGTGGAAACCCCTGGGTCCCAGGCTGAGCAGTGCCACCACCGGCCGCCTGTTTTGCAAAGAGAACATAGCTGGGGAAAACACATTTACCTGTCAAAAGGTAATTTCGGGGCACCTAGGTGGCTCAGATGGTTGGGTGCCTGCCTTCGGCTCAGGTCATGATCCCGGGTTCCTGGGATCGAGTCCCCCATTGGGCGGACTCCCTGCTCAGTGGGGAGCCTCCTTCTCCCCCTCTCTCTCTGTCTCTCATGAATAAATAAAATCTCAAAAAAAAGGGGGGGTAATTTGGAATAAAACCCAGAGACTTTGGCTGAAAATGACAAGGTGGTTTTTTTTTTTTTTTCATTTTTTACCCTAAAAGTGGGAAAGAGGACCAGGAGGAGGGAAATGACAGTTTCACAAAGGGAGCTCGGAGGGCAAATAGGAGGGGTGCAGCCATGGTGCCCAGTCCTGAGGTCCACCCTTCTAGCCTGGCTCATTTCCCCTCCTCCTCAGCACACAGATTACAGTACCTCCGGATGAAAATATGGGATCTCCGTGTGTGTCTGTGATAATGGTTTTAAAACACCCACAAGGGCTTAAGCTGATTAAAAGTTTTATGACCTTAACTAATAAAAGAAACACCTTCTGCCTCATCTGAATGGAAACCACTTCAAATTCTTTTGTACCAGCCTGCTCAGGGTAACTTCAGAGATGATATAAAATTTTTCGAACTCCCCTCATGCCCTCATTCCCCTCCCATAAACATTGCAATACAGAATCTCCATTCCCTTCCCCAAATCTCAGTTTTCCCAGAAGAGAGGAGGCTGGGCATTTTGTGACCCAGTGTTGGAAACTATCCTTTAACACCACGCCCTAATTATATTCTCTTGTTTCTAATACAGTGACTCTTCTGTTCTTATCAAGTTGTTTTGGTTCATAACGACAACAAAAAATCGTTCAGCAGAATCTATTGAAAAAAGCCCATGAGATGTTGTATAATCCACAGAGAGCAGTTGGGACAAATGTCTTTGTTGTCACCCTTTCCACCCACTTGGCAGACCCTTGGGTATTTAATTGTATCTGCAATCAGATGTGTACCTAATTCTGAGTCCTCTGGTCACTGAAAGGGGTAAAATGTTGCACGTGCACATAGGGGCGCCAGGGTGGCTCAGTCGGTTAAATGTCTGCCTTAGGCTCAGGTCATGATCCTGGGGTCTTGGGCTTGAACCCCACATTGGGCTCTGCTCAAGGAGGAGCCTGCTTTCCTCTCTCTCTCTCTCTGCCTGCTGCTCTGCCTACTTGTGATCTCTCTCTCTCTCAATCAGATAAATAAATAAAATATTTTTAAAAAAATGTTGCACCCGGGGCGCCTGGGTGGCTCAGTGGGTTGAGGCCTCTGCCTTCAGCTCAGGTCATGATCTCAGGGTCCTGGGATCGAGCCCCGCATTGGGCTCTCTGCTTAGCGGGGAGCCTGCTTCCTCCTCTCTTTCTCTCTCTCTTCCTGCCTCTCTGACTACTTGTAATCTCTACCAAATAAATAAATAAAATCTTTAAAAAAAAAAATGTTGCACCCACACACACAAAAAAGCTGAATTACAATGAACATATTTATCCTGTGGACCTGTTAACCTAAACAACTCTGTTTGAAAGTTTTAAGCATTAGGACTATTTGGTATTATTCAGAGTTCTAACATTGCCTACTAGAACTTTCGCTGTGTGATGCAAGAAGAATCAGCTTCTGCTTGAGCAATAGGCTGTTGTCACTATATCTCTCTGCTCTCATTCCTATGTATATAATTCAAGACATTGCTTTCTGATGGAAACCTGATTCTATTTAGGTGTTTGATATCAAAGTCATTAATTTTCTAAAAACATTCGGTACGATTTTATACCATGATACAAGTACAGGGAAATTTTTCAGGATATTTAACATAGGATATATATGATGAGGTCAAAGTTAGAGTCTATGGCCAAAAAAAAAAACAAAACAACAACAACAACAAAAACACAACTAGTTTCCCATATTAAAGATACAAGTTAAAGGATAGATCTTTATATCTGAAATTAAATGCTATGATAAATACCTGTAAAGAGAAAATATTCCTGACTTCCCTTTTGGGAAAACGGTACTATTTTATCTGATTTGGAGAAGACAAACAATTGGAACGTCAAGGCACTTACGGAAACTTTGAACTATTGCTAGTAATGGAAAAAAAAGAAAAAGAAACACTAATACTTACAGGAGAGAAAAAAAAATTCCTGTCAAATTCATTTTTTGTGTGCTTGAAGAACTTAATGCTTTTAAAAGCTGCAAAGGAAAGATTTTTGATAAAGAAAATTAGAGCATAACCTGCATGGTTTACTTAAGGTTTACAGTAAGCTACATAAGAGATGTGTGATGTCAAATGACAAGTCGTTTTGGTTAAAGAGTGTTTTGGTTTGTGTGAGGATCCTGGTGATGCTGCATGGTCTGTTTCTACCTTCACATTGGTACATTTTTAGCTACTCAGTTGCATTTCAGAGATAGCTCTCCCTTCTGTAATGAATGCTTGCTTGTTAAGGGTGTGAGCCCTGCATTGAGAGCCTGTGTGTTAGCCTGAGAAGTAAAGAAATGTTACTTCCTTTGGGGAGTGCCTCTGTCTTCCTTTGGGGAGTGCCTCCTCCCTCAAGGCCAGATCAGCTGTGATGGACAGGGGCTCTGCCTCTTTCTCCAAGTACCTCAGAGAAGTCATTGACCTTCCTGTGCCTGGGTTCCCTCCATGGTGAAATAGGGAGGGAGCCCTGACCAATGGACTCAAAGGTCCCTTCCAGAGTTTAAAACATTTAGTAGAATGCAGTTAAACAGTAAAGGATTATTCCATTTCTATGGGGTTTTTTGGTAGCTATTGTTGGTTTGGATACATATCAAAATGAAACATTACAGTTTGATGGTTATTATCTAAGATTCCATATAAATTTAAAAAATCAGAATGAACTGAGCTTACTGTGATATTAGTCCATATCAGAATTAGTGGATGGACTTAAAAGCAAATTTGTATAAATGCTACTTATTTACAGTACTTCAATTAGATTAGGAATTTAAATTCAGACTATAAGTCTGAGTCCAAGAAAGCTTACTATTGATTAAACAGTTGGTTTTACCCAGCAATTGGGCTACCTAATCTAATTCTGGGAAATTATAGATGTGAAACTCTCATTTATCATGGAGGCTGGGAAAATCCTATTCTGTGAGTAACCTGGAGCCTTCAGAACCATGACCACATTGGCTGCCTGCTATCAGGAAACATGAGCACAGCATGGGTGGTTTTGTATGTGGCATCAGATCCAAAGTGGAATTAAAGGCTTCATGTCAACTGTTCATCTACCTGAAATTGTTTATTAAATAAAAAAAATCAAAAGTAACATGCAGCATTTATAACTTAGTTGGAAAAGACACCCTCAAATAATTCAGCTATTGACTCTTGTGATTTAAAAATATATATATTCTTAATTTTTTTTATGCCCATTTGAAGTGAAGTGAAGGTCCTGATCAACATTGATATCCTTCACAGATTTCATTACATAAAGAGATATTCAGAAATTCTCCAGGATTATAAATCCCCAAGTGCTTCTGTACAGTATGATTATACTTGTCTTGTAATGCAGGAGGGAACCAGGAAGGACAGTAGGTGTCCACATGAGTGATCTCTGGCTGTGGTCAACACAGATCAAAGTCACATTCAAATAGTATACCTTTGGTTCTTAAAAACTGACTGAAGGTGCAGTAACTGACCACATGCTGCAGCCCTGTGTCCCCAGGGACAAGATGTAGTTCTCAAAAAGCTTTCTTTTCATTTACTTATTTTCATCTCATTCTTACGGAGGAGTCTGGGTGTTTTCATTGAAGTACTATGAGATCTTGGGCACCCTTGTCTGTTGGTGTGTATAACCTTAGGCTAATATAACAAAGGTGAACAAGCCAAATGACAGCTCCCATTGGCAAAATGATTTTGAAGATTCCTTTTAATATGCTGTTGCCAGAAGGCAACGTTGAATGTCCCCTGCCTGTATGGATTGTTAGACATCTAGAGATCTACAAGGAAATATACAGAAATGAAAATATTTGTGAAGGTGGGGGAATTACGAATTTTTTTCAATAATTCAATGTTATATTGTTTTTACAATATAACAATAAAATTCTAAATGCTTTTATCATCCAGAAAATATTAGTGTTATTAAAATATAAATTTTAACAGTGAGGGTCCCAAAGCATAATGAGAAACAATTTCAGAACCTTCTCCCCTAAAAGCAAAGCAAAACAGTTTTGGAATAATCCTACCCCAGGGAATCGGAAGTTTTGAAATTTAGTATCAAGACACTGTAGCCTTGAGGTTAAGAGCAGGGAGTATGGAATAAGGTACACGGGAGTTCAGATCCAATCTCACTGAAGACTTTCAATGTCTCTGACTTCAATGTCTTTATCTTTGCAATGGTGTGAAGGTATACTTCTAAGGATATCGAGATAAGACTTTTTCCAGGCACAGGGCTCAATAAATGTTGGCTGCCACAGTTGTTATTTATCAAACTACTTTAGAAGTCCCAACATCGGATAATCGGGGAAAAGAAACCATATGAAACCATTTACACCATTAACTTAGGTAAAATCTGCCAAAAACCAATTTGAAGGTTAAAATTAGATACACTTGTCAAAATGACAGAAGGTAATACTGTTAGGTCCCCCAATAATGGGTCCGTGATCAAAGGAGCGAGACTGATACAAAGCGAAGGTCAAGCAAAACTTTATTTTGCGCCAAGCATCAAGAATCAAACCGACTGGCCCGGGCGGTCTCGTACAAAGAGGCGACCCCTCCCTGCTTTACAGACTAACTTTTATAGAGCAAAGGCCATGTGGTTGAGCCTGGCCACACACAGGCGGCCAATGAGATTGTAACACAGAGAAAGCTGCACAGTCATGCTAGGTCAACACGCGGGTAGCCAAGTGAATTACAATTCACCCCATAGTAGCTATTTGAACTAGCCTATCACCTTGGTCAGAATTGGTGCCCAAAAGGCGGGGCCCACACTCCTTGGTAGCTAGCGAGACGGTAGGCGCCCCCATTGATTGGATGTCTCCACCTGGCCTGACCCGCCCTTGTATTTGGGCTTTGTTACCTGGGACTGGTTTCCCGGACTTGCCTTTTTTTTTTTTTTTTAAAGATTTTATTTATTTATTTGACACACAGAGATCACAGGTAGGCAGAGAGGCAGGCAGAGAGGAGGAAGCAGGCTCCCTGCCGAGCAGAGAGCCCGACTCAGGGCTTGATCCCAGGACCCTGGGATCATGACCTGAGCTGAAGGCAGAGGCTTTAACCCACTGAGCCACCCAGGCGCCCCTCCCGGGCTTGCTTTTAAGTAAGTTCCCTGAGGGGGGTAGGGGGGGCAGGGTCAGTTTTACTGCATAAACAACAAAATCACTGTTTAACCGGATGAATGGCTCTGGCTAAATATTCCCTTACATTACAAAGGATCAAGTACAGATGGCTTATCTGGCAGTTGCAATCTATGCATTTTTAAGGTCAAATCCGTTGAGGTTTAAGTTCAATACAGTAATTTTTGCCCTTCTCAGGTGAACGGTTTTGAGTTTTGACCAAGGGATGCAATCATGTAACCCCACTGCAAACAAGACATTTTCAACCATCCCCCCTCCCCCGCCCCGCCCCAACCTCTGGCCACGTGCTTTCCTAGTCAATCCTTTTCTTCTGCCCCAGGCTCTGGCAACCACTGACTTCGTTTCTGTCCCTACAGTTTTGCCTTCTCCAAAATGTCCCATAAATGGAATCCATACATATTTGAGAAAACAATGCTGTGAAACTTTTTAAAACTCTTTTCAATAAACATTTCGAGACATAATTTTTCTATGGTGATTCAGGAGGCACAGGATGTTACTGGTCAATCGCAGGTGTATTTTGTTTAACCCAGGTGACATGCCTTGGCTCCTAGGAAGGCTGAACAGGTTTTCCTGATACCATGGAGTGTCCAAGCTCAAGTTTTCCTTTGTGGCTAGCCCCATAGATCACATTCTCTTTCTGGTTTTGTTTTGTTTTTTTTTAAGATTTTATTTATTTGACACAGAGAGAGAGTATGAGCAGGGGGAGAGGCAGTCAGAGGAAGAGGGAGAAGCAGGCTCCCCACTGAGGAGGGAGCCTGATGCAGGGCTCCATCCCAGGACCAGATCATGACCTGAGCTGAAGGCAGATGCCCAGTCGACTAAGCCACCGAGGAACCCCTTTCTTTCCATTTTAAACTGAAAAGCCTGATAAATAATGGATAACAGAAATTAATTTGGGCTTGCTGAACTCGAGACCGAACTAAAAGACTGCACACAGCTATAGGTGAGAAGCAACAGGAAACATGGGGAAAGATTTTTTTTTCCCCAAGGCCTACCATGTTCTAATCAAATAAGGACTTTCTCAATTTTAAGTAAAGCTGGCAGGACTGGAAGAACATAAGAATGAAGACTCAATCGGGGCGCTTGGGTGGCTCAGGGTAAAAGCCTCTGCCTTGGGCTCAGGTCATGATCTCAGGGTCCTGGGATCCAGCCCCTAATGGGGCTCTCTGCTCAGCGGGGAGCTTGCCTCTCTGCCTACTTGTGATCTCTCTCTCTGTTAAATTAAAAAAAAAAAAAATTTTTTTTAAGAATGAAGAGTCAACTGCCCTTAGCTATGAAGTAAGCAACTGTGTCAAACAAAGTGACTCACTCTCTCATGCCAAGTGGCACATGTAACTCCTAGAGCTATTAGGGGGTCGCTGTGCACACTTACTGTGTGACCTGGAGCAGCTGGCACTGTGCCCCTCGCAGGATAGGCCTGGGCAGGGAACTCTGAGACTATGCCAATAGGTTTGGAGACTGTTTCCAACACTTGCTGGCTGTGACTTTTAAAAAATCACTGACCTCTTTTCTTGCCCATTTTCCCACACAGTTGGAGGCTTGATCCTTTGTGACAGGCGTTACTGATCATATTCCCAGTTTATTATGTCCTAGACTTTCTTAGGCTCTTCTTTGTTATAAGGAAGTTATAAATATGGACAGAATGTCCAGCTGAAATATCTTTTTTCCCTTATTGCTTCTAAAATCTGAGTCCACGTGTCCTGAGTGGGGACAAGGAGGTCCTCCTTTCAGGTGGCTGTGAATGACAAGACAATTCCTCGCCGGGGAAAGTGAGAGCCTTAGTCCTACCAGTGACCGGACTGGGAACTAAGGCACTAGAGGCGGCGCCGGTCCGCCTCGCCGCCACGCCCCCCGCCCCCTCGGAGGCAGGCGCGGACAGAGGCCAAATAGCCCGAATTCACGCGGCGTCCAGTGCGCTCGCCATACCTCAAGCTCGTTCAGTAAGACACCGGCGTGGGTCCCCAAGCCCTGGACAACCGCTGGGGGCGGTAAGATCGGTACGCGACAGCTCCCGCCGTGACGCAGCCCGGAGCTTGGTAGCCACCCGCCGCCGCCCGCCATGAACGGCTCCCTGCGGCCGCGCGCCAGCAGCTGGCGGCGGGCAGCCACCGTCGTGCTGGCGGCCGGCTGGGCGTGCCCGAGCCCGGCCGGCTGGGCGTGCCCGAGCCCTGCCGCCCCGTCGCTGCCCCCCGAGGGCTTCCGGCTGCTGCTGCTGCAGCGCTCCAGGAGCCAAGGCTTCCTGCCCAGTGCGCACGTCTTCCCGGGAGGCCTGGAGAGCTCCGCAGACAGCTCGGCGGACTGGCTGCGCCTCTTCGCTCCGCATCACCGGCCGCCGCGCTTCGGCCTGGGGCCCGCATGGTCTCGGCCAGCCTCCTTCCCGGGGCTGCCGGACCCCCCCAGCGCCGCAGCGCTGCCGAATGACGTCGCCTCCCGCATCTGCGCCATCCGCGAGACCTTCGAGGAGGCGGGCGTGTTGCTGCTGCGGCCTCGGGCCGCCCTGCCCGCCGCTCCCGAGTTGGGCTGGGCGTTCGCTGCGCCACCGGGCCTGGACGCTTGGCGCGACCGCGTCCGCCGCGACCCGCGCCACTTCCTGAGCCTGTGTGAGCACCTCGACTGCACGCCCGACATCTGGGCGCTGCACGACTGGGGCGGCTGGCTCACGCCGTTCACGCTCCCCGGCGGCCGCCGCTACAACACGGCCTTCTTCTTGTGCTGCCTGAGCGAGCCGCCGACGGTCTACCCAGACTTGACCGAGGTGGTGAACTGCCAGGTAGGGCGTGCTGGGCCGGAGTGGGGACCCACCCGAACTTGAGAATGAGGGCCCCGGCCGGTAGCCAAGGCCCACCTGGAACCTCCCGATAAGCCCAGGATAGAGAGGCTGATGACAGGTGTTCTCCCAACTATGATGGGGCTCCAGCTGGTGGACCTTATCTACCTAAGATCATGGCTTAGCCTGGCCTACCTTAAAGGTTCTCAGAGCCCTTATATTAGTCTTCTGCTGGGCAAAATCCCCTAACACGAAGGCTGTTTTATAACGAAGGATTGACTTATCTCATGTAATTTATTGAATACTGGAAGTGAGCAACAGTATGCGTGTAAGCATGTCTTTGGTTTACCTTCATGATCTCATGCCTGATTGGGAGTTTGCTCATTGCTCCTGCCCAGGGTTACCAGTAGTGAGTAGCTAGCTGGGGGGAAAGCTCAAAATTCAAAAGTAACGTTTCTACTGAATGCATATGGCTTTTGCAGAGTCCTAAGTTTTCGAAATTGTAAACTGAACCAAAGTCCGGTAGATGTAGCTTCCTCAGAGCCATAGAGCCCACAGAGAGGGCATGGCACCCAGGAAGTCCAGCCCTTAGCCCTACAGGCCAAAGCCAGGACCTTGGTGAAGTGCTCTCTGCTTTCCCCAGCTTCACAGTCCAGGCCTCACTCTGCCTCTCCCATGGTTCCCCCAGGAGGGACCCGAGGAAGATCCCCGGAATGTGCAGTGCTGCTCATGTGCCAGGCTCCTTTCTGAGCACTTTACCTGCGTGAATTCATTTCATGCCCACAACAGTTAATTATGCCCTCAGAGAACATCCTTTATGTGGTTTCAGTCTTAAATTCATGGAGACTCGTTTTATGGCCACCAATATGGGTCTGTCTTGGTGAATGTTCTCTTTGCACCTAAAAAAGAAGAATGCTATGTTTGATGGAGTGTTTGTAAAAATGTCAATTAGGTTAAATTTGTTGGTAGTGACTTTCAGTTCTTTGCCATTTCCTTGTTCTATCAGATATTGACAGGAATGCTGAAAAAAATTTTTTAAAGATTTTTTTTAAAATAGTCTCTACAGGGGCGCCTGGGTGGCTCAGTGCGTTGAGCCGCTGCCTTCGGCTCAGGTCATGATCTCAGGGTCGTGGGATCGAGTCCCGCGTCAGGCTCTCTGCTCGGCAGGGAGCCTGCTTCCCTCTCTCTCTCTCTCTCTCTCTGCCTGCCTGCCTCTCCGTCTACTTGTGATCTCTCTCTGTCAAATAAATGAATAAAATCTTTAAAAATAAAATAAAATAAAATACTCTCTACAGCCAACATGGGGCTCGTATTCAGAACCCTGAGATCAAGAGCCGCATGCTCTACTGCCTGAGCGAGCCAGGTGTCCCAGGAATGGTGAAATTTTTTTTTTTTTTAGATTTTATTTATTTATTTGAGAGAGAGACAGTGAGAGAGAACATGAGCGAGGAGAAGGTCAGAGGGAGAAGCAGACTCCCCATGGAGCTGGGAGCCCGATGTGGGACTCGATCCCGGGACCCCGGGATCATGACCTGAGCCGAAGGCAGTCGTCCAACCAACTGAGCCACCCAGGCATCCCTGAAATTTTTTTTTTTTTAAGATTTTATTTATTTATTTGAGAGAGAGAGAATGAGAGAAAGAGAGAGCATGAGAAGTGGGAGGGTCAGAGGGAGAAGCAGGCTCCCTGCCCAGCAGGGAGCCGGATGCGGGACTTGATCCTGGGACTCCAGGATCATGACCTGAGCCGAAGGCAGTTGCTCAACCAACTGAGACACCCAGGTGTCCCAGGAATGGTGAAATTTTTAATGAGTAATTATGGATTAGTCTTTTCCTCTTTTAGTTCTGTCAGGTTTTTTGTCATGTATTTTGAAGCTGCCTTGTAAGATGCTGCATAGACATTTAGGACTAGACATTTAGGACTGTTAAAGTTTGATGGATTAACCCTTTAATTATTTTGAAATGAGCTTCTTTATCCCTGGCAATATTCCTTATCCTGAGATCTGAAATTTCCTCTAATGCTAATATAGCCACTCTCCCTTTTATTTGATTAGCAAGAGCATAGTATCTTTTCCCAGCCTTTAATTTTAACTTGTCTGTATCTTTACTTTTGTTTTATTTTTTAGAAGATTTATTTATTCATTTCAGAGAGGAAGACCATGAGTGGGAGGGCTTCACCAACTGTACCACCCAGACACTCCTCTGTCTTTTTATTTATTTATTTTTAAAGATTTTATTTATTTATTTGACAGACAAAGACCACAAGTAGGCAAAGAGGCAGGCAGGGAGAGAGGAGGAAGCAGGCTCTCCGCTGAGCAGAGAGCCCGACGTGGGGCTTGATCCCAGGACCCTGGATCACGACCCGAGCCGAAGGCGAGGCTTTAACCCACTGAGCCACCCAGGCGCCCCTGTCTTTATAGTTAACGTATGTTTCTTGTAGACAACATATGCTCTTGCCTTTTTTTTTTTTTTTTTTTTTTTTTTTGAATCAATAGCACAAGTTCCACCTTTCAGTTGGGGTGTTTAGATCATTTATATATGTCTATATATTTAAGTATTTATATTTAGTTCAAATCTATCATTTTGCTTTTAGTTTTTTATCTGCCCTATGTATTTTTTTTTTTTTTTACTTTATTTATTTGACAGATCACAAGCAGGTAGAGAGGCAGGCAGAGAGAGAGGGGGAAGCAGGCTCCCCGCTGAGCAGACCCTGGGACCCTGGGATCATGACTGGAGCTGAAGGAAGAGGCTTTAACTCACTGAGCCACCCAGGTGCCTCTCTGTCCTGTGTATTTTTCATTTCAGAAACTTTTCATTAACCAACCTCTTGGGGGCGGGGGGTCAACCCAGATATTGTTACCAAAATTTTCATGTTGTCTCAGAGGAATCTAGCAAGTCACATTAATGAATTAATTTTACAACTTCAATTAGATTTGCGTACTAACCTAATGATTTCGAATCTTTGATTGCCTCTGGAATAAACCTCAGGAGCCCCAATCTTTGTCTTCCACAGTGGTCATCTCCATCAGAGGCAACTGAGAGTTTCATATCAAAGGAAATTTGGTTTGCACCTCCACAATTCTATGAAATAAGAAGACTGGGAAATTTTGCCTCTCTCTCTGACTTGCACAAGTTTTGTTTGGATGGTGCGTTAGAAGGAATGGAAAGATGGCTGCCAATCACATTTTTAACTGCTGATGGAATGCTCCAGCTTTTACCAGGTAAGTCAGTGAAGTACCAGTGCTTTTTCACATTTAGTATTCACGTTTAATGCACGGGGCTGTATGGCAGTATTGCCCAGCATGGAGACATGAATTACTGTCGTTTTACACAATACAGCAGTTTATTAAGTAAGGTCTAATTCTATAAAATATCCATAGTGTTTATTTTAACCAAAAGTTCTGAATATTTTGCTTTATACACACCCATATACATTTATTTAAATGTTTACTAGATCTTGACAAAGTTCTTTCTTATATATTCTCATATTTTTACATTTTAATTTTGAATTATGAGAATAAAGTATGAAGTTGAAAACTTCTGTTTTCAAGTACATTCTATTAAGAACTTGAATTACGAGCACTTGTCAATTTATTTGAATTAGGGAGTTTGTTGGTGGTCAGTTGTTGGACAAGTGCCAGGTAGGGGTTTTATGGCAGTTTAGAGTGGGGTTTTGTGACCTGTCTCGCAGCTACTTGGCTCAGTTCTCAGAACAGTGATAATATTTGTTCCTCATCCTAGAGTGGGATAGTTTAGTGGTCTTGATGTGTAAAGACAATTTCGATTATTTAACCTTAAAATTATTAGAACAGCCCACATTGAAACCCAACAATATATGGATATCAAGGCCAATATTGATACTGACTAGGATAAAGCAAGTCATGGGCCAGTCTAAAACTGATAGTTTGTGATGAAAAAATACCAATCATAAATACTTTTGTGCCCAAAGAAAATTCTTGGCTGGGGAATGGGACTGTGGGGAAGGAAAGAAATTTAGGTAAGCTCATAAAATTAGAGTTATTTACCCTGTCTCAGTTCTAGACACGACAGATGAAAATAAATACCAGTGTATGTCACTAACGTTTTGTTATGTTTTATAACATAACACTGCGGAATCAAAATACTATTTTTCAGGAGACGAGCTGTACTTAAAAGATTCAGAATTTTTAGAAAATGTTATGTCCACTGGAAAAAAGACTGAAGAAATCATGAAGGAAGGAAAGATATTTCACCGACTCGTTTTATACAGCCGCCATGTGTATAATCTCCACGTGACTATCCAGTCAAAGTATAAACATGTTTATCCTAAGACCTATATAATAAGTAAGAGCCATTTGTAGAGCACTGCATATTTGTACTTGCTTGGTTGACTGTTTGAAGTTGTCCTATGGAGATAGGAAGGGTTGACTAGACCTGCTTGGAGCACAAGGACCTGCCTGGAAGTTACAGTACAGTCTTCCACATTTCAACTGTATTACAGCACTTCCTTGCTTATTTCATTCTTCAAAACTTACAGTCTGGGTGCCTGTTGGTTAAACAACTGCCTTCAGCTCAGGTCATGATCCCGGAGTCTCGGGATCGAGTCCCATATCGGGCTCCCAGTTCCAAGGGGAGTCTGCTTCTTCCTCTGACTTCCCCTTTCATGCTCTCTCTCACTGTCTCTCTCTCAAATAAATAAAATCTTAAAAAACAAAAACAAAAAACTTACAGTCTCACACAAGTATAATGATCTTGTTCCCAGATTGAGGGGAAAAAACCTCTCACAAGGGTTTCCATTTCTATACTATTTTTGTATTATTTTATTATCAAAAGTTTAACTAAGACATTCTCCTGCCATTGTCTGGTGTACTAGCACTTTCCTTGATGTGCTTGAGAGCTGGATCTGTGACTCCCTTAGACGTGCTGCTGGAATTAGTTTAAGGTGTCTGATTACACAGGGAACAGTAAACTGAGACGACCTTCAGGTGACAGGGTCATTATTTTCTTGTTATATCTTTAGCTTGATGATTAACCTTCAATTCTGTTTAATACTAAAAGGCCTTAGTTGTTAGGTTTACCAGATGGGAAACCTATTTTAAAGGCTATGAAGCCATAACAAAAGCCATAATTATTTTTGCTCTGGAGCAGTAGCTAATGAATACAATGAGGTTAGAGGGACGTAGAACTAGTCATCATTCATTGGTGTTTTATTAATGATGCTTATTTTCAATATTTTTAATATGGGTTATTTTTTCATGTTGCTTTAAGAGGAATACTATTTTGATTAAAGATGGGAAATGGCTAAGACATCAATTCTGTTTCAGATGCTTGACTGTATCATCCATAATACAGTGTATTTTATTTTTCATGAAATGTCTTAATTTTCCTACCTATAAAATCAAGGTATTGATGAATAAGGTATATGTGTATTACTTAATCTTGGCTGGAGGAATACATCTAGATTAGTGGTTCTCCACCCAGAGCACTTTTGCTCAGGGGACGTTTGGCAGTGTCTGAAAACATTATTGGTTGTGAATGTGAGCTGCTTCTACCACCTAGTGGGGAGAGCCCAGGGATGTGGTTAAATATCCTACAGAAATAGGACAGCTGTCCACAACAATTATCTTGTCAAGGTTTAGAAACACTGATCTAAAGTAAAATCGCTTTTCTTCAATGAATGGTGCTATGTGTACATTTTGAGAACCATATACTGTATTCCCTCTGGCTTCTGGACCTACAGAAGTTCTCCTTACTGATTTGGCTTTGGGCATAATACTGTTTCATTCTCACAGAAAACAGAATGTTACAGCTGGAAGAGAACTCACTGAACACCATTATTTTGCCAATTAGAAAACAGAGACAGCTTCACACAGCTCATCAGTGCCATAGCTAAGAGTAGAACCTGATGCTTTGACAAGCAAGTGACATCTGTCACCTACTACTGAAAGCAGAAATGGGAACAATTCGGCCCACCGCGTCTTGGTATCATAGTCACCAGAGAAGCCACAGCACAGCCAAGCACTGGTGGAATAATGTTGTATTCACATGGAGAAGAGGCAGGGCAGAATCGGTTCCAGCAGTTCAGATCAGGCCCCCACAGCCACCAGGTGCTCCCCCTGCAGTGGACAGATACAGTCACGGGATTGGCCAGGTGTCCTGGGATGCAAGCACTTACGCAGAGCAAAGGAGGACAACATTGAGTCTGAAACAGAGAAGGACATCCCACAGAAGGTGATGAGGCCAGCACAGGCTGTGAAGACTCTGTTGGTAGTGGAATGTTCCAGGCTCACTTCCGTGGCTGGGAGAGAGGGGAAAACTGCATAGCACTGCCTTTCCCAACCCTTTTAGCCCTGCACCCTTTTTGCTGGAGTTATGTGGTTCAGTGGATGATTTTAGGAGAAGTGACAAAGTAATTTGACAGAGTTTTCTTCATAACAATATATTTTTGTCTTTTTCATCTGAATGAAACCTTGTCTTCCAAGAACTACTTTTGGAAGACTCACTTGACTTCCTACCTGTTGTGATACCCTAGGGCCCCAACACAAAATAATAGGGCAGATCACGTGTCCCACTCCTCTTCTAGACCCCTTCCTGCCCATGCTGGCATCCCCACTCCATGTCATCTCCACCAGGACGCAGCCAGGAAAACTCACTTTCTATAATACTATGCAGTCTCTTGAAACCAAAGTTAATATTCAGGAATAAATACAAAGTCAGTGTTCGTTTCCATTACCTACCTTCTTTTGTTGATTCCTTTGAATGACTTTCACGAGAATCCAAAACTGCACGGGCATCAGCATTTCAAGTTAACATGTCTCATCCTCACAGTTCCCGTGTTAATAAAAATAAGCATGCCCGGGACGCCTGGGTGGCTCAGTTGGTTAAGCAGCTGCCTTCGGCTCAGGTCATGATCCCGGCGTCCTGGGATCGAGTCCCACATCGGGCTCCTTGCTCGTCAGGGAGCCTGCTTCTCCCTCTGCCTCTGCCTGCCATTCTGTCTGCCTGTGCTCACTCTCTCTCCCTCTCTCTCTCTCTCTCTGACAAATAAATAAATAAAATCTTTAAAAAAAAAAAAAATAAGCATGCCCTATCCTGTGGGAGACACAAAGGGCTCAGGTATGAGGGGACATCTCTTCTGAGGGATTTTGAGAGGGGTACCCTCACATTTGGGCATATGTAGTTATTTACTGACTCTTATCAAACCTGTTTTGTTTTTTTTCTTTTTAAAGATTTTATTTATTTATTTGACAGAGATCACAAGCAGGCGGGGGAGTGGGGGGGGAGCAGACTCCCTGCAGAGCAGAGAGCCGGATGCGGGGCTTGATCCCAGGACCCTGAGATCATGACCCGAGCCGAAAGGCAGAGGCTTTAACCCACTGAGCCACCCAGGCGCCCCAAGCCTCTATTTTGTTTTTAACTTCTCTGCAACTTTTCAACCACTTGTCCTCTTTCTCTGTAACTTCTCCTCTAACTGACCTTTAGCTCTTAGAGCCCTCATTACCTGTTCGCATACCTTATTCGGTCCTTGGGTGAGGTAAGCAACTTCCAGGTTACATCCTTGAAAAAGAAAACTGCTTGCCCTCCATTTTGTCTTTTCCCCTTCTCAGTGGCTAAAAGTTGTGACCACTGGAGCAGCTTCCTGGGACCCAGACACAGAAGCCAGGTGTTAGGACACAACTGCCTGCCAGACTTGGACTGCTCACCTCTTGCTTGCTACGTGAAAGAAAATAAAAGCCACTATATTTTGGGGTCTCTTTGTTAAAAGAGTTAAGCTTGTTTCCTAACCTACAATTTTCCCTTTAAAGCAGGGTCCCTCAGCACAGTCTTCCATATATCAGAAATCTACCAGTTATTTAAGCTAAAAATATTAGTCATTCTTGACTCCTCCTTTTGCTTTATACCTAGGGGACTAGCAGGTCCTGTTGATTCTGTTGCCTACAATTACCTTGAATTTCCCATTTTTTTTTAAGATTTTATTTATTTGACAGAGATCACAAGTAGGCAGAGAGGCAGGCAGAAGAGGTGGTGGGGGGAGCAGACTCCTTGCTGAGCAGAGAGCCAGATGTGGGGCTCAATCCCAGGACTCTAGGATCATGACCTGAGGCAAAGGCAGAGGCTTAATCCACTGAGCCACCCAGGCACCCTGAATTTCCCATCTTTTGTCCTCTCCACTGCCATCACCTTAGTTGAGCCCCATTATATTTTACCTAGACACTATCAGCCCTGTAACAAATGTAAGATCTAGTCTCTCCATCTTCGTTCTTAACCTCATGACACATTCTCTCCTATTGAACTGGAAAAGTGCTCTCGATATCCAAATGTAAGCCATGTCCAATCACTGCCTTCATTAAAACCCTTCAGTGGCTTTTCTTCACATTTAAAAGCTGAATTTACTGTGGCCTGCAAGGCCCTACCTTTCTCTCTAATTTCATACCTCCTTCTCCTTCTACACTCCCATGAGAAGGGTCTTCTTTCTGTTCCCTGATTACTCAAAGTTCCTTCCCACCTCAGGATCTTTGCACATACTGTTTGCCTTGAAGCAAACCGGATCTCTAGTTGTATTTTTGTTCTTGAGTCGCTGTTACCACTGTGTCAGGAAAACAGATGAGGACATGTGGATTGTTGGCATGTATAAAAGAAGATTCCAGGGACGCCTGGGTGGCTCAGTTGGTTAAGCAGCTGCCTTCGGCTCAGGTCATGATCCCAGCGTCCTGGGATCGAGTCCCACATCGGGC
>NW_019154169.1:2753749-2813481 GCF_002288905.1 Enhydra lutris kenyoni
AAAAAAAAAAAAAAAAAAAAGAAGATTCCAGGGCAAAGGGAAGAAAAGCATTATTTAGAGAAGAGAATAAAATTTGCTTGAGATAAAGAAAAATGTTGATCTTCGGGTAAAAAGATCTTGTTGCTGTCAAAGGAAAACAAAAATTGCCCAATATCTGGATGATATTTTGAATTTCAGTGATAAAGAATGCAGATTTTCAGGAAGAAAAAGAGAAGATTGCTCACAAAGGTAGAAAATCAGGCCTCTGAGTGTGTGTCATGGAGTAACAGGATATACTGAGCAGGGGAAAAGGATGTGTGTAGTCAATAGTTCTATTGTGTGAAAGTCACATACAATTTTCATTTACATATGGGCTCTGAAAATTCCACATGTTCTGAAAAAATTCAATTGATAGAAATATTGTGGATAACAGATTAATCAAAAACATTTAAAGTAGAAGTAGGTGGTAGAAGTCCTAACGGTGAGTGTGGAAATCAATTAAATATAGGAAGTATATTTAAATATGAATAATATGACTATAAAGCACTGTAAATGTTTTGAAAGACATATTTTATAAATTTAAAATGGATGAAAGACTTAAATGTGAGAAAGGAAACCATCAAAATCCTAGAGAAGAACATAGGCAACAATCCCTTTCACCTCAGCCATAGCAACTTCTTGCTAGACCCATTCCAAAGACAAGGGAAACAAAAGCAAAAATGAACTATTCAGACTTCATCAAGATAAAAGTTTTCCACACAGTGAAGAAAACAATCAAAACTAAAAGGCAGACTACGGAATGGGAGAAGATCTTTGCAAATGACATATCTGATAAAAGAGTATCCAGGGTGCCTGGGTGGCTCAGTCGTTAAGCCTCTGCCTTCAGCTCTAGTCATGATCCCAGAGTCCTGGGATCGAGCCCCGCATTGGGCTCCCTGCTTGGTAGGAAGCCTGCTTCTCTGTCTCCCTCTGCCTGCTGCTCCCCCTGCTATGCTCTCTCTCTCTCTGTCAAATAAATAAAATCTTTAAAAAAGAGAGAGAGAGAGAGAGTATCCAAAATCCATAAAGAACTCATCAAACTCAACACCCAAAAAAACCCAAATAATCCAGATAAGAAATGGGCAGAAGACATGAATAGACATTTCTCCAAAGAAGACATTCACATGGCTGACAGACACATGAAAAGATGCTCAATATCACTCATCGTCAGGGAAGTACAAATCAAAACCATGATGAGATGTGACCTTAACACCAGTCAAAATGGTTAAAATTAACAACACAGGAAACAACAGATGACTGCAAGGATGTGGAGAAAGGGGAACCCTCTGACACAGTTGGTGGGAATGCAAACTGGTGCAGCCACTCTGGGAAACAATATGGAGGGTCCTCAAAAAGTTGAAAATAGAATTACCCTATAATCCAGCAATTGCACTACTAGGTATTTATTCAAAAGTAACAGAAATACTGATTTGAAGGGGCACATGCACCCCGATGTTTATAGGTACATTATCTACAATAGCCAAACTATGCAAAGAGCCCAAATGTCCATCAACTGATGAACGGATAAAGAAGAGGTGGTATATATATTATATATTATATGGTGGTATATATGGTTTTGTGATAACAAATACCTGTGTAAGTACTCACTTTGTCAGCATATATACTAAAATTGGAACAATACAGAGAAGATTAGCATGGCCCCTGTGCAAAGATGACACATAGATTCATAGAGCATTCATAGAGATTCATAGAGCATATTTGCGGGGATTAGGGAGCTCACTTGTGAAGAGCACGAGGTGATTAAAATAAGAACTTTAAAAAATGCGTGTTTTTAAAAGCAAAAATAGCTAGTAGAATTAAAAATAGGAAGGTCACTTTTCAAATCAGCCAAAAACAAAACATAACCCCTAATGCAAAAGATAGAAAACAGTTTAAGGGGCGCCTGGGTGGCTCAGGTTAAGTGCCTTCAGCTCAGGTCATGATCTCAGGGGTCCTGGGATCGAGCCCCATGTCATGCTCCCTGCTCAGCAGGGAGTCTGCTTCTCCCTCTCTCTCTCTCTCTCACTCACTCGCTCACACTCTCTCTGTAAAATAAATAAAATCTTTAAAAAAAAAAAGAAGAAGAAAACAGTTTAAGTGGCAATGAAACAAAAGCCAAAGGCTTACAGTGAAATGAATCAAGTAGGAACAATGTCAACCATGACAATATATAAAAATGGGTTAAATTTATTCATATATGAAAACTCTCAGATTAAGTGTATTAAAGCCTAATTAACTAGAAAAAGACAAAGCTAAGCTCAAAATAAGTAGATCAAGGGGAATAGTGATTACAGCAAAAATCAATGAAGAGACAGGAAAATAATAGAAAAGGTTAAGAAAACTAAGGTTTGCTCTTGAAGAGATTAAAAAAAAATTAACAAGACTTTAGCTAGACTAAACAAGAAAAGAGGACCCAAATCAATAAATTTATAAATGAAAGGGGAGACATTACAAAAGACATCAAAGAAATAGAATGGATCATAAGAAACTACTATGAACAACTATATGCCAACAAACTGGGTAACTTAAAGAAAAGGATAAATTTCTAGAAACATAAAACCTACCAAAACTGAATCAGGAAGAAATAAAAAAGTCTGAACAGACCAATAAGGAATAAGATTGAATCAGTAATCAAAAAGCTCCCCAAAATGAAAAACTCAGGACCAGATAAATTTACTAGTGAATTTTACAAAACATTTAAAGAAGACTTATCACCAATCTTTCTCAAACAATTCCAAAAATTGAAGAAGAGGAATATTCACAAGCTTATAAGGCCAAGAGTACCCAGATAGCCAAGCCATATAAGGACACTACAAGAAAAGACTACAGGACAGTATCTCTGATGAATATAGATGCAAAAATTCTAAACAAAATACTAGCAAACTGAATTCAGCAGCACATTAAAAGGATCATATACCATGATCAAGAGGGATTCATCCCTGGAATGCAAGGATGGTTCAACATATGCAAACCAATAAGTGTAATATATCATATTAAAAGAATAAAAGACAAAAATCACCTGATTATCTCAATAGATGGAGGAAAACATTTGATAAAATTCAACATCTATTCATGATAAAAACTCAATAAATTAGGTATAGAAGGAATGTACCTCAACATGACAAAAGCCATAGATGACAAGCTTACAGCCAACATCATACTCAGTAGTGAAAGGATGAAATATTTTTCTCTAAAATCAGGAACAAGACAAGGGTGGTCAGTCCCACAACTCCTATTCAACACAGTACTAGAAATCCTAGGCAGAGCAATAGGGCAAGAAAAAGAAGTAAAAGACATTACAATTGGAAAGGACAAAGTAAAATTGTCTCTGTTTGCAGGTGACAAAATTTTATATACATAGAAAAATATATGTAAAAAATCCTAAATATCCCACCGAGAAACTTAGATCTAATCAATAAATTCAGTAAAGCTGTAGGATACAAAATCAAACATACAAAAATCAGTAGCATTTCCATACACTAAAATGAACTATCTAAAAAAGAAAACAATCTCATTTATAAGAGCATCAAAAATAATGAAATACTTAGGAATAAGTTTAACCATGGAGATGAAAGATCTCTACACCAAAACTGTAAGATGTGGATGAAGAAAACTGAAGAAAACACAAATGGAGAAGACAACCTCTGTTCATGGATTGGAAGAATTAATATTGTTAAAATGTCCATACAATCCCATATCATGTTTCCATTCAATCAACCCCTATGAAAATTTCAAGGACTTTTTTTTTTTTTTGCAGAAATAGAAAGAAAAAATGTTAAAATTCATGAGGAACCATAAAAGACTGACCCCAAATAACAAAAGCAGTCCTGAGAAAGGAAAGCAAAGCTGGAGGCATTACACTTCCTACTTCAAACTATATTGCAAAGCTATCACAGTAGAATTGGAAAGGTATGGTACTGGCATATTAGCAGACACACAGACAAATGGAATAGAATCAAGAGCTCAGAAATAAACCTATGCATATACAGTCAACTAATATTTGATAAAAGAGCCAAGAATACTAAGTGGAGAAAACCTAGTGTCTTCAATAAATGGTGTCAGGAAAATCAGATACTCACATGCCAAAGGATGAAACTAGACCCCTGTGTTATATCACTCATAAAAATGAAGTAGGGGGTGCCTGGGTGGCTCAGTGGGTTAAAGCCTCTGCCTTCAGCTCAGGTCATGGTCCCAGGGTCCTGGGATTGAGCCCCACATCGGGCTCTCTGCTCAGCAGGGAGCCTGCTTCCTCCTCTCTCTCTGCCTGCCTCTTTGCCTCCTTGTGATCTCTCTCTCTGTCAAGTAAATAAATAAAATCTTTAAAAATTTAAAAAAAAATGAACTAGGAACATATAAAAAGCTTTACTAAATGTGAGACCTGAAACCATAAAACTCCTAAAAGAAGACGTAAAGAAAAGGCTTATTGACATGGATGTTAGCAACAAACTGAAAATCTGCACAGCAAAAGAACCAGTCAGCAGAATGAAAAGGCAAGCCACATATCTGATAATATTAATATCCAAAATACATAAGAAACTCACTTAGCCAGAAAAATCCAAAATGGACAAAGGATCTGAAAAGACATTTTTCCAAAGAAGATATTCAGATAGGCAGCAGGTACATGAAAAAATGTTCAGCATCAGTAATTAATAGGAAAGTTTAATTAATAGGAAATCAAAACCACAATGAGGTACCCCCTCACACCTGGTGGAATGGTTCTCATTAGAAAAGCAAATAACAAGTGTTGGTGAAGAGGTGGAGAAAAGGGAAACCCTGTGCCCTGTTGGTGGGAATGTAAACTGACACAGCCACTAAGGAAAACAGCATGGAGATTTCTGAAAAATTAGAAGTAGAACCACATGATGCAGCAATCCCACTCTTGGGGGTATATCCAAAGGAAATGAAATCTACCCTGAAGAGATATCTGCACCCCTATGTTTATTACAGCATTATTTATAATAGCTAGGACATGGAGACAACCTGTCCATAGATGGATGAACGGTTAGGGAAAAGGCGGAACAGTATAATATTCTTATATCCTATCCATATGTAAATGTGTTCTAATATATGTGATATATGTAATGTTCATTAATTAATTATATATAATGGAATACCATTCAGCCATAAACAAGGAAGTCCTGCCATTTGTGAAACATGGATGGACCTTGAAGGCAATATGCTAAATGAAATAAATCAGACAGAGGAAGACAAATACTGCATAATCTCACTTATATGTGGAATCTAAAAAAACAAAACAGAACACCACACCCATAGAAACAGAGATCAGATTTTTGGTTGCCAGAGGTGGGTGGTACATGGTGCAGGAATTAGTGAAGGTGATCAAAAGGTACAAACTTTCAATTATAAGTAAGTTCTAGGGACGCCTGGGTGGTTGGGTCTATTGGGCGGCTGCCTTCGGCTCAGGTCATGATCCCAGGGTCCTGGGATCCAGTCCCACATCAGGCTCCTTGCTTGGCAGGGAGCCTGCTTCTCCCTCTGCCTCTGCCTGCCACTCTGCCTGCCTGTGCTCTCTCTCTTTCTGACAAATAAATAAATAAAATGTTTTTAAAAAAGATAAGTAAGTTCTAAGGATGTAATATACAATGTGATGACTATAGTTAATAATATTAGGTTGTGTATTTGAAAATTGCTGAGAGTAGATCTTAAAGGTTCTCATCACAAGGAAAAAACTAACTCTGTGAGGTGACGGTTGTTAACTAAACTTATTGTGGTGATTATTTCGTAATATATACATATATCAAATCACTATGTTAAATGCTTTAGATGTCTACAATGTCATGCATCAACTGTATCTCCAGGTGGGGAAAAAAAACCGAAATCTAATTATAAGTCAATTAAAACAATTCTGCAAGAAAGTTAAAAGTAAAGAGAAAAAATATGAAAAGCTTAGAGATTATTAATTAGATGAAATATCAGTGTACAAAGCAGTAAATGGGACAAGGTTAATTTTAGTTTGATAGTGTATAGCTCAAAATGGAGATACGGGAAACTTCTTGCAGTGAATAACAACATCGAGCTGTTAAAAATACACGAGAAACAGGGATAATCTGATAGATGTTTATTATTAGTGGGAACCATGAACAAGGCATTCTCTGACGGACAGATCAACTCCATGAAAGACAATTGAGGTGTCTTGGGGAAACACTGGGCAAGAAACAGGCTTGTATCTTTGGGCTATGATCCCATAACTGTAATGTCCTCTCTCTCTCTCTCTCTCTCAATTGATGCAAAATGTCTCAGAAATAAAAGCAAAAAAAGTTCTTTTCTTAAAAAATCAACTGACAAATGATTAAGCCAGCTTTGGGACCAAACTTCTTTTTTCATTCCTTTTTGTCAAAATGAGAATATTTTAAAACTAGGGAAGTTCAGACTGTTGTTTAGAATTGATGTCTCCTAGGTAAGATGATTTGAACTACATTTGGGAGAGAAGAGATCTTGGAGGGAGGGAAGAGAGAACGGGCCCTTCCTGGGCTCATTTTTAAGAATTATGCCAGTTGCAGGGGCACCTGAGTGGCTCAACTGGTTAAGCATCTGCCTTTGGCTCAGGACATGATTACAGGGTCCTGGGATTGAGTCCTACATCTGGGTCCTGCTCTGGGGAGATGCAGACTCTACCTCTCTCTCTCAAATAAATAAATAAAATAAAATAATAATAAAAAAAGAGTTGTGCCAGTTCTGGAAAACTTGGTTCAGTTCCTCTCTCTTCCACCCCAACCATGAGCACAGTGAAGAGAGAATGCTCTGGCAGTCCTGCTGGATTGGAGGTCCTGCTATCTCCGACTTCCCCTCCTGCCATTCCTAATGTTTTGTTTTCTCTCCCTTTCTCCCTTCCCTTGGGAACTTGAAAGATGCTTTGGGATGGGAAACAAAACAGTAATAGATTACCCTCCACTTAGGCCATTTGCAGAACCAGAATATCCTTCCCATAAGGGGAAAAACTTTAATTTTCTAACACCTAACATCACTTCATGGTGCATGCAGAGCCAATCTGCTTGTGACAGCTTTTGATTGTTTGCTGCACCATGAAATGGCCAAATTTGTTCCTGACCAATATTTAACATTGTTGCACCACTGGAATAAGCCTTTCACCCTACTTGGCCGGGGCTTAATTTTTTTTTTTTTTTTTTTTTTTTTTTTTTTTTGGTCGTGGGTTTTACTTGGCAGCATTTTATTTGAGCTCCTATGATGATAAATGGAATTCGTCTATTAGTCTACAGTTCTTTGTATTGTCTTTGTCTGGTTTTAATATCAGGACTGAATTGCCTTAGGAAAATGCACTAGGAGTATTTTCATATTATTATGTTGTGGAGTAATTTTTTAAAAGATTTTATTTTTAAGCAATCTGTACACCCAATGTGGGACTCGAACCCACAACCCCAAGATCGAGGCACATGCTTCACTAACTGAGCCAGCCAGGCACCCCTGTATAGTCAACATATTACATTACTTTCAGGTGCACAACACAATGATTTGATATTTATATGTCTTTTGACATGATCACCACAATAAGTCTAGTTGTCCCCAAACATAGTTACAAAAAAATTGGTTTCTGGTGATGAGAACTTCTAAGATCTATTCTCTTTATCAACTTTCAAATATGCAGTACAGTATTATTAACTAAAATCACCACGCTGTACATCACATACCCATGAATTACTTATTGCGGAGTAATTTCTAAAACAAGCCTTCCCACTAGCTAGTGGTGGTGGTGTGTGTGTGTGTGTGTGGGAGGGGAGGGTGACAGGTTACAGGTATAGAACTGATCCCCTTCATCCTCAGGGGAAGTAGGAAGCAGGATGGAGAAATACCTCCATTTTCTGAGCGCTGTGTTGAAACATCATATGTAGCATGGGTTCTAGTCAAAAGAAAAAGAAATGTTGACCACAAACCAAGAACTGGGAGAAAGCTGTACTCTGCACTTTCTTTGGGGCTTGGGAACAGTTCCTGGGAACTCCTGTTTAAATAAGATCTGGTCCTGGGGCGCCTGGGTGGCTCAGTGGGTTGAAGCCTCTGCTTTCAGCTCGGGTCATGATCCCGGGGTCCTGGGATCAAGCCCCGCATCGGGCTCTCTGCTCGGCAGAGAGCCTGCTTCCTCTTCTCTCTCTGCCTGCCTCTCTGCCTGCTTGTGATCTGTCAAATAAATAAATTAAAAAAAAAAAAAGATTGTATTAAAAATAAATAAATAAATAAATAAGATCTGGTCCTTTCACACCTTTCTGACAAAGTCTGGAGCTTTCAGGTTTGTTGGTCCTTCCAGATGCCTCCACTGGAGGTGAAGCCTGGTTAGTCCAGTTCATCAACAGGTGAACCTCATGTACTCAGGAGCTGTGTTTTCCTCCTTACTGGAAGTCCACACATCTCTCTCTTCTCCAACTCTCCTGCCTGAAATTTTAAGCAGTTCTGCTGCTTGACCTTGTGAAATCTAACAAGCTTTTGAAACTGGATGCTTTTGTGAGCATTCTGTTTCCTGAAAACATAACCCCACAACTGCCATGCTCAAGAAATTGGTGCAAAAAAAAAATTTTGGGGGGGGCCATCTTGTTGGTTCCCTTATTAGAAAGTTAATACCTCTTCACGTGGGCTTAAAATTTTTTTTTCACGATCAAGATATTGATAGATTCACCTGTAAAACCACATAGGCTCGAAATTTTTTTTTATTATTTATGCTGTGGTTCCTTTGATTTTTAAGGAATATTCATTTTTCTTCTTGTGTGTTGACTTATGCAAATGCTGGAGGGAGGTTCCTGAGATAGTAACAAAAGCTAACCGTCCCCAAGTGCTTCTTGGGTGCCCTTTATTTAACGGTGTGACCCCATCTAATTGTGAGTCTCATTTAAAAAAATTTTTTTTAATTAACATTTAATGTATTATTAGCCCCAGGGGTACAGGTCTATAAATCACCAGGTCTACACATTTCACAGCAGTGAGTCTCATTTTTTAAGTGAGAAAAACTAAGGCGTCCAGGTGTTTAAAATTTAGAGAACTCTTCGGTGCCTCAGCAACAAATACACGTGCCGGGAAGAGCCAGGCGTTGGAGTCTGCAGTTTGGTGACCAGAATGGCCAGTGAGTGACAGAGTCTGGGGGGGCCCTGCCAGCTAAGGGTCAGGTGGGAGGAAATCTGGGACCCAAAGCGGGAGGCTGAGGTGGGGAGTTGGGGGAGGGGATGTTGCCTGGAGTCCCCTTACCCCCAACCCCTACTCCCCACCCTCACATTAGTGACCGGCTGAGCCTCTTCCTCAGCCCTAGGGCCACCAGGTGGAGGCGGGCCCCGCGAGCTGACTCCTGGCTCTTGAGACACTGGCTGGTGGGGGGGCGAGCCACGTGACGCCCGCCGCCGTCCACTGCGCGCCCCCCCCCCTCCCGGGCGTGTCTCCTCCCGGCGCCCCTGCCCCGCCCCGCCGCACCTGGTGCTGTGCGCAGGGCGGCCGGCAGTTGTCCCGGCCGTTGGCGCCTCGCGGGCTTTCTAGAAGCCTCGAGGCTTGCGGGGCCGGGGTCGGACGTGGCGCGGGGTGCAGTGCCCAAGCCGCGAGCGCGCCCCCAGAGGCGTGACTTTGAGAGGGCGCGGGGCGTCGCGGGTGGTGCGCAGCGGCCTACGGGGCCGGAGGGCCTGGGGCCGGAGCTGGGCGCGCCGGGGTCCCCCACGGAGAGCGGAGGCCGGCCGTGCCGCGGGTTTTGCCCGCGAAGCGCCTTCCGAGTGAGGGACGACGGGAAGACCCGGAAAGGGACGCGGCCGCGACGGTGCTTGTCTCACCACGCCGGGCGTCGGGCGGGAGCGACGCGCGGGGAAGATGCTCGAGGTGCTGGTGCTGAAGGTGAGCGAGCGCCCAGCCCCGGTCGGCCGGCCTCTCCCCGCGCAGGGGCCGCCCGGGCGGGTCACGCCGGTCTTCGGACCCGCGGGTGGGCTTGCCGGATGGGATTCCGGACCCCCGACTGCAGATCGACAACACGAGATTTCAGTTCACGTGTGCCCAGGTGTTGTTTGGGACTCAGTAAAAAGTTACTCATCATGGATTTACCAACTCTGCAACCTTAGCGGGGGAGGATGGACCGTAACGCCTTCTCCCACCCTCACCCGTCCTGGGAGGCGCTGGCGTAGAGCCCCCTGGGTCCCGGTCTTTGAACACGGGGACCGTCGGCTGGTCCCCTCGCCCGACAGGTGTCCCCTCCGGGGGGGGGGGGGTGTCCCCATTTCAGGGCCCCTTATGGCAACCACCCCTCCACACACGCCCGTCCCAGCTTCACGCGGGAAACTGCTCGCTCGCGCCCCGGGACTCTGGCGGCCCCTCCCCACGCGTGCACCTTGGGGCTCCGATCCCCAGTCCTCCGAGCGGCCTGAAGGAGGTGGGGCGTGCCGGCAGCTGCAGCTCCGAGTCGCGGGTAAGAGGCACGAGGCCGAAGGCAGGGCGTGTTCACAAGGTTAGTTGGAATGAGTTTACAAACCAGAGCAAACGGGTGGGTTTTGGTCTCTGGGAAAAGGAAATTAAAAAAAAATCAAATAAAAAAAAATATATATATAAATATAAATTTATAGTATAATAGATAATATATAATATATATAATATAATGTAAATTTATATATATATTTTATATATAAATATTCCTTATATAAATTTATATATATATATATATTTTTTTTTAAATCATGCTTCTGAGGGCGGAGGAGAGGAACGTAGTAAATGATGGATTTTTTAAAAACCATCAATTTTCCCGCTCCTTTTTTAGGTCTTAGGTAATTTATATGAGCAGAGATTCATGGACGTTTGAAGCATCTGATTCTTACAGAGGATTTGCTCCAAGACTTTTAGGTTTTTCATATCCAACTGGCAAACCCCTGTCCATCACCAGTTCTAAACAGGCATCTCCCGTTTCGCCTGTAGGAAGACAGGGCTCTACTAGGGTTGCACCGGGACAGAATTTTGGGGCAGGAGTTGTTGGATTTTCACTGTCTCAAACTTGGGAAACAACCCCTGTCTTGGATCCTTTTCTTTACCCTGTCAGCTCTGCTCTGTCACACTTCGATTCTTAATCTACTGGCCCTCAGCAAATTTTCTATACATACAGGAGTAGTTCCCTAAGTGTGGTACAGGTTGCAGTTGTAGTTCTCCAGGTTAATTTAGCTTTTACATGGATGAAAATTTTTCCCTCAAGTGCCCATCAGGAGATGAATGGAGAAGCAAAGTGTGGTCTATACATACAATGGAATACTACTCATCCTTAATAACAAAGAAAATTCTGATACATGTAATATGGATGAACCATCACTTGTTAAGTGAAATAAGGCAGATACAAAAGGACAAATACTGTATGATTTTACTTCTGTGAGGTTCCTGGAATACTTAGATTCAGAGAGACAGAAAGTAGAAGGGGGTTTGCTCAGGGGCTGAGGGGAGACTGGGGGTGGAGGATTATTACATAAAGGGTGAAGGGTTTCAGTTTTGCAAGCTGAAAGGAGTTCTGGAAATGGATGGTTGGTGATGTGGTTAATGCCACTGAATATGGTGACGATGGTAAATTTTATGGGTATTTTACCACAAAATTATTATTAAAAATTGTTTAAATGTCCAGTTAATATTTGTTGTAATAGATTTTAGAAATAACAGAAGTAGCATCACAAGCCTGTTAAGATGAGTCTAATGAAGAAAAAGGTGTTGATTGAAAATAATGTCTTAAGAAAGCAGCCCAGGCAACATGCCATTCTGTCGGAATGAGTCAGGCAGAGTATGGTGAGACCTAGTGGGAGTCGCGTAGATGGGCTTGTTCCCACAGCAGGGCTACAGGAGAGAAGAACTGGCCATGGCATCTTTGTTGAAGTGACTGGCACCAGAAAAGCCCCAGGGCCATTGGTCATAGAGTCACGCTGTGTTCCTGAAGGACTGTTGACATTTCTGGGTAGTGGGGCGTGGACCCTTCAAGTGGACAGCTTGTGCCAGGGAGGAGTGGTAGGGGCTAAGCAGACAACGGGTGACACGGGTGACATTCTGGAAGCTGCAGTCTGTGACGTCCCTAATGGGGTAAAGTAGCTGTTTCCTGGCTCACATGAACGATTTCAGTGCTGTCCATGGGATCCACAAACAGTATTTCAAGAGTGGTTTTCCTGCCCAGAGGAGGCTGTGTTAAGATGAAAGGTCCAGGGACCTCTCGCATCAGCATGACTTTCAGTGGGTCAGGTCTTCCTGTTTCGTTTGGAATTGTCACAGCTATTTATTATATTTTATTTTACGATTTTATTTATTTGACAGAGAGCACACAAGCAGGGGGAGTGGCAGGCAGAAAGAGAGGGAGAAGCAGGCTCCCCACTGAGCAGGGAGCCAATGCGGGGCTCCACCCCAGGACCCCAGGATCATGACCTGAGCCGAAGGCAGACGCTTAAGTGACTGAGCCACCCAAGTGCTCCTGTCACAGCATTTTAAAATTAACATCTTAATTTTTACAATCGATGTTGGAGAGGTTAAGTTTGACTAAGATATCTGGAGTTATTATGGAAATACCACACACTAAGGGAACTTGAACAGAAATTAAAGATTAGATGATGTTATAAATTACACTTGGACACATAAATACTACCGAATGTGGAAAATGACGCTCATGACATTATTACTCAGGGAAGTAAAGACGTAAAGGGAAATAACAAATAATGAAGGAACTAACAAAAGATGGGTTAATCATGCCTGAGAAACAATAAAGAGTACACCTAATTCGATTAAATCCTAGTAATGACATGAAATATTTAGTTCTCTTGCCAGATAAATGATTCTGCATTTATTTGAATAAAATTTAAGTATTCAAGTTTGAATGGCAGGGGTAAAGGAGAAGAAAGTGGACCAAAATTTTATATAGGTGATATTTTTCTAATGGAAATACAACAGACATGCAGGGGGGAAAATGTGTAAGGGTGATTACACTGGCCGGTATTGGTTTATAGGCTTGGCTGGAAGCAGCCAGTGTCAGAGGTGGGAGGCTCCCCATCCTAGGGCATCCATCCCCTCCCAGTAAAGCTCGTATTCTCCTAGTTGGTAAAAGCGAACCTGGCCTACAGTTTTGAGGTTTTAGAGGCAAATTTTAAATATATATATATATATTTTTTTTTTTTTTGGTAACTTCAAAGGATCTATGATGCCTTAAAAATTTTTTTAAGCATCTTTCCAACTTTATATTTTGAAGATTTTCAGATATAAAAACAAGTCACAAAAACCATATTGAGAATAATCGTATGCTCTATACCCTAATTATTATTTTGTTGATTTGCATATTTCTTTATAAATAGATATATAGGAAATTACTTGCTAGATATACAGGAAATTACTTTTTGCAGACCCATTTGAGAATGAGTTTAGAACTCTAAATCCTTACACATGTATTTCCTAAGAACTAAGACTTTCTCTTACATCATCGTGATGTAATTATCGGACTTGAGAAATTTAACATTGATCCAGTACCATAATACATAGTCTGTGTTCAAATTTCTCCATTTGTCTCAATAATGTCTTCTCAAACTTGTTTTCTGTGCTCCAGGATCCAATCAAAAATTGTACATTGCATTTAGTTATCATGGCCTCTTCGTCTCCTTTAATTTAGGTCCGTTCCCTGGCTTTTTTGTGTCTTTGATGTCATTGAAATTTATGAAGAACAAGGGCAGTTGCTTTGCAAAATATCACTCGGTTCAGATTTGTTTCTTCATAATTATGTTTAGGTTAGGCATTTTTAGTAAAAATACTGCATGGGCAATATCACATCAGAGGACAAGAAGCTTTTAAAATCATTCCTGTGATTAAACATAGTTAAAAGTCTAACTTTTTATTAGAAAATATGCCGGACATACAAAAAAGTATAAAAAATATAAACATCTGGAAATCCACCAAGGTAAGTAGCTTTGTCAAATATTTTAACATTTTGCCGTGTTTGCTGCACTTTTTTTTTTTTTTTTTTAAAGATTTTACTTACTTTAGGGAGTGGTGTGTGTGAATGCAGGTGGGGAAAGGGGCAAAGGTTGAGAAGCTCAAGCAGGCTCCCTGCTGAGCTCAGAGCCCTTGGAGGTGGGGCTCTATCTCACAGATTGAGATCATGACCTGAGCCAAAACCAGGAGTCAGACGCTTAACTGACTGAGCCACCCAGGCCTGCTTCTTTTTTTTAAACGCATAAACTATTTTTTATTTTTTAAAAAGATTTTATTTATTTGACAGCGATCACAAGTAGGCAGAGAGGCAGGCAGAGAGAGAGAGAGGAGGAAGCAGGCTCCCCACGGAGCAGAGAGCCCAATGTGGGGCTCGATCCCAGGGTCCTGGGATCATGACCTGAGCTGAAGGCAGAGGCTTAACCCATTGAGCCACCCAGGCACCCCCTAATGTGCATTTTCTAATGATGGATGACATGCTAATCATCTTTCCGTGGGTTTGCTTGCCATCCTTCCATCCCTTTGGGTCAAGTGTCCGTTCGGATCTGTCCATTTCTCTATTTGGTCATTTTCTTACTGAGTTTTTAGCCTTTATATTGTGGATGAAGTTCTTTGAAGTTGGATGTGATTGCAAATATTTTCTCCCAGTTTATGACTTTTCTTTCTCTTAACAATGTCTTTCAACAGGCAAATTTAAAAATTTGGATTAGGTCCAACTTATCAATTTTTGCTTGTACAAATTAAACTTTTGGTGTTACATCGAAAATCTTTGTCTAACCCGTCATGACAAGGATTTCCCCCATGTATTTTTTTTTTTTTTAAGATTTTATTTATCTATTTGACAGAGATCACAAGTAGGCAGAGAGGCAGGCAGAGAGGGGGTGGGGGAAAGCAGGCTCCCCGCTGAGCAGAGAGCCCGATGTGGGGCTCGATCCTGTGACCCTGGGAACATGACCTGAGCCGAACGCAGAGGCCTCAACCCACTGAGCCACCCAGGCGCCCCTCCCCCATGTATTCTTTTAGAAGTTTTATAGTTTTATATTTTACATTTAGCTATAAGACCCATCGGAGTTAATTTTTGTATCTGGAATGAAAAATGGATCCAATTTAATTTTTGTGGATTCAAATAGTTAATTGTTTCTGCATCATTTGTTAAAAAACTACCCTTTCTCGGGACGCCTGGGTGGCTCAGTTGGTTAAGCAGCTGCCTTCGGCTCAGGTCATGATCCCAGTGTCCTGGGATCGAGTCCCACATCGGGCTCCTAGCTTGGCAGGGAGCCTGCTTCTCCCTTTGCCTCTGCCTGCCCCTCTGTCTGCCTGTGCTTGCTCGCACTGTCTCTCTCTCTCTCTCTGACAAATAAATAAATAAAATCTTAAAAAAAACATTTAAAAAAGTGTTAATAAATTAACTGTGGTTTAAAAAACTACCCTTTCTATTGAACTGCTCTTGTGCCTTTATCAAGACTCAGTTGACCATATACACATGGCTTTGTTTCTGTGCTGTTAGCTTAGGTCTCCAGGAGCCCCTGTTCTTTTTTTTTTTTTTTTTTTTTAAGATTTTATTTATTTATTTGACAGAGATCACAAGTAGGCAGAGAGGCAGGCAGAGAGAGAGGAGGAAGCAGGCTCCCTGCTGAGCGGAGAGCCCAACGCGGGGCTGGATCCCAGGACCCTGGTACCACGACCTGAGCTGAAGGCAGAGGCTTTAACCCACTGAGCCACCCAGGCGCCCCATGATTACTACAGCTTTTTAATTATTATTCTTTTATTTTTTTTTAAAGAGGGAGAGGGAGAGGCAGAGGGAGAGAGAGAATCTTTTTTTTTTTAAAGATTTTATTTATTTATTTGACAGAGAGAGATCACAAGTAGGCAGAGAGGAAAGCGGGGGTGGGGGGTGAAGCAGGCTCCCTGCTGAGCAGAAAGCCCGATGTGGGACTCGATCCCAGGACCCTGAGATCATGACCTGAGCTGAAGGCAGAGGCTTAACCCACTGAGCCACCCAGGTGCCCCTACAGCTTTTTAATAAATCTTGAAATCAGGTGGTGTGAGTCTTCCAACTGTGTTGTTCTTTTTCAGAAGTATTTGGGCCATTCTAGTTCCTTTGCCTTTCCAGTAAGAATTTCCTAGTGAGTTTGTTGATTTCTCAATTCTTGTTGGAACTGAGTTGTATTTATGGATCCTTGTGGGAAAAATCAACATCTTAGTCCATGAACACAGTATACTGGCATTAGAGAGGCCTTCCTTGGTCTGTTTGATTAGTTTTTGTACCTTTCAACACATATTTTGGTGGGCTCATTCCTGAGTAATCCTGTTTTTTGGTGCTGTTGAAAATGGTGCTGTTTTTTAATTTAAATTTCCAGTTTTCATTGCTGGACTACAGATGTACAGTTGAATGTATTATATGACCTTCTACCCTTTTTTGTAGATTCCTTAGGATTTTCTATGGAGATATTGTTTGCAAATAGAGACCCTTTTCTTTCTTCATTTCCAGGCTTGCTAACAACCTTTTTCTTACTTCATCATACTAAGTAGGGCCTCCAGTATGATGTCAAATAGTAGTAGTGAGCACACCACTACTAACTTTTTTTTTTTTTTTTTTTTTGGTTTTTTTTTCTTTTTTGGAATTACCTTTTCCCTAGGTTTTTTTTTTTTTTTTAATATAATTTCCATTTTTTTCCATGAGATTCTCCTCTTTGGGAAACACACTACAACCATCTTGTCCTTAAGTTATTCAGCCTATTTCTAGCAGCTGCTTTCACGGCCTTGCCCGTTCATGTCAACTTCTGGGCGGTCTTGGGTCCATGTCTGCCGACTGCCTTTGTCTTTGGCCACGCGTCACGTTTCCATCTCCTTACGTGGCTGGTATCTGCACGCGGGGTACTGCAGTTACGGTGAAGAGTGCCGGCTGCTTGCGGTGCTCGCGGTACTCGGTCGCTCGCGGTACCATCTGGGAGGCTTGGGTTACACTCCTCAGGCCCCGTCTGCTTTTGCCGGAGCACACTGTGTTTGTCCAGCAGTGCGGTGTGGAGTTCACAGGCATGGCCGTCAGCGGTTTCCCGGGAGAGGCCGCGGTGCCTACTGAGCCTTTTGAATTTGGCCGGACTCCCGCTGCAGACGGTTTCCCAGTGGTGGCTGCCAAAGATAGACAAAGGCAGACATTGGTCAGAGCATTAGCTGCCGGCAGTGGTGGCAGGAGCTGGGGAAGGCGAGAGGGGGGCTAGCATTTTGAGGGAAGACCGAGGAAGAGGAGGGGAGGGGCTCCAGGGATACTTGGGATCAGGGGCCGGTCAGTGCTTTGCCCTCTGAGGAAGGAGGTCCCAGGTGGCCGCCACGGCCTCCGGCCCCCCACAGGTTCTCCTGAGTAGCAGGAGGTACAGACACATCTCAAAGGGATGGGGAGGGTTGGCACCTGGCAGTCCCTCTGAGGAAATGCTCACAAGAAGGTCAAGGGTCTCTGTCCGAAGCCGCCTAGAACAGACGGTGGCTTCTCCTGGTGGCCTTGAGCTTCCCCAGGCAGGCATTTTAGGGGTGGGTGAGTGTCATCCCCGGGAAAGGCCTCTCTGTGCAGAGGTTTTGGGAGGTGACATGGTACGAGTTTGCCGTTCTCAGGGGCAGCAGCCAAAACTGTGGTGTTTCTGTCCACCTTCTCAGGGTCGCTCTCCCCTGGACTGCGGGGCTCACTGTGCCATGCAGGCTCGCCAAGGACTTGGCTCTCCCCCTTGGGGCTCTTTCAGAATTTCTCCCCTCAACGTACAGCTGCTCTTGTAGCCCCCAAACTCCCTTCTCTGGTTCCTCAAGCCGCACACACAGTGGCTTTCTGCCTGAGTTGCAGCCCTTCCTCCCGGACTAGAAAAGCTGTGAGGAAATGTGGATCTCCCCCAAGGCCGATCCTCTTGGCAAAGCATCCAGTCCCTGTGGTTTCTGTTCTCTTCAGCGCCTTTGTGTTTATTATTTTGTATTTTTTCCTGGGCTGATCATGGTTACTTGCAAGTGGGTTAGTCCGTGTAAACCACTCTGCATGACCTGGAACGAGAGTGGCCCACTGTTCTTTTTTCCCCCAACTATTTATTATAAAAGTATTCAGATATTTAGAAAAATAGAATATTAACTTGAACATCTGTTCCCCTGCCACTTGGTACCAAGGACCAGAAGTCTTCTTTATTTTAAGACAAGTTTTCTTGAATTGTTCTGTTCTTTTTTTTTTTTTTAAGATTTTATTTATTTATTTGACAGAGAGATCACAAATAGGCAGAGAGAGGGGGGAAGCAGGCTCCCCGCTGAGCAGAAAGCCCAATGTGGGACTCGATCCCAGGACCCTGAGATCATGACCCGAGCTGAAGGCCGAGGCTTTAACCCATTGAGCCACCCAGGCACCCAGGACCGGAAGTCTTAAGATGTCATTGCTTTTGGCCCTTTCAGTAAGCAGAGTTAGGAAATAAATACCTTTGGAAAGTCTTGAGTTCTTATTGATATCTTCAAGTCAAATTTAACTTTTTATTTTACATCTATACCTTCTAACGATGAAAATCTTGGTTTCTAATGACACTGATCTATATCGAGATACATTCAGAGAAGTCTGACTTTCATCCCCATCTCTTCTATTCTTGGCTTCCTGTAGGTCATAACTTGTATTTGTTTTGGTTTTTCTGCCATCATTTATTTTTTTATTTTATGAACAGAATATACATGTATTCATATTTACCTCTCCTTCTTTTTTTTTTTTTTTTTAAAGATTTTATTTATTTATTTGACAGAGAGAGAGAGATCACAAGTAGGCAGAGAGGCAGGCAGAGAGAGAGGAGGAAGCAGGCTCCCTGCCGAGTAGAGAGCCGGATGCGGGTCTCGATCCCAGGACCCTGGGATCATGACCTGAGCTGAAGGCAGAGGCTTTAACCCACTGAGCCACCCAGGCACCCTTTACCTCTCCTTCTTACAAAGACACAGCATATTGCAAACATGAAACCTTGCTTTTGTATTTTATCATGAATATTTTAAAAATATAGGAGATGGGGTGCCTAGGGGTACAGTCGGTTAAGCATCTGCCTTTGGCTTGTGTTGTGTCATGATCTCAGGATCCTGGGATCAAGTCCCCTACCAGGCTCCCTGCTCAGCAGGGAGTCTGCTTCTCCCTCTCCTTCTGCCCTCATGAGCTCTCTCTCTCAAATAAAGTAAGTCTTTAAAAAAATAAAATTTAAAAAAACACAGGAGATGCAGGACATTTATCTCTGCTTTTTTGAGTCACAGCACATAATTTAAAAAATTACTGGTTATTGGTTATATGTTTTTTTAACTTTTTACATGTTTTAGAATTTTATCTTTGCATCTTTTACCTGTTATCCGGCTGAGTTGAAATATAATATATAATAACATAAATATAATAAATAACATTGTATGAGTTTAAGGTGTACAGTGTGATGATTTGATCTATATTGACAGTCTTTTTTTTATCTTTTACCTTTGGTCTGACTGTAAAAGACAGGTGCTCATCTAGAGCTCACCTAGAATTTGTTAGACCACTTAAATTAGTAACAGTTATCATGCCTCTAAGGTTCATTATTTTATGGTTCTGTTTTTTAAACCAGGCATTGTTTTGTTTATCTTTTAAAATTTTTACAGATTGAAGATCCAGGATGCTTCTGGGTTATTATAAAAGGATGTAGTCCTTTTTTAGATCATGAAGTTGATTATCAAAAACTAAATAGTGCCATGAATGACTTCTATAATAACATGTGTCAAGATATAGAAATAAAACCATTAATGTTGGAAGAAGGGCAGGTATGTATCTACATGTGTTTTAAGCACTGTGTCTTAAAATACTGCTTAAAATGTACACATTTTGGTGGCAAAAGCTTTTAGGGTGTTTTAATTGCTCATAATCACTGCCTTGTGTTAGGTTCTTTTGGCTGCACAAGATTTGGGCTGGTTTTGGAAAGCAGAGGTTGTAGAAGATTCTAGTGGGGCAGTAGGAGATAGAATGTCATCCAAATTCAGGCATTGGGCCATCCTCCTAGGGCAGGGAACCGGAGGCTTTTCTGAATGTAGTCTAGATCTGCCATGGGTATGGGGACCTCGGCTGAGGGGGCATGGGAGTTTTCAGTCCATGGCCAGTGCCTCCCTTTTGTGGCTCATGACTGTGGCCAAGTCACACTTGTTCATTTTCCTTGCCTCACGTCACGGCCCCTTCTTCCTTTCTTGCTGCCTTGGCTCCTGGGCCCGTTGTCTGATTCTCTCTGCAAGTCAGTCACTTTTTAGAAGAGTTTGAATTTTTCTACTGGGAAAGGTTTATAAACTATGAGAAACATTAGAAATAATTGGAACACCCCTTCCCTTTCAAACAAAATCTTCATTAACAACATTATTTTTTTCCATACCATTGACTTGTTGAAGTGAGGAAATGCAGTCAGTTGTCCTTTTAAAATACTCCACATTTTGGAGAGCCTGAGTGCCTCCCTGTGATGGTGCTGAACTTTCCACCCCCTCTACTTTATGTGGATAAAGCTTTGGATAGACTTAAGGTCGGGTTTCTACCCCTCAGAGTGCTTGGGCTGTTGAGCTTCACCTTGCGTGGCACTGGGAGGTGATTGCACTGTTGGCACAGCCCAGCAGATTCGGAGGGCGACGCCCGAGTCCTGCCTCCAGGGGGTGCCCGTCCGCTTTTCCTGCAGATGAGGCATCATCCCGTGACCGGCACGGCCTGAACAGCCCTTCTGTTTAACCTTCCCAAACGGTCGCTTTCACATGCCTTCTGTGTCCAGAGGTCTGTGTGGTTTTTCTGTCCTCTTCATTTTTTAAAGGACTGTATTGAACTCACGGTTTTTAATATATTCCATCAGCTGTCCTCATTGTTCTTGATGCATTAATTGCCCCCTGTTGGGTTGGTGGAAGCCCTATACGCCACCAGTTCAAAGCCAGCTGAACTGTTACCTGTTTAAACCCTCCACCCTTTGGCAAGATTTCTCTGCGGTTATTTGACTTTGGGATTATGGGAGGCTCCCAAGAGCCCATCCCTTGCAAAGTGGCCGCTCTGTGGCGTCTGCGTTCAGTTCCCGAGCGTGGCAGTCTCCTCTCTGCTGGCTTCTTCCCGGTTGGACACAGCTTTCTCCCCACGGGGCCCTTTCTGAGCCTGTGGTTGGTGTCTGGTTTGCTGGTCTGGGTCACGGTCGAGTCTGCTCTGGCCTAGCAGCCCCGTGGGACGGTGGGTTGGTCAGGTGGCTGTCACTGCTGCGGGGCAGTTTCCCTAGAGTGGGGCTGCAGGCACGCACTGATTTCTGGAGTCATTCATCGAGTAGTTGTTGGAGGCTCTGTGCACAGCAAGCACAGTTGTAGGTGCTGGGCACATGCTGGTGCAGAAGACAGCCCGTCCTGGAGCCAAGGTGAGCCTGGGTGGGGATTTCACAGGGGTCTGGCCACGTGCTTGACACCCATTCGTAAGCTTTGTTTTCTGACTTAAGAAGGCAAAGCAATGCATTTTCCTTGTTTTACTTTCCAAAGCCTGTCCTTATTTAAGGAGTCAACATGACTGGGGGAGGAGAGCCTGAAATAGGACCTGGCTGCCCTGTGCTCTGGTTACTGCCCGGCAGGGGTCAGCATGGGCAGCCCCAGCTGCCTCCCCTGCCTTTCCTCTTCTGGAAGGTAGAATGTGGGCAGAGATGGTTTGGGGGTGTCTTTTTGTTCTCTCCCTCGACGGGGGGTTTTAACGCCAAGGTTTCTGTTCTGTAGGTCTGTGTGGTGTATTGTCAGGAACTGAGGTGTTGGTGCAGGGCTGTTATTAAGTCCATCGTGTCTTCAGCCGACCATTACCTGGCAGAATGTTTCCTTGTGGATTTTGCCAAGTACATCCCTGTGAAATCTAAAAAGTACGTACGTATTTATTTCTTCTTACACTTTTTAGGGAGACGAATATCCGTTTTGAAGGAGAAGGTCTGTTTTCACAGTGAGAGGATAGAGGTCCGAGAACTAGAATGTTCTTAGCTTCCCATGGGGACAGTTGCAGATTCCAGTTCTACAGGCAGTCAGCGTAGGGGCTGGTGGTCGCAGTGAGGACCCAGGCAGCTGGGCCCTCCTTCCACCGTCCTTCCTGGGCAGAGCATGTGCTCACCCGGCCTCCCCTCCCAGCGTGTTCCTGTGGTGGAATGCATCCTCTTGGAGGCTGTGCTGCAGGAAACACCCTACCTGGAGGCAGAAGGTCGTCTGGTCCCCACAGAAGGGGTGGGTGCTGGTGCAGCCTCAAGTAGGGGGAGCAGAGCGCCTGTGCAAATAGTCCTGGTGTTCTTCCTTAGCAGAGTGAGGGCATGACCACAGCCACAGAAGGTGGGGAAATGGTTCCGAAGCGGCCCTCTTTGGCTCCAGGACCACCCATTAACAGTTCATTAGAAAACACCAGCAACACGTCAGCCTTTGTGTTTGGGATAATTTTACATAGTTTCCTGTTCCAGAGTAAGAGGATATCAGTTTATTTTTTTATTTTTATTTTTTTTAAAGATTTTATTTATTTGACAGAGAGAGACAGAGAGAGAGGGAACAGAAGTAGGGGGAGTGGGAGTGGGAGAAGCAGGCTTCCTGCTGAGCAGAGAGCCCAGTGTGGGGCTCGATCCCAGGACCCTGGGATCATGACCTGAGCCAAAGGCAGATGCTTTACAACTGAGCCACCCAGGTGCCCCAGGATATCAGTTTAATAATTAACATGAGGACCCTTCTTCCAAAAGAGTATTTTTGTAGTAAGAGTAAAGCATTTCATGGCAGAAGGACTTCTCAAACATTGGGAATTCGCAGATACTTAAGAAAAAAAGTAGATGCCTTTGTAGCTTGTGATTCTGCATCTTTATAACCGGTCTTGTTATCAAAGTAAATGTTGTGTTTAATTGTTTGGGAAGATTTTTAGTATTCGGAGTTTTGGGCAAGAGAAGCCCGTGATTAAGTAATGTGCAGGGAGGCTTGAGGGGCAGTCAGGACCGGCACCTTTTTCTGAACTGTGGAGACGAGGTGGCTTGGCTGCCCCTTCAGGGCTTCCAGATCCGCTTCTGTCGAAATTGTATGCACAGGCGGGCTGTCGTTCGCCTGAAGAATGGAAATAAAAGTGCTGAGCAACAGACTTATCAAATCTCAGCCCTTTTTTTGGTACAGAACTGATAAATACTAAGTATAAAAACATCTCAAAAACACAACATATATGCTCATTTATAGAAACTTATTGGGGTTGTGTATTAAAATTTGTAATTTAAAAATCTTAAGTAGAATTGGCTTCACAGTCTTGTTCATTATTTCCTAGTGTTTCTTAGTCTGAGAAGCTTTGTTAGACATGATTTTTCTAATACTTCAGCCCCTATAGCATGAAGTTTTAACGCCAAAGATACTCTGAATATCCATGCATGTACTTTTTTTTTAAGCTTTTATTTATTTATTTGACAGAGATCACAAGTAGGCAGAGAGGCAGGCGGAAGCAGGCTCCCCGCCGAGCAGAGAGCCCCTTGCAGGGCTCGATCCCAGGACCCTGAGATCATGACCTGAGCCAAGGGCAGAGGCTTAACCCACTGAGCTACCCAGGCACCCCCATCTTATGCTTTTATACACGAGAAGAGTAAGACTGGGGCACAGGTCTGCTGGCTCTGCTGCTGGTGGCTGTATTAGAAACAGAAAGAACTGGTTTGGGTGTGTTTTAGGTATGTCAGTTACCAGGGGAGTGTACTTTAAAGAAATCTGCACTATAGAAGTCCGCTTTGTAAAGGAAATGTTTCTGTTTCACTGTGAAGCATCAGAGTTGCAGTTGAAACCTTTATGCGGCTTCCCTACCGAGCGAAGAAATTCAGGCTGTACTGCACGAAGCCTGTCACATTGCACATTGACTTCTGTGAAGACAGCGCTGAGATCGTGTAAGTACCGCTGGTGGGGGATGCTGGAGCAGGATAGAAGTCTGAAATTGAGTGTCTGAGGTTTGTGTGGAATCCGTTCCCCTGGAGAAGCGCTAAGAGATTCCAGGAGCTTCTGTTCTTCAGGAGACCTCGGAGTCGGTGTGTCGCCCCTGCCTCTGAGCAGAGCTCCCGGGGTACCCCCCCTTCCAGACTGCAGTCGAGGGGTCTTAGAAGGGGGCTGAGGTCTGTGCTCTGCAACTTCTTTTAATTTGCAAAAAGTAGTAAATTAACTGTAAAGAGAAAGGCTGGAACACAGGATCATGGAGCATAAAAAAAAAAAAAGTCCATTGCATTTTTCTCCAGCCCCTCCCCTTCCCGGCCCACCGCCCCCCCAAGGCCTCTGGGACCTGTTCAGGCTCTGAACTTGGAGACCTCATTCAGTGCTTTATATGGGTTCATTTGTGTGGAGCCTTCATGAAAATTAGAACCTACAGCGTCATTTGCAGATTTAACCCCAAGAGTGTGCTGAAGCTCTTCGCTAGTTCATGTACTTACTACCTTCTACTGTTATGCTTTGTGGGTGAACGTAACTGGCTATTGCTGTATGCAACTGTTCCTCTCTGGAGAGCCAGCTGCAGTGTTTGCAGACCACTGTGCGCTGCACATTCCTGTAAGCATATGCATCAGTCCAAATAAAACATGGTGTGGAGATGTGGACATGTATGCCCAAATGCACGTATCCAGCCAGCCCCTGTCTTTGCCCCATTTTCCTAGTCTTGGGCCACTTTGCCAGTGTTTGTGCCAGACCCACCAGGGTCCCCCGCACTGGGCACTGCTATGTCAGGGGTATGGCTGTCTGGACTCAGTGCTACCTGATGTCCTGGGGAGCCCTCCCCTCCCCCCAGGACTATGGGGTTAAGGGAAGAAACACTGGGCACACCACAGTTCCGCCTTAACTTGCATGTCCTGGTGATGTTGCATTTTGTTCTCCGAACTTGGAAGGCAGCCCTCTTATGAATGCTTTTGCAGGATCTATGGAGACCCTCCATTGCCCCTCCCTGCTCCCCCCAGCACCTGTCATTCCCTTGAGATGGTAAACACAGGGCCCTGAGAAGCTGCAGTAATAGACGCTGAGCCTGCTTGTCCCGGCTGATGCCAGCGTGCCCCGCCAGGCTCCCTGCGGCCCCCCCCACCCTCTTCGCCCTCAGAGACTCTGGAAAAGTGGGTCCCTCACACAGCAGCAACCCCTGCCTCCCACCTGTCCCTCTTCCAGAACAGCCAGCTGCTCACCCCCCACTCTGGTGCCAGTCTGTCCATGCCCAGTTCTCCCTCAGTGGCCCCCCCGTTCTCGCCCCCTCTGCGTGACCACATTCTCCAGCTGTGGACACACCCTCCGTGCAGACACATGTCGTCCCTTCGTGTGGGCAGTTCATCTAGAATGTCTGTCTCAATATGTGTATTACGGGGGTGATAGATTTTGCCGAGTGGCCCTCCAGAAGGACTAGCGGTGTATGCTCCCATCACTGGGGTACAGAGAGCGCTGCTTTTCCGTGCAGCGTTGCCTGTCATCGAGCTTTTCCACTTTTGCTTGTTTGCTGTGTGAAGATGGTATTTTGTTTTAATTTGTATTTTTCTAACTTGTGAAGTTAGATATCTCTTCATGGGGTTATTTGTGTATGTGTGTGTGTGAGAGTGAGAGAGAGACAGACACCTTGACTGAATGAATGGTTTATCTTTGGATAGCCTAGATTGATTTTTCTCTTGGTCCATTTTCTTTTTTTTTTTTTTAAGATTATTTATTTATTTATTTATTTGGCAGAGAGAGAGAGAGATCATAAGTAGGCAGAAAGGCAGGCAGAGAGAGAGAGAAGGGGGAAGCAGGCTACCTGCTGAGCAGAGAGCCCGACGCGGGGCTCGATCCCAGGACCCTGAGATCATGACCTGAACCGAAGGCAGAGGCTTAACCCACTGAGCCACCCAGGTGCCTCTTGGTCCATTTTCTTATTAGAAATTTACTTCATTTCTTTTTTTTTTTTTTAAACTAGGTAATTTCTTTGTGTGTACCAAGGGTTTAGAACCGCTGATGTAATTTTTTTAACTTTTAGGAATCCTTTGTGATTTTCTTGAAGTAATGTGCTTAATATCTTTTTTAATAAAATAAAATAATACCTTCACCTAGGCATGGGGCTAGGGGCTTTATGTATTACCTCATTTAATCCTTAAAGCAGCCCTTAGAGGATGATGGTGGCATCAAACCATCACTGATCTGGGAACTCAAACCAGCAGAGAAATGTAAAAACCTAGCACTCTTCCATTTATTATGTTATTATTGCTTCTTGCTTCAGAATACTGGTTTCTCTTCATCTTCCACTGCCTACAGCTCTTCTTATGATTTCCTTCCCGGAGCACAGGGAGGGGCAAGATGATAGAATGTGGGAGACAGAGGACAGGTGTCGGCAGGGCAGGCGTACCGGTAGACACTGGCCGGTGGCTCTCCCACAGCCTTTCTTTCCCTGTTGGTCTCCCCATCACAGACGGAGCCCTTGCTCTGTGCCAGCCTGCGTGCACAGCATCCCTGCCCCCGGGGGCTTGTGTTTGGCTGGGGAGAGAGACAGGTCCTGGGTCACTGGGGACACCAGTGCTGGGACAGGTGATGCCCTGGTGACAGGCACGGGCTGCTCAGGAAGCCCCAGGATGAAACTGTTCTTAGTCTCTGCACTGGGTGCAGGCGGCAGTGGTGAGGGGAGCCCGTTGTGGGGTGCGGGTGGGATTGTCCCCCTCCCAAAGCAGAGCCAGGCATCATATGTTCAGCAGGTAATGTCAGGAACGGCCAGCGCATGGCTCACAAGGTGGTGTTGGTGTCCTAGCCTCTGATTTTTATTTGGTAAGGTTGCATCTGTTTACCGTTCCAGACCTACCAAGAAGTGGGACAGCGCAGCTACTCAATACTTCCAGAACATCCTAAAAGGTGAGGCAGGTGCATTGTTGTCGCAGCCTGCTTTGAACTGATGCCCAGGCCAGTTTGTCTTTCCATCGGCGAGGGGGTTTGAGATGGGCGCATTAGGCTTCTGGCCCCTCCTCATGGGGGTTCATCTGTTACCTGGGACTCCTCCTGCCCTGTGTCACAGTGACTTTGCACCCGTGAAAGTTTGGGGGTGGATGTGGACGTCAGTATTGAGAGTTGAAAGGAGAAAGGGGCTGTTTGGCTGAGGGGCCCTTCGTTTGCATGGGAGCCGCGCCCTGCCAAATGCACGTGCGTTTCCCGCAGCAACGGGTGATGGAAGCTGAGCTTTTCTCGTGGGTACTGATGGTGTCGTGAGCATTATTGCCAGTTTCGGATGTGCAGCCTGTCGCAGAGCAGCTGTGCAGCGTGCTGTCTGTATTGTCTGTTGCTGCCAGTGAATTACAGCTTCACCTGCCGTCTGTCCTGACCCCCCGGCAGGCAGGGGCCAAGTCCCTGTACTGGCCGTCTGGGCTGCTCTGAGGAGAAGCAGGCGTGAAATGCCTGGGGTGCTGGCTCGTCTCCTCCACCACCCCGCTCTCTGGCCAGAGTAGCCCAATGCTGGGCCCTGGGCTAAATGGGAGGTTGGCAGGGCCTCTGGCTTTGGAGTCTCGGACCTTGTGAGCCTGGGAGGGGCGGGGTGTGCTGGAGGGAGCAGAGCACCTGGGATGGCATCCTGCCCTGCGGCTTCCCTACAGCCTTCTCTGAGTCCAGCCTCCTTCCCGAGATGGGACAGGGACAGCTGTGAAGTGAAGGACTGAGCCCAGGGCCTGCAGGGTCCCCGTGCCCAGAGCTGCTGTGTGGGTGCTGGGTTCTGAGTCACTGAGCACTCTGATGGGGTGTTTGCAGGGAGCAACAGACTCGGGTGAAAGACTGAGCGGGAAGTGGATTTGGGAGTCGCTGGAAGGGAAGAGGGCCAAGAACAGCTGGCGGAAGTGTTGTGGGGGGCGGAAGGCAGCAGCTGTGGAGTTGGGGGTGGAGGGTATGTGCTGACTTCACGCCGGAGAGCCTTCTCCTCTGCTCACCCACCCGCAGATGGCTGCTGCTCCAGCCGTTAGCTCTGGTGACCCTGCGTGACCCCAGGTGGTCAGCACAGGTGATTAGGTGGAATATGATTGCTTCAGTATCAGCTGATTTATTTTTTTTCACCTATGTTATTTAGCAACCACCCAGGTGGAAGCCAAATTATGTGCCGTGGAAGAAGATGCTTTTGAGGTCTACCTTTATGCAACTATAAAAAATGAAAAAGTGAGTGAAAGAATTGTATTTCAGAAATGTTTTATCCTTATTTAATTTTTTTATTTTAACAAAACAAAGTAAACACCAAGGAAAAGAATGCCATTCACACAGCATGGAAGGTTTTTGTGTTTTGTTTCTTTGGAGTGAGGGGAGGGGCGAGGGAGAGAATCTCAGCAGGCCCCATGCCAAGTGTGGAGAGCTGGAGAGCCGTGCAGGGCTGATCTCGTGACTCCGGGATCCCGCTGTGAAACCGAGAGTCAGACGTTTAAAGGACTGCGCCACCCAGGCGCCCTAGGCCTTCTCCATTTTCAGCTGGAACTCTGTACAGAAGAACTGGCCCATCGCCCCCATTTACTAATTGGTTCAGTAATATATCTTAGTGTGGACTCTTGGCTGTTGGTGTTACTTTAGGGAATAGACTCCATTACTGTCATCATTTTCTTGTTCAGATCGTCCCAGATTTGGCCATTAGCAGCTTCTTCAAAGTGGCTTGCGTGTCCTTTCACTGTGCCCCATCATCGCTGGGAACTTGCTATTTTTGGTGCCACAGATGCTTTAGGCTAACTTTGTTGTTCTCCAGCCCAGCCCTAGAATCAACCACTTCTCCAAGAAGAGTGGTGTCCAGATAGCAAAACTGGGGCATGAGATGTGCTTCCTGCTGCTAGGGTGTCAGTGGTTGTAGGCCCTCTCCGCAGACAGGAAGTACATGTATGTGGAGTCACCCGTGGCCACACAGATTGATGGTCTGGATCTGTCTGTCTGTACGTGTATCTGTCTGTCTACATGTATTAAGAGCTCTGGTATCAGGGCATCTGGGTGGCTCAGCGTCTGACTCTTGATTTTGGCTCAAGGTTGAGGGATCAAGCCCCCTGTCGGGCTGCATGCTGGGCATGTAGCCTGCCTAAGATTCTCTCCTCCCCGGCTCATGCATGTTTGCACTCATTCTCTCTCTCTCTCTCTCCAAAAAAAAAAAAAAAGGAGCTCTTGTACCTCTCATTCCCCATTACTTATCTTGACACATGTTTCTAGCAGTGAGAAACCTGCACTTGTTAGATATACTTAATTTGATTAATCCTAATATTCACATAAAGTAATTCCAGAATTGCTAACTCACAATTCCTGTGAAAAAGAAGTTTGTCTAAAGGCAAAAAGCATGCAGCCAAAACAGTATTCTGAAGTTACTTAGGTTAGTTCTTTTCTTCCCCTCCCTCCTTCACTGTGATAATGTTACTCATTTGCAGTAAGATTCGTTTGTTATTCTTTGTGGGGCATTTTGGGATACCCCATGGCCTTGTCCGTTTCACCTGTGGCTTTTCATTCCTTATTTTGCAGTTTGGTAAAAATAACAAAATGCTGGCAATTGGACCGGTCTGGTGAAACATCTTTAAACTTCTCTGTTGACCTCCTTCTCTCTTCTTGCTTTTCAAGTAGGTCCCTTTCCCTCTGTGACTGTACTTCGGGTGAGGGAGTGCAGAGGGTACACTTGTTAGCAGAGAAACGTACGGCGGACGTGTGAGGTCATCACTGCCAGAAAAACGGTGCCTGGCATCCTTTTCCAGCTCCCTAAGGAAGCACAAGGATTTCCCAGGGTTTTTCTTTTCTTGGCCTGGCTTCTTTCATGCAGCGAAGTTATTTTTAGCATATGTCCATGTTTCCCTTGTATTGTCAAATACTCTTCTCTTGTCTGGATGTATTACAGCGGATTTACCTGGTCACGTTTTTTGGACATTTGAGTTGTGGCCAGTTTGGGGCTGTTATAAATGAAGTTGGTATGAATATTCATGTATAGTTCTTCCTGTGAACCCTTGCATTCATTTTTCTTGGGTGAGTACCTAGGAATCAAATTTCTGGATGGGATTGTACTTAGTAAGAGGCTGCCAGATGGGTTTTCCAAAGCGGTGAACTGTTGTACAGTCCGGTCAGCAGTGGATGAGAGCCCCAGTTCCTTCATGTCCTCTTCAGGGCTTGGATGGCTGTACTGGGGTATCATTGTGGTTTAACTTTGCATTTCCCTAATGACTTACGGCAATGAGTATCTCTCCATACGCTATTTGCAATCTATGTATCTTCTTTGATGAAGTGTGCATTCAGATCTTTACCCCATTTTTTGGATAACTTTTTTTTAAAAGATTTTATTTATTTATTTGACACAGATCACAAGTAGACAGAGAAGCAGAGAGAGAGAGGGGGAAGCAGGCTCCCCACTGACCAGGGAGCCTGATGTGGGGCTCGATCCCAGGACCCTGGGATCATGACCTGAGCCGAAGGTAGACGCTTAACTGACTGAGCCACCCAGTTGCCTTGAAGAAGACTTCTCTTTTATGAACCAGGGACTGGCAGAGGCTTAACCCACTGAGCCATCCAGGTGCCCTAGATAACTTTTTATTTTATTTATTTTATTTATTTATTTTTTTAAAAGATTTTATTTATTTATTTGAGAGAGAGAGATCACAAGTAGGCAGAGAGAGAGAGAGAGAGAGCAGAGAGCCTGATGCGGGACTCAATCCCAGGACCCTGGGATCATGACCTGAGCTGAAGGCAGAGGCTTTAACCCACTAAGCCACCCAGGCGCCCCCAGATAACTTTTTAAATGGAAGTAAAGTTGGTACAGGATGTTCCGGGTGTACAACAGAGTGGTTGGATGAGTCTGTGCCTTATGCTGTGCTCATCACACACCATTATAATACCATTGACTCTTTTCCCACTGAACCTTTTATTCCCCCTGACTTACTCCTTCCACATTGGAGACCTTATCTCCCTCTCCCCTTCACCCTTTTGTACACCACCCCCCTCTGCCCCTCTGGCCTCCATCAGTACTTTGTATTTATGGGTCTGTTGGTGCTATTTGCTTGTTATTCATTTGTTTTTTTACATTCCACATATAAGTAAAATCATACGGTGTTTGTCTTATTTCACTTAGCATACTATCCTCTCGGTCCATTCATGTTGCAAATAAAGAATCTCATCTTTTTATGACTGAGTAATATTCCATTGTATTTTACCCACTTTTTAGTTGGGTTGTTTATCATCTTTTTATTACATTTTGAGAGCTCTTTATATATTCTGGATACATTTCCATCCAGATTTTAAAAATATTTTCTCCCTGTCTGTGGATTGCCTTTCATCTCTCTTTTTTTTTTTTTAAAGATTTTATTTATTTGACAGAGAGAGATCACAAGTAGACAGAGAGGCAGGCAGAGAGAGAGAGAGAGGGAAGCAGGCTCCCTGCTGAGCAGAGAGCCCGATGTGGTACTCCATCCTAGGACCCTGAGATCATGACCTGAGCTGAAGGCAGCGGCTTAACCCACTGAGCCACCCAGGCGCCCCTGCCCTTCATCTCTTAATAGTGTCTTTTGAAGAGTAGAAATTTTTAAATTTTGATAGTCTAAAATTTAAATTTTGAATTTTTATCAGGTTTCCTTTTATGATTGGTGCTTTGTCTTTGTCATCCCCCTAGATCTTTGCCTGTTATGTCATGTTAGCTCCCTGATGCTTTGTTCAAGAAGATATTTCTTATGTTTTATACAGATTCTACTGTTTTTCTTACCAGGAGCATTGGCCAGAAGTATCTAGTCCACCATTACCAGAGCAGGAGTCAAGAGATCAGTTTCTATCAGATTATGTTCTATAAAATAATATTTTCTGAAGATTGAAATTTGGGGTTAAGTTTGGGATATTTTCTGAACAGTCACTTGACGCTATTTGTCTTGTTCATGAAATGTTGCAAATTGTGCAGGTCTGTGTTAATGACGATCTGGTTGCGAAGAACTTTGCTCGTTACATATCACCCAAGGAGAATAAGAACGTTGATTCTGTAGAGAAATCAAGATTGAGTACGAAGTCCGCATCCTTCTCCAGGAGACTCAATCCAGCACTCACTCTCTGGCCAATGTTCTTACAAGGAAAAGATCATCAAGGAATGGAAAGTGAGTGGATTCTCACCAATAGGTGTTTTTTTTAAACTGTCTTATTTATACGAATCTTGTCGTACTGATGTGAGTTATACAAACCTTTCCCCACATGCAGGCAGGGACTCGGGCTATTGATTAAACCCTGGTGGGTGTGTGACAGGCTTTGAAGTCCTGACCTGCTCGTTTGCTTTTATGGGAATGCCAAAAAACTGTCCTCAATTTCTTCTTAACATGGAGTTAAATTTTCAGAAGCCCAGAAGTTTGTAATTGAAAGATCTTACCCAAACAAAGTCAAATGTTTACCGTTTTAGACCCTTTTCAGAAGATCTGTTTATTAGGAGGGAAATGCGAGAAGAGACCGCCGTGGACGGTGGAAACAATCAGAGGTGTTTCTTTCTGAGCTCCGTTGTCCTTCACTCGTTCACGTTGCTTTCCTGCCCCGTTAGGTCTCTCAAGGTCTCTCATGACCTTCCAGCAAAAGCAGGAGCTGAAAGAGTATGCTGCTCAGTTTTGCATTTGTCATTTGGGTTTTATTTCATGCTTTAATCCTGAATTGTGTTCTTTCTGTCAGATTCACATGGTTTAACTTTTCTGGCTCAGTCCCTCCAGCGTCCGTGGCCCAAGGGTGTTGCTGGTGAACTTGGGCCGACTGCTATGATCCTGGGTAAGTTTACTTGCTTGCCTTACTTATGTCTAGCTGGCATAAAAGAACACTCAACTCTGTAAAGATTAGAAGGGCTGTGTAGAAGGGCTGCGCTGATTCTCTCTCCATCTCATGGAACCAATTGATGATGTAGATGCTGACAGAAATAACCTGGCCTTGTGGTCCTTACTTAGAGGATTTTTTAAAAGGATTTATTTATGTATTAGAGGGTGTGCATGTGTGAGCAGAGCCGGCCAGGGTGGGGGGCAGAGGGAGAGAATCCCAAGCAGACTCCCCGCAGACCCATGAAATCGTGACCTGAGCTGAAATCATGAGTTGCACACTTAATCGACTTAAGCCACCCTGGCGGCCCCTTACTTAGAGGATTTTACTGTAAAGAACACACATAACAGGTCTATGTTTATGTGCAGAGCTGATTTATTCCAGCCCAACCATACACAAGTGATGATTACGTGTTCTCAGAGTGTATGTATGGATTTGTGAGTGATTTTTATTTTAAGCAGTAGGGCACATAAAAGCAAGACGCATTTAGGAGGGTAGGGACACCTAGTGTTTAACTCCATATCTCCAAGGTACATAACGGATTGCAGTTGTTGGACCAGAGTGGGCTCTGCCAGCCCCTTTGATTCTCGGTCACCCTCTGGTAATTCCTGCACTCCTTGCCTCTTCCACTGGGCGCAGGTACACCGAGTGTTTCAGACACGGAACATCGTAACCTCAACTAAGTTAAAGCTTTTGCCTTCAGAATTACTTCCTACAGTTAGTGTTGTGTTTAATTACTTTGGTAATGTTGTTTATCATAGAAAAAATACAGATAATCAAAGGTTTAAAAACCTGTCATTTTTAATAGCTACTTACTGAAATGTTAGGCTCTTGCTTTCCAGAGTTCTCCACTCCTGAGGGTTGTGGGTGACATTTTTACCTCACAGAAATTGGATTCCATACATACCTCTGTGGGGTGTTTTTCAGTTAACGTATAGATGAACTTCAAGGTCACACGTGTCCGGGATCACGTGAGTTTAAGGACATGAGCTCTGATGTGAGACGGATGGGATCTTGGTGTCCCTCCTGCTGGGTGATGGAGGGAAACGCTGTTCCCATCACGGTGACTTGATTAAATGGGGGATCCATAGACCCAGCTGACATGGCCCTGCCCCTGGCCTGGGGCCCACGTGGCACATTGCCCCCCCCCCCCCCCGGCTTATTTCTGATGTGCCTCCTGTAGGGGTCTCAGCTGAGTGTTTCTCCTGAAACGTGCCCCTGTTACTGAAGGAAGAAATACAAATGGAAATAAAAATACATGCCCGCTCCTACTGGAGCAGGAGAAACACCAGGCATTTTATGTAGTGTGCGGACACTGCCCAGCCTTCCGTCATGTGAATATGTCATGGGTTTTTTTTTGTTTTTTTGTTTGTTTGTTTGTTTGTTTAAGTAGCCCCAGGTTGCTGGACAGTGACTATTTCCCACTTTTCCTTACCATGATCAGTGTCAAGATCCATTGTGTGTGTCTTTGAAAAGGAAAAGGTTGATGAAAGCAAGATTACTAGGTGCTCCTTACCCAAGCACAGATTTCCTTTTCCTTGTAATCGTGGTGAGAAGGTATTTCAACTGTATTTTTTGGTACTTCTCTTTGAAATTGTCTTATGTTTTTAAAATCAAAGTATAATACTTTGTTAATACTTGGTTAAACAATCAAATAGTGCAGAGCTAATGAAAAGTGATGAGAAGTAATTTTCTCTTTCCGGCCTCTTCTCACCTCAGGCTGTTCCTGCGAGGTAAACCTTTATCGTTCCCTTTACCTTTTTATTTGGACGGTTGTCTCTAGATTTTGAAACCTTTACAATTAATTAATTTTCAGTTTTAATTTACCATTTCTAGGCTTATCAGTTCTAGACTCTGTCTTTTTTTAAAAAATATTTTATGTATTCATATGTTTGAAGCCCTAACCACCCCCGGTGTGACTGTATTTAGGGATAGAGTTCTTTAAGAGGTAGTTAGTCCTGGGAGTGGAGCTCTAGTTCAATAGGACTGGTGCCCTTATTAAGAAGAGGAGGAGACACCAGAGGGCTTCCTCTCCTCCATGTGAGGACACACAAGAGGGCAGCCATTTCCAAGCTAGGAGGATAGCTTCTAGATCTGACTTGAGATCTGTCTTCTTTTCTTATATACACATTTAATACTATAAGTTGCCTTCCAAGTACTGTTTTCACTACATCCCACAAATTTTGATAAGCTGTATCATAATTTTCATTCAGTTTAACCTTTTTTTAAATTTCTCAAGATTTCTTCTTGATCCAAGTGTAATTTAGAAGTGTGTTGTTTAATCTCTAAGTGTTTGGGGATTTTCCTAGCTATCTTTTTGTTTCTGAATTAGTTTGATTCCATTATGGTCTGAGAGCATACATTGTGTAATTTGTATTCTTTTAAATTTTTCACATCTTTTTATGGCCATACTGTGATGCTCTCTTATTAGGCACATCTGCCTTCAGGACTGCTCGGTCCTCTGGGAGAATTGACTCCTTTATCACTATGTAATTAATGCCTCTGTCCTTCATAATTTTTCTTGTTCTGAACTCCACTTTGTCTGAAATTAATGTAGCTACTTCAGCTTTCTTTGGTTAGTGTTAGCATGGTGTATTTTTCTTCATCTCTTTATTTCTGTCTTTATATTTGAAGTGTGGACAACATGTAGTTGGTTGGGTCTTGTTTTTGTTCACTCTGACGACCTCTTTGATTGGTGTATTTAGACCATTGCCATTTAAAGTGATTATTGGTAGAGTTGGATTAATATTGACCTTTTTTTTTTTTAACGATTTTCTGTTCATTCCCTTGTGTTTTGCTCCTGTTTTTGTCTTCCACTCTTTCTGTGCTATCTGTAGTTGTAAATAAACATTTTATATGATTCTGTTTTCTTTCCTTTCTTAACATATTGGTTATACTTCTTTTTCACTTATTTTAGTGGTTGCCTTAGGGTTTACAATATGCTTTTACAACCAGTCCGAGTCCACTTTTAGATAACACTGTACCACTTTGCAGTGCAAGTATGATAACAAAATATTCCTAATCCCTTCTCTTGTCCTTTGCACTTTGCATTGTTGTCATTCATTTGACTTATCCATCAGCACACATGGGCATATATATAGAGTCGACCTTGAGAACAAAACTGGCAGTTATTTTACCAACAAATGGGTTTATTTGGGAATAGTAGAGAATTACAGTTCAGGACAGGCAACTACAGCAAAACAATATGGCGATCCAGAGTACAAAGGAGAAGGTGGCTCTTTTACAGAGGAAAAGGGGGGACTTGGGAGGGGCTGTTAAAAAGTCCGTTGGAATAAAGTGGTAGTCCAAAGTGTAGTGGCTTTTCATTGACTGAGTTGTGACAGTCTCTCATTGGCTGGACTGTTGCTAGGCAAGGAGAAATTCTGGGTTTCTTCCTGTTGGAAAATGCAAGGTGCATCTCTTCCTGTTGGGTCCACCAGGGACTCTGAGGGCTGCTGCAGCCTGAGAGCCCCCCCTTCTGGCTTCCCTACTCCCATCCTAAATTAGGTTATTAATGTTATTAGGATGAGTATTTCCACGACTGGTTTATTTTTCTTCTTTCTCAGGTACATATTTTAGTACTTTCAGAAAAGGATTGTGGGTAATAGATGTTAACATCTGCTAATAGTTAAACCAGATACGGTATTCCAGGGTCGTTCTTCATTTTCCTCCAACAGTGGAGATAGTGGTTCATTTTCTCCTCATCTGTCAATCTGTTGGTTTTTCTTTTGTAATTACTATGTTCTGTTGATGTTTTTTTAGATTTTTCTCTTTATCCTTGATAATTTTGCAGTTTCTTTACAATGTGTCTAAGAGTGGATGGTTCAGATTTATTTGTTAACACATGGAATTTTTTAATTGCAGAATTCATGTCTAACTTGAATTTCTGAAAAGCATTAGATGTTAACATTTGTAAAAATGTTATCCTCTTTCGTCTTAGATGTAGATTAGTGTTTCTTTATCATCTATTTTTTATAGCTTTCTTTGCATTTACTTTTTATTTCTCTGGACTCAGTTTTGAAAGGTTTTCTTAATTCTTTAAATTACCACTTTTCTCTTAGCTTTCAGCTTAATATTAACTTCACCTTTTTGAATTTTTAATCTGATGACTGTTTCTTGCCGCTGGAGTTCTGATAGGTTCTTTTTCATGTCTGTGTATCTTTTTATATCCACTCGGTTTGTTTCATGAACCTGAATCCTTTTTATCTCTTGGGTATCTTTAGTATATTTATTTTAGAGTCCTTTTCAGGTGCTCTTTTATCTCCGTTTCCTCAGGTGTGAATCTCTACTGCCTGACAAAACCTTTGTGGGTTTTTTTTTTTTTAACATTTATAATGACATTGATTTGTAGACTTTGTGGTTTTGTTTGAAAGCTTGTGTTGCATGGACATTTATTCTCTGAGCAAATTTCGTCCATCACCTTCACTCCTGGATCCAGAGCAGAGTTTTTATTTTTGGCTATAATGAAACACCCTGAAGAGAGAATGTATTTTCAGACCCCAAGATTCCATGACAAGCAGGCTTGGGCACCAAATTACTTTAAAGAAAGATTAGACCAGTTCACAACATCATTTCACATATCCGGTGTTTACTATTTGTTCTAGTGACTTATGTTATTTAATATATAAAAGTTGTACCTTGTCATTTCAGTTGTGTTTCTCTTATTGATGCTTAGTGTGAACACTTTCCAGGATTGCTTGTGTAGTGTCCTAAAAAACAATTGCTGGATTGCTGTCCTTTTCTTTTTCTTTGCATCAGGCCTCAGTTTTTTTTTTTTTCTAAGATTTTATTTATTTATTTGACAGAGATCACAAGTAGGCAGTGAGGCAGGCAGAGAGAGGAAGGGAAGCAGGCTCCCTGCTGAGCAGAGAGCCTGATGTGGGGCTCAATCCCAGGACCCTGGGATCATGACCCGAGCTTAAGGCAGAGGCTTTAACCCACTGAGCCACCCAGGTGCCCCCAGGCCTCAGTTTTTACCCAAGCGTAATTACCTTGTTTGATTATTCAGATTCACAGAACAGTGTTTGTCACTTTTCCAAATCCAATCTAGGCCTAAAGAATAAAGATATTTGAAAGAGTCTGCTTTAGAATTTTGCTGCCCGCTGGCTACTCAGATTCAGCCTGTTTCCTAATGCCTTCTGTGCCTGATGTGCGGTTAAGAAGTGAGATGCACAGGTGTCGTCCCGAATCATTGCTTAAACAGTTACAGTTGATGCTCTGGTTCTGATCGCTTTGTGACAAACATTTGATAATGCTTAGTGGTGTAAACCATTTTATATCATGTATGGATTCTGTGCTTGGGAATTCAGAGTGGGCACAACAGAAAGGGTTTGTCTCAGTTCCCCAGTGGCTGGGGCCTCAGCTGGGGAGACCTGAAGGCTGGCGGTGATGAAGCAGATGGATTCATTTGAAACTTAGGCAGTGACATCTCTGGCAGCTGATTCTAGCCTTTAGCTGGGACCATGATTGGGGGCTAATCCAAAATACCTATAGTGACCTTTCCATGAGGCTGCTTCAGCTTCTTCCCAGCATGCTGGCTGGGTTTCGACAGCATTCAAGAGGACAGGTCATAAGTACCTGGCATTTTGGCTGGCTAGCTTTGAGGTAACGTAACCCCACTTCCATGTTGTTTACAACTGCCTGCCCCCCAGCCCCCGCCCTGTGGCTCATGGGATGGCAGTACAGAGCCCATTTCTCAGCAGGACACATATCCGTGTCATATTGTAAGAAGAGCATGTATGTTGGGAGACATGTTGTGGCCCTCTTTGAAAAATAATGGTCTGCCAAGGTGGGAGAGTAAATCCAGTTTAATTGCTTGTAAACCAGTAAAGGAATTATTATTTTTTTTTTTTTGCAGATTTTTATTTATTTATTTGACAGAGATCACAAGTAGATAGAGAGGCAGGCAGAGACAGAGAGAGAGGAAAGCAGGCTCCTTGCTGAGCAGAGAGCCTGATGCGGGGCTCGATCCCAGGACCCTGAGATCATGACCCGAGCCGAAGGCAGCGGCTTAACCCACTGAACTACCCAGGCGCCCCGTAAAGGAATTATTTAAACATCTTTTAATGTGACAAGGGTTGAAACAAAAAAATTTATTTTTATTTATTTTTTTTTAGATTTTATTTATTTATTTGTCAGAGAGATAGGGAGAGCACAGGCAGGCAGAGTGGCAGACAGAGGCAGAGGGAGAAGCAGGCTCCCCGTGGAGCAAGGAGCCCAATGTGGGACTCGATCCCAGGACGCTGGGATTGTGACCTGAGACAAAGGCAGCCGGCTAACCGACTGAGCCACCCAGGCGTCCCTGAAACAAAATTTTTAAATTTAATCTCCTCAAGTAAAGTTTTTTTTTTTTTTTTTTTTAAAGTTTTTATTTATTTATTTGACAGAGAGAGATCACAAGCAGGCAGGAGGCAGGCAGAGAGAGAGGAGGAAGCAGGCTCCCCGCTGAGCAGAGAGCCCAATGCGGGGCTCGATCCCAGGACCCTGAGATCATGACCTGAGCTGAAGGCAGCGGCTTAACCCACTGAGCCACCCAGGTGCCCTCCTCAAGTAAAGTTTAATTCAAAACCCTATTCCAGGGGCGCCTGGGTGGCTCAGTGGGTTGAGCCTCTGCCTTCGGCTCAGGTCGTGATCTCGGGGTCCTGGGATCGAGCCCCGCATTGGGCTCTCTGCTCAGCGGGGAGCCTGCTTCTCCCTCTCTCTCTGCCTGCCTCTCTGCCTGCTTGTGATCTCTCTCTCTCCGTCAAATAAATAAATAAATAAATCTTTTTTAAAAAAAAACCCTATTCCATAAAAATTTCATGTATTAAGGTTTTTATGATTGTACTTTTAAGTTTATAATCATTTTCTATTAATAGCACTTTCTAAGATAGGTCTTCTTCACTTTTTGTTTTGCAGATAGAACTATAAAATGTAGGGATTCATTGAGAGGTTCACCTAAAAAAAAGTCTGAAAAGAAACAACAGCACATCTCCTTGAAAGGTGTAAATAAGGTTGTATTTTAAAATGTTCGCTAGGTATAAAGTTCGTACAGTGTTAATTTTAGAATATTCTTGTTTGAAATCTAGGAACCAAAGTATGTTTTCTGTTAAGAATTCCTTGGCTATGGTAGTGTCTTTCAGGAAGATATATAGTTTGTGTGTTTGCTCTAATTCAAAAGAACAAGAGAACTCCAGATTCCCTCTTGTTCCTGGCCTAGGAGCTTCTTTTCAAGATTGGGTATTTATGCTCATTTAACAAGGGAATGAAAACCCGAGATTATGGGACAATCTAATTGTTCAAGTCTAACCTGTCTTTCCAGTCGTTGGACAAGACAAGTGAAATAATTATAGGACATGCTGTATCTGTAGTTATTTATCAGTATTTATACTGGTATTTACAATTTGCAATTATTTATCTGTATTATATATCAGGATATGCTGAGTATCTGAAGTGCCAACTGCTTGCTACTTGGATTCTTAATGTAGTGGTTGGAGCAGTGACATAATCACATTATCCAGTTCTTTGTCCATGTCTGTGTTGCTTGAAAATGATCGGGGATGGTTGTTTGTGAGAATGATTCCCATGGAATTTTAACTCCATAAGAATACGTATCTTGCTAGCATACATATTCTTTCTAAAAAAATTTTTTTACAGTGTGTTAAATCCTCCGTGTACTGGCCAACAAAGAGGGGAATAACCATATATGCTGAGCCAGATGTACCTGCCACGAGGTATGATTTGAAAATTCAGTGTAATTGAATAGATACATGAGGGCAATATTGTCTTCCATGGTGTTCTATATGATTGGTGATAGGAAAGGATTCATTTTCGGTAAAGAGTGGCCCTGGAAATTTTTATTCAACCTATATTAATTTAAAAGAAAAGCATAGAACAACTGGTTAGTAGCACAGCTAACCAAAAATTGGTAGTGGCCGTAGGGTCTCTGTGTTACCTTGTTGGACAGAGTTGTTTCTGTGAGATCGGTGCAGTGGAATTGTCCTGCTGTAAAGGCTGGTATGTGCAGGGCAGGTGGTAGTACATGGTGGTGGAGGGCAGAGACTGGCTGCTGATGAGGAGCGTCTGAGGCTTTGACTGAAACCCTGTCCACTTCAAGTGGCAGGCTGATGATGTTTGTGAAATCACAGAGAAGTTGCACTATTGCACTGTGTCACAAATGGTGTAAGATCTTAACATTGTGTGGTCCTTTCCTCCCCTCCTGGGCTGTATGCTCGTGTCATCCTACATTTCACTTACACATTCTTTATACAGCTTAGGCTCTAGTATCATTTGTACCTAAATAGTCAGTGGTCTTTTGAGAGATTTAAATAAAGAGAAAGGAAAATACCTTCGGTGTTTACCTGTGTGGTTACCATCAGTGCTTTTCACTGTATGTGTGGATCCAGATCTCCCATCTAGTATTGAGCTTGTCCCTGAAGAACTACCTTTACTGTTGATTATATTGCAGATCTGCTGGTGATGGATTCTTTTGACATTTACGAGTCTGGAAAAATTATTTCAGCTTCATTTTTGAAAAAAGGGTATTTTTGCTGGGTATAGAATTCTAGGTTGACCGTTCTTTTTTCCCAGATACTGGCGTACTGTCTGCTTGCTGCATGATTCCCAGTGCAAAAGCTACTGTCATCTTTTTCTTTGTTTCCGTGTTTGCAGCATGTCTTTCTCCTCTGACTGCATTTGAGATTCTTCTGTTTGTTTCTGGTTTGAGCAGTTTAACTATATATGCCTTGGTGTAGTTTCTCTCCTGTCTGGTTCTTGTGCTTGGTGCTCATTAAGGTTCTTCATGTGTAGGTGTCTGTCTTGCATCAGATTTGGAGAGCATTCAGCTGCTACTGTACAGGAGTTGTCTGCATGTGTCTCTTTCTCCCGTCCTTTTGAGACTCTGATGAGACAAGTAGCACACCTTTTGATATTGTCTGAAAGGTCCCTGAGACTTGGCTCATTTTTTTTCTTTTACCCTTTTTCCTTGCTATTCTCCAGAGCAGTAATTCTGCTAAGGTATCTTTAACTTAACTGGACCTTCTGTCATCTCCGTCCTGCTATTTAGCACATCTGCTGAATTTTTAAATTTAATGTATCATATTTTTCCATTCTAAAATTTGTCTGATATTTTTTATAGTTCGTATTTCTTTGCTGAGAACTGTAGTTGTTGCACTCAAGAGTGCTCGCCCCTCCCTCTCTTCGGGATCAAGGTTGCAATAGCTGCTTTAAAGTACATGATACTTGCCACTTGTCTGCCATCCTGGAGTTCCTACCTACTGGTCATCTTCTCCCTTGACAGTTGATCTGGTTTCCCTGGCTCTTTGTGTGTTGTGTTCTGGATATTTTGAATATTATGGTGTGAGACCCTGGTTTCTATTCACATCCTCTGGACAATGCTGTCCGTGGTGTTTCTATTTATTTTAGTGGTAAGTCAGGGACCCCATTCAGGTGCCAGGTTCTGGCTCCGTTTGGGTGGTGACCTCAGTTTTGCTTGGGGTCTGTTCTGAATGTGCTCAGACATGAGGCAAGCCTGGGACTTCATAGACAGGGAACGGGGGCCCCCTCTCTCCAGCACACTCTCTTTTTTTTTTTTCCGGGATATTCTTCACATTGACCATTTTCTAGATGCTCCCTCTGTCCAAGTAGGTGGTGGTTTTTCATGGAGAAATGGCTACACAGTTCTCTATGCTTGGGGCTGCTTGTGGAGCAAAACAGCATTGTAAACGAGAAAGGAAAGAGATGGAGGTTCCCCCATGTCTATGGACCCTGGGGCCCATTTCCCAGATCCTTTAGAGATAGGGAGTTTGGGGTGACAGCCCCCTGTCATCACTGCAGCAGCATGACTGAGCTGGCCTCGGGACAGGGCCAGGAGAGGAAAAGGGAAAAGAGAAGTCAGTCGGTATAGCTGGGCTCCCCTTCCTGCTTCTCTGGCCTGAAATAGAGGGTTTGGGCTCCCCTTCCTGATTCTCTGGCCTGAAATAGAGGGTTTCTCTCAGTGCTTCGTGTCAGCAGCCACTGTGTGGTTCTGTGTCCGGGGCTGGCCTCAGGCCAACACCAGGAGGCAAAGGAGTATAAAATTCCAGGGAATTCTCCACGATGCTGGCGGTTTCTCTCCCCTTTGGTTCTGCACTTTACATAGAGTTTCCAGCTGAGGTCAGACGTGAGACGGGCTGTGAAGGCCTTATGCCGTCTTGGTGATCACTGGTGCCCTCAGTGTGGTTTTTACCCTTAGAGGGCAGTGTCCGTTCTCACAGAAATAGATCTACTTATGAAGAGGGACTCACTCATTTGTGCTACTTACTGGGAGTTTTCTCCCAGAAAATAAAGGCATTTTCAGGATTGGGGCAAATGGGCTTAGAAATTTTTTTTTAAGATTTTATTTATTTATTTGACAGAGATCACAAGTAGGCAGAGAGGCAGGAAGAAGCAGGCTCTCTGCTCAGCAGAGAGCCTGATGCGGGGCTCGATCCCAGGACCCTGAGATCATGACCTGAGCTGAAGGCAGAGGCTTTAACCCACTGAGCCACCCAGGTGCCCCAAGGGCTCAGAGATTCTAATGAATGTTTTTTGGTTCCTAGTGCTTTATGTCAGAAGCCAAATGAGAAACCACTTAGGTTGGCCGAGAAGAAAGAACACAATGAGAAGAATGGCTGTGTGAAGTATGAATTTTTTTCCTTGTTCTAAATATTTTATTGAAATAATTGTAATAAAATTATAAGCAGGAAGAATTTACATATGATTTTATTATTTATTTCAAACTTGCATTCCCATGTGGAAAATACACCCACAGTGTCTGCTGTAGGCTTTGAAATTATTTTTCCTGTTCACTAGGGTAGATTTTTCTTGTAAAATCTTCGTTCCACTGTACATAGTCATTTTTTAAAAAAGATTTTTATTTATTTATTTGAGAGAGATCACAAGTAGACAGAGAGGCAGGCAGAGAGAGAGAGAGGGAAGCAGTTTCCCCGCTGAGCAGAGAGCCCGACGCGGGACTCCATCCCAGGACCCCGAGATCACGACCCAAGCTGAAGGCAGCGGCCCAACCCACTGAGCAACCCAGGCACCCTGTACATAGTCATTTTCTGCCTTCCCATGCTGATCCTTATTCTCTTGATAAAGTTTTATGAAGCAATTTAGATACGGTTGGTCTCTGGGGCTGTTGATCTTCTGTGGGTTTGCGTCTGCTACCTTCCCTGTTCTCTCATGCTAATGGGGTCTTCCACTAGCTGGAGAAACTACATAGTTACTTGCAGTATGGAACTGGGTGGTGGTTTTTTGTTTTTTGGGGGGGGTTTGTTTTGTTTCGTCTCATCAGATTCACAAAGAAATAATTCACTGACAAGTTGTTACCAGTAGAGTAGTAACTTTATTTCATACTTGTTTAAGCCCTGAAACATTCTCATACTCATGTTTATGATTTCTTACCATACCAGCCTAAAAACACTATATCCCAAGTAACTGGCTGCTCCGAAGTCACCGCAGTGGCCTGGGATCTGCGACAGTTGAGAGCTGTGTCGGTCACACCGTATCCACTGATCAGCCTGGGATGACTGCGGGGAGGGCGTTGACTGCAACGCCATTTGGGCTCCCTGCCTCCTGGAGCCTGGGCCAGGGGCTGTGGAGGTGGCCCTGGAGCCCACAGATCTGGGGGTGGCTATCAGGGCAGCTGTGTTGACCCCCTCCTCCCAGGGAGTCCTCCACACTACTCCCCAGAGGCCGTGGGGCTGCATGTGATGGTTTTCCCTGGAACGAGAGACCTTGCGTTACCCATGCAGCTCGTTTCTTATTTTCATTACATTAAATTATAACTTGAAAAGTCACCCTGAGATACTCTCTTGCCTTTTACTTTTCTATTAAAAGGTAGTATTTTTCTCTCCTCTTGGGTGAAATGCCGTTTACTTAGGACCCATTGATTCAACTGCGGCAGTTACTCTGCCCGTGGTTCAGGATTATGGCACAGAAGGGAGAAAGCGGTGGGTTTCTCAGCAACGTGAGATCACCTGGTGATCACGCAGTCTTTCTTCATGTTCAGAACAGGTGTTCCTGGGATTGGCAGTGCTGTGTCCATGGCCCCGGGGCTAGGGTTCAGGGGCAAGCACCATACTGACCTGACCTCTGTGGCCTTTGCAGCACAAAAAACAGGACAAAAGGGGACGAGCAGTAATTTCATAGCTATGCCTTGGGATATATGGTTGACCCTTGAACAACATGGACATTTGGAGTGCTGACCTCCCACACAGTTAAAAGTCTGTGTATAACTTGTGACCCCCGCCCAAAACTTAGCTACCCTAATAACCTACTATTGACCAGAAGCCTTACCAGTAACGTAGTCAGTTAACATGTGTTTGTATGTTTTGCTTATTACATATTGTCGTCTTAAAATGAAGTATGCTGGAGAAAAGAAAATGTTACCAAGAAAATCATAAGAGAAAGTACATTTTTAGTACTGTACGGTAATCTGCACATAAGTGGGTGTGCACAGCTTTAGGCCCAGCCGTGTGTTTCATTTTATCTCTGTCAAGGAAGAATTAAGATTATAACTCAGCTGAAGAAATACTAACACTCCTTTTTCCTTCACATTGCCCTTTTCACTACTTTATAGATTGTTGCAGTTTTTAAATCCTGATCCTTTGAGAGCTGATGGGATCTCTGATCTGCAGCAGGTATGACAATCCTACAGAAAAAATTAAAAATCCACGACAACTCTTTACTCTTTCAGTCTCTCTCCTTCCTCGTCTGGATTTGAGATGAGAAGAGAAACCCCCTTAGGTAGTATCTCTCCCTGAAGAGATTCTCCAGTGAATTATTGTTTTAGAGACATTGTTATTATTTGGTGGGGGGGTGGGGGGGTTAGTAGGTGCTCTTCCTTTCATTTTGGTAGTTTGGGTGGGTTTTGATGGGCATATATACCTCAGCCGTCCTTCCTTTTCCCAAAGTGGTTGACTTCCTGTGCTGGCAGGGTTGGGGGGGCGCTGTGTGTGACAGGGACAGGGCTCTGCCAGTGGGCGGGGCGGGGCATCTGCCAGCGGGAGTCTGACAGGCAGGCATGCTGTCTCAGCTGCAGAGGCTGCGGTCCGGCTCCCAGCAGCCCTTGGCTGTGCTCCGGAACAAGATCGAGCCTTGCTTGACCGTGGACACGGCGCCACTTTCGGCAGACCTGAGAAAGGTAAAAGTGCTCCTGAAGGCGGGCTCCTGGAGGAATGCTCACCTGTTGTAACACAGGAGGATTTTTAGGAAACCCTTCCAAGGCTGCACTTGAGTCATTTCTTAGCCTTTGAAATCCTCTGTTAAGCTTTTGTTATTAAGTTCTCATGTGTTCTTCAGGTTAACTTCCTATAGGTGAATAATATTTCTTTGGCAAAACCACTGTATAACTCTTCATGCTTTTCTTTTCTTTTTTAAAAGATTTTATTTATTTGACAGAGATCAGAAGTAGGCAGAGAGGCAGACAGTTGGCGGGGTGGGGGGGCAAAGCATGCTCCCTGCTGAGCAGAGAGCCCGATGTGGGGTTCGATCCCAGGACCCTGAGATCATGACCCGAGCTGAAGGCAGAGGCTTTAACCCACTGAGCCACCCAGGTGCCCCTCTTCATGCTTTTCTGAGGTAAGTTTTCAGATGTGTCTCTGGAAAGAGGCTTGTAAGGAGCAACAACTTACCAGGGCAGTTATGCTATATTTCCAAGTGTTCTTCTCAAAACTACTTTCGAGGGGCGCCTGGGTGGCTCAGTGGGTTAAAGCCTCTGCCTTTGGCTCAGGTCATGATCCCAGGGTCCTGGGATTGAGCCCCACATCAGGCTCTCTGCTCAGCGGGGAGCCTGCTTCTCCCTCTCTGCCTGCTTCTCTGCCTCCTTGTGATCTCTGTCTGTCAAATAAATAAAATCTTTAAAAAAGAAAAAAACTGCTTTTGAGACCTGCCATTTCAGTTAGTAATTTGATCATGCATGCTTATCTGTTTCCTTCTTGATTCAGAAAAAAAAGACAGAAGCTAAATCCCTGAGGATGAATTGAATGAGAGCGAAGTCTTTAATGGCCTAGAAATTTCCGCAGGCTTTCGGAAGATGGAAAACAGGCAGCAGAGTGTGGTTGACTAGTAGAGGAAGGAGAAGTAGGGGGCTCTGACCTTCTCTCTTCCCTCTTCCTGAGCATCCATAGTCAGCCTCTCGGGAAGGATGATCTTTCTGAAGGAACCGAATGACCCTAGAAACGTCCTTCGGATGAATTCTTCTAGTGAAGACACCTGCTCGCTGCCTGGCTTCCTCTAGGGGTGCGGCACTGGTAGTGCCGAGCTCTGCGCTGGCCACACTTCTTCCAGCCCGCTTTTAGTGGGCCTCCTCCCTGCAAACAGATGTCAGGGATCCTTAGACATTTGATGAAAGCTCCCACCTAAAAAGAAAATAAAAGCATTAAAAAAAAAAAGACCAAAATAAAACTCTGAAGGAAACAAACAGTGTAAGCAGTAGAAAGAAGATAACGCAGGACACCTGGGTGGCTCAGTTGATTAAGCTGCTGCCTTCAGCTCAGGTCGCGATCCCCGGGTCCTGGGATCCAGTCCCGCATAGGGCTCCTTGCTCAGCGGGGAGCCTGCTTCTCTCTCTGCCTGATCTGCCTGCCGCCCCCCTGCCTGTGCTCTCTCTCTGACAGATCTTTTTTTAAAAAAAGATAATGCTACAAAATAAATACTTTCAGAGATAGGTATTAACAGTACTTACAAACAGTAACTGGGTGTTACAAAAAGGCCCAGAGGATAAAAATGGTTCTTGGAATTTCAGAATGCTGTCGAGCTAGAAACCAACCAGCAGATTGGAGGGAGAAAATGGAAACTATCAGAAAGTAGAGCAAACAGAAGAGATGGAAATGGAAACAATTTGAGGGTCATTTCAAGGTCCAGTCCCTGAAGTGGGGATTTTTTTTTTTTTAAAGATTTTATTTATTTGACAGAGATCACAAGTAGGCAGACAGGCAGGCCGAGAGAGAGGGGGAAGCAGGCTCCCTGCTGAGCAGAGAGCCCGATGCGGGGCTTGATCCCAGGACCCTGGAATTATGACCCGAGCTGAAGGCAGAGGCTTTAACCCACTGAGCCACCCAGGCGCCCCAATTTTTTAGAAGAGCAGAGGAAGTGGGCAGAAAATTATAAGAGCAACACACAAGTGGTTTCCAGTCCTCATGGAAGGACTGAACAAATTAGGAGAGTTCTCCTCCCACAGCCCAGCACAGAGAGGGGGCAGGATCACTCCAATCGGGGGCGCTTCCCAAGGCACGAATGGCTTCAGGCTTGCCTTCGGTAACACCAGAGGGGCGCCAATTCTGACTTTCTGGCGAAAAGTTCTTCACAATCTTGATGTCCACCGGAAACTAGCAATGAAAATGTTTTCAGACTCGCAAGAGCCTCTCAAGAATTGACTCAAGAAGGACGCTCTGGAAGTATGTTCCCCACCAGAGCAAGACTGTCAGCTAGGAAGGATGACCAGTCTTGCAGACAGCAGGGACAGTGCTGGGAGGCCACAGAGTGACGGCTGCATGAGGGACACCCAGTCGGTGGTCTGCGCCGCTCCTGGGGCTCAGGGCTGGGGGACGAGGACGTCATGCACAAATTGTGCTCATGAGTTCAGCCTCTTGGAACGTAGGGTCAAGTGTGGCTGGAGAACTCTTTCTGTTGCCACACTTGGGAGGTTTTAGTGACCATTACGTAGAAAAATAAATAAAGGCACCTTTTTTTTTTTTAAAGTTTATTTAAGCAATCTCTACACCCAGTGTGGGGCTCAAACTTACGACCCCAAGATGAAGAGTTGAAGGCTCCTCTAACTGAGCCAGCCAAGTGCCCCAATAAAGGCATGTTTAAAAAAACCCAGCTTTGTAAGTAAAGCCTGATGTACTCACAGATTATTGGGAGGAGCCACGTCCTTGCTCTGGTGAGCTCTAGGCACCTGGTTTTAATTTGGAGCCTAGAAAAGCAAGCGTCTTAGGGCAGGAGTTTGGTGCTGAGAAGAGACACAGGGACTTGTCAAGTGAGGTCTTAGAAAATACCAGAATAAGCCGTGTGTAGTGGCTGTTGGGGTGGGAGGGGAGGTGAACAAAGAGATGGAGCTTGTGTTAGTTTCCTGTGCTTCATTCGTGCTTTTTGGGGGGCTGTTTTGCAGGCTCTTCAGAGAAACAGGTTCCCGGGACCCAGCCACGCAGAATCCTACTCTTGGCCACCCATAGCCCGGGGCTGTGACGTGGTGGTCATCTCTCACTGTGGAAACAGTCCCCTGCTCTACCTCCCACCAGTGCTTACAATTCTGCAGATGGGGGGCTGCTACAAGTCTTTACCAAGCAGAAACGGTGTAAGTTGAAGACTGTCTTGTTTCCACAACAGTGTGGCCTAAATATTTATCTTTAAATTTTACGCTGAACCTTTGGTGAAGTTTGGGTTCCATTACACATTTGGTTTCCATGACAAGACAGGAACTTACCAGACTCGTTGATTCTCTGACACTGATTCTTCCCCTGAGCCTCCTTTGTGGCCATCGTCTGAGCCCAGAGGTTTCTGGCATTTGGGATGAATATGTAGCTTATAAACTTCTTCTACTGATATAAATCCTCTGTGACAGTCACCCTGGGAGATGGTCAGGCCGTGTACGGTTTTTATTGTTCCATGGGTGAGAAAATTAGCTTCATCTGACAGGTGAGACAAGGTGGGATTAGAATTTAGAGTTTTCTGTTGTTGTGTCCCCCGTTCTTTTAATTATTTCACAGCAGCCCACACTGTTGTCGACCCTACTTTATTCTTTCCGTGTGCGGGAGTCTGCAGGGAGTCGTGAAGGGTGCTGGAAAGGAGAGCAGTGGGATGTGGGGTCAGGTGATGGTGGGTAGCGAGTCCTGCTCTGCGGGGTCTGGGCTGTCAGGCGAACCACGTTGAAGAGTTCTGTCTCAGACGTGTGTCAGAGGACACGGTGCGGACAGCTCCATCTTTGTCGGGTGACAGATCGTAGGAAGAAAAGACAGCGTTGCGTGTAGGAGAGATGCTCCTTTTCCTCCTCCTGCCATGCGGTTTTAGTGCTTGCCCTTCGGAAATCTGGGTCGGCTGGGTTATTGTGTACTGACCTCCCATCTGCGTCCCTCAGTGAGCAACTGACCCCTGTGGACCAGCCGCTGCTTGTGTCGCGATAGAACCAGGCTGGGCCAGAAAGGATGTCCGGGTCTTACCTCTCGTGTCCTCTGCTTTCGCCGCATCCCTGTGGTCCGCCTGCTGTTAGGCCGGGTGCCCAGAAGCCGGCGCCCACCTGGATCTGCACTGGGAGGGTGTGTGGCAGGCTGTGCGCCCTCGGGAGATAACGGTGTGCGGTCTGCCCTCAGATACCCCCTAAGGAAGTGATGCCCTTTTCTAAAGCCCCTTTTAGGAGGCCGTTAGTTCGCCTGGTCCCTGGGAGCAGGAGCCCCGGAGCCAGACCGCCTGGTTCAGATCCTGTTGCTCCCAGCTATTAGCTGTGCGGCCTTGGGCAACTAACTTTACCTCTCTGTGCCTTACACCCCACATCTGTGACGTTGTGAGGTAATAATAGGTCCTACCCTGTGAGAGTCTTTTAAAGACACAGTGAATTAATATTCGTGAATATTAATTGGTGTAAGCTCTAGAGGAATCTGAGTCCGTGTGTCTAAATCCCTTCTAATGAAATTATATCCTTTCTGACCTCCAGGATAATGACGATAGCAAACGAGTTAGGTAGTGCTTCCCCCGTGCCAGGAGATGGTCTGCATGCTTCAGCATACACTAGGCTCAATCCCTAACTTTTGCCCCAAATTATGTGAATTTGTCTTTGCAGCCTCTGGCAGTCATCGTGTGCCCTGGGTGGAAAAAGGCTCAGTTTATTTTTGAATTACTGGAAGACTATAGCACGTCCTCCAGGCCTCTTCATCCCATGTTGTTAACAATCGGACTCCACAAAGATGAAGCCAAAAACATGAAGCTTCCAAGGGGGTGTAAGCATCCTTTCCAAGCTGTTTGGTTTTCCCTGCAGCGGGCAGTGGAGGCCTGCCAGGCGGGCGCCGCTGCTGACCGGGACATGGGCTTGTGCGATGGTGTTACCTGTCCTGCTACAGGTGGGACCTCACTGTCCCTTACGGGCGGGCACAGAAGGATGAAGTTTGGACCTTGGCTCACAGCCGTTCCACTGAGAAAATGCCATGATCTCCTTTACCCACTGTTTATCGAATACCTCCTGTTCATTAGATGTCGACCGAGCCCCTGCCTTTCAGGAGCACAAACACCCGTGGGAGCCCAGGTGTTAGATAAGGACAGGTGTTGGCCTGGACGGGCAGGCCGCACCCCTCCCCCCAGCTAGAAAAACCGTTTTGTGCCCCATTAGACCTCAGGTCTAGAAGTATGTGGCATCTTAGCAAAGGAAGCGTGAGGGAAAACCTGTGGAAAACCTGAATGTTCATCATCTTCTCTTTCCACACGTAGGTGAGGTCATCGTTACAACACCCCACAGCCTCCTGAGACTTCTCAGATACCAGAGCTTGTTATTTCTTAGACTCTGTCATCTCATCTTGGATGAGGTAGAGGTGCTGTTCTCTGAAGCTAGTGAGGAGGTAAGTGTGGCCTCCATCCAAAGTCATTATCACTCAGAAATAAGTGTATATGTGACTTAGGACTTAACCTGCTTTTAGGAATCAGGAGAGGACGTGTTTATTGGTGGTGGTGGGGGGAGCCAGTTAATCTTGGAGATTTTCCATTTGACTTTTATAATTTTGAAGAGAGTTTGTCTGAAATTTCCTTCCCCAATTTTTTTTTAAAAGATTTTGTTTATTTATTTGAGAGAGAGTGAGTGACAGAGATAGTGAGAGCATGAGTGAGTGGGAAGGAGAGGGAGAAGCAGGCTCCTCCCTGACCAGGGCACCTGATGGGCTCAGTCCCACGACTCCTGGATCATGACCTGAGCCAAAGGCAGGTGCTTAACGACTGAGCCACCCAGCATCCCTCCTCCTTCTCAAATTTTAAAGTTCTCTTTGAAGAGCAAAAATTTTCTGGTGAGGTTTTCTAAATTACTGATATTTTTATGATTATGGAAGCAGTAAGTTTTATTCTAGAAAATTTGGGGTATAGAGAAAAATACTTGAAAAGCCCCAACATCTATTGTGTTACCCTTGGAGGTAATCACTGTTTCTGTTTTGGAGTAATCCCTGTTTGTAATACCTGTTGTAATTTATAATTCTAAATCCCTTTTCTAATTCCAGTTGATCTGCAGAACTGACAACATCAGGCCTTACTTTATGGCTAGCTCATAACTTGCATTTTCAGTAAGCGGTGTCAGAGCGGTGTCCTGCGGTGTGATTCTTCGCTGGCCACAGGCCAGTATGGAATCCTGTGGGCATAACATAACTTTTTTAAATGGTCCGATTTTTGGACATTTGGCATCATTTGTGTGTATGTCTCTAAAGAACATAGGTCTTTTTTGCGCATTTCCCTTATGGTCTATTTCTAGGAGGGGATTAATGGATCACAGACTATGAACTCTTACAGGAAGGCGTTTCTTGGGCGCAGTGTAACAGGATGACCACAAGTATTTCATGTGGCAGCAGTGACGTCCCCACGTTCAAGTCCAGGCTTTGTCGCTTACCGACCGTGTGGGCCTCTGCAGGGTTTAGGAATGTCTCTAAAGCCTCGGTTCTGATTTGCAAAGCTAATATCCAGTATACCGCACCGTGCAGTTGCCTTTCTGAAAGCAGAGACCCCCGTGGACAGCGTGCTGCCACGCCCCACGCCCCGGGCAGGGGGAGAGCCTTAGGCCAGCTCTCGTTTTCAGTCAGCGTGTTAAACGTGGCATCTCGCGTGAGCGTCCTGTATTTCCTTGATTACTTGTCAAGCCGAGCGTTTGTACTGGTCACTGGTACAGTTCTTCTCTGGGTGGCGTGTTTATTTTCTTTGCTTATTTTCTGTTGGTAGGATCATTTTTTTGTAGCCTGTTTGTAGACCTTTTTAATATAAGGATGTTAATGCTTCGTTATATATGTTACACATTCACCCAGATATTGTTTGTGTTTTATTATGTTTATATTTAACATTCTCTCCTTCTAGTTTTTCTCTTTTGTTTGGAAAGGCCTTCCCGCACTCTGACAACAGAAAGTGTACAGTTCTTTACCGGTCACGTTCTGTCAACCAGTGACTATCCGCTTCTGAAATGAAAGTGGGATTAATTCCACTAATTTTTTTAGATGTTTGCTATACTGGATAACTTTAAAAAAAATATTGACATTGAAGAAAGGGAATCTGCACCACATCAGATTGTTGCAGTGGGCGTTCACTGGAGCGGACACATAGAGCTGTTGGTCAAGGAGTTCATGAACGACCCCTACATCGTGGTCACGGCCCTGGAAGAGGCTGCTCTCTACGGCAGCGTCCAGCAGGTACAGGCTCATGGGTGAATGGGAGGTGGGGGCTGATGAACACAAAGCCAGGAGCCTTGGTTTCATGGCCGCCTCCTAAAATAGTACAGCTTTAATCTCATGCACAATAATCCATATTGATTTTCTGTACACTTTTCCGTTAAGATCTCACTTACCGATGAGAAGTGAAACTGGTGCACCTCGAATGTGTTTTTTAAAACCACGTTGTTGCTATATTTCATCACCAGGTAGTGCACCTTTGCCTAGAATGTGAAAAAACCTCTACTTTACTCCAGACTCTAGATTTCATTCCAAGTCAAGCACAAAAGACCTTGATCTTCACTGGTTCTGTAGCTGAAACAGAAACCGTGTGTAAGGTGAGCCCATACAGTGCCCTTACTGTTTGTTTAAACCATGATGGAATCTCGAAATTATCAGAGAATTACCGGTAGTTAAGTATTTGACAGGGGGTAAGACGTTAGCAGTTGATCGTCAGTCAGAAGAGACCGGGGCTGTGGAGTATGCGTAGCAATGAGACAGGACAGCGGGAGGCCTGTCCTCGGGGGAGAGCCGAGCAGGTGTTCCCCAAGGAGGCCAGTACCTTGTGTTTTGTCACGGAATTAGTCCCATTCATAAAGAAATGCCAGCGACTTCTGTATCCTCTGTTTCAAAACATAGAACAGTAACACGAAGAGATAGATTGTGTGGCCAGAAAAGCCACTAAGCTGATGACAGATTTGTTTAAATAATCTAAATCTGCATGGATAGTAAAATGTAGAAATGAAGCCAAATACAAATTAAAATGTAAGAGGCAGGGCCTCCTGGGTGGTGCAGTCAGTTAGGCTTCCAGCCTAACTTGGTTTTGGCTCAGGTCTTGACCTCAGGGTCCTGAGATCGAGCCCCGCGTCAGTCTCCACGCTCCCGGGGAGTCTGCGTGAGATTCTCTCTGTCCTTCTGCCCTTTGCCCCTCTCCCCCCACCGCCAACACATGTGCGCTCTCTCTCAAATAAATCTTTTGAAAAAAAGGTTCTATAAAAAAATAAAAAATACATAAATCAGTAGTACAGCCACCTTTTAGCGAAGATGAAGTGGAGGTGACTGCCTGGGGCATGCTGGCACAAAAGTTGGGTGTGTGTATACGTGCGTATGCATACACATGTGTGGGTGCAAGCGTTTTTGAAAAGGAAGGAAAATGGTTGTAGCAAAACGTTGGCTTCATTTGAGCAAGTGTTTAGAAACAAACTATAGAATTTTAGAAATATATTTGTTTCCGTTTACAATCATCTTGTTCTTAAAAGTTGTAGATCAATGAGGTAATACCATCACAGATAATTTTAAATGTCTTATACTGATAATTGTTGATGGAACAATTAATTTCAAGCTTATGTTCCTGACTCTGAACTGGCCTATTTGGTTTCATCTTTAGGTAATAGAAAGCAGTTCAATATTTTGCTTGAAAATGCATAAAGAAGTGGTTTTTAATTTAAAAAGTGTTTTAGAACAGTGGAAGAAGAAGTTAAGTTCTGGCTCTCACATTGTCTTAGGTAAGTGTTTTAATTTCTACTTCCATTTAGAGAAGGCTGAGCTAATAGGAATCATGTCTTCCATTTGTTTGTTATAGCTCATGTCCAAATTTCTCATCATTTCCCAGATTTACTGAGAATTTATTAGAAATGTTAATTTCAAAATGAAGGTTAAGCTCTGCCAAGATTTTGGTGTTGAGGCAAAGGCAGGGCCCTGCGGACCTCCGAGTGTAGCAGCCGTGAGTGTAGGCCTTCACCCCGGGGTTCCAGCCGGAACATGAATGTGTGTGTGCCTGCGATGAAATCTGTCACAGATGATTGTAAAGTGCAATGTTAGAGATCGAAAAGTCAGAATGTATAAAAGAAGTGAAATATTGATGGACAGCCTAGATTTGTCATAGAAAGAAGCATTTTCCAAGCTAAAATTAGGGAGGCCACTTTTCTCTGGAACCTCATCACTGGGCTGTGGTGTTTTGGGGGAAAAAAAATGAGGAAGAAGTTTGTTGGCATCTAAAAAGTGAGATGCAGTAGAGAACGGTGTTGAAGTCTAGTTCATGGAATTGCTCTGTAGTAAGTGCGGGAAGGCCGCAGCCTCCTTTGTGACTCTTGGACCCTTCTGTCCAGCCTTGACGGATGACTGCATACCGCTCTTGGCCATCACCGACGCCACGTGTGTGATTCACTTCAGCTTTCCTTCCTCCCCCAAAATTTTTGGTGGACGCCTGTACTGCATATCGGATCATTTTCAGAGTTCCGCCGAGCAGGTTTGATGAACTTTCATGATCTTTAAATATTCTGCCGGTATTTTCTGCGCAATGACAAATTCAGAATCCACAAACTTTTGTCATTTAGACTGGGGTGGATGACCTGTTGCCTTCCTTCACCCCCCGATTTTAAGGGTTCTCCTGCAGAACAGGCAGATAAGAAGACCAAATCCGTCTTGCTGCTGACGGAGAGGAGCGCGTGCCACGCGGTCGGCGTCCTGCGCTACCTGGAGCGGGCGGGTGCCGAGATCCCATCGGAGCTGTATGAGTTTACTGCGGGGGTTCTGGAAGCCAAGGAAGATAAAAAAGCCAGAAGGCCTCTCTGTCCATATCTTAAGGCATTTGGTTTTTGCAAGTAAGCCAGTCATTTTTTTAAAAACTGGAAGGTAACAAGCCTGATGATTCCCAGACCTGTACCCCTGGGGCAAATAATACATTATATGTTAATTTGAAAAATTGGAATGTACAGTAAAGTGCACAGTGATATGTTTATTGCTGGATGACTTTTCCGTGTGTACACAGGATGTACACTGCTGCCCACCTCTGGGGGACTCCTTCCCAGTCTGCCCCCCAGAAGTAACCGCCCCCCACTATCCATGCTGATGAACTTTGCTCGTTTCCCAACATTATGTAAATGGAGTTGTTTGTTCAACTTACTGTCTGCGACATTCCTCTATGGTCCTCCGTGCTTTGGATCGATTAATTTACCTGTCTACTTAGTGGCGCGGGATTGTGTTGCATACATAGAACACAGTGTATGTTTCCAGTCTCCGTTGATGGGCCTGTGAATTGTTTCCAGCTTTTGGCTATTACGGATGAAGCTGCTGTGTCTTTTTGCGGAAACGTACACCTGTTTCCTTGGGGTGTAGACTTTGGTGTGGGGTTGCTGGGCCACAGGGTGAGCACACATGTAACCTTTCGGAGGTGTGTGACTGTTTCACAGTCCCATCAGCAGCAGGTGACAGAGATGCATGGCTCCACACCCTCCCCGACAGAGTGGTCCTGGGGGCGTAGCGGCACACCGTGGTTTCCATCTGTGTTTCCCGAGTAATTAATATAATAGTATTTTTTCACATGCCTGTGGGACATTTGACCATCCTCTTTAAAGTGCTTGTTGAGGTCTTTTGCCCATTTTTGAAATTATCGGGTGTTACCCTTTTTCTTCCTGGTTGGTTGGCGTACTTTATTCATTCTAGATATAACTGCTTTGTCAGAGGTGTGCCTTGAGAAGATCTCTTCCCAGTCCATGGCTTGCCTTTTCACCCTTATGAGTCTTTTGATGAACAGACCTTTTAATTTTGATGAAGTATATTCTGGTTGCTGTTATTTTGTGTCCTTAGGTGAGAAATACTTGCTGATCTCTAGGTCGTGAAGACACTCTTCTGTATTTTCTTCTGGAAGTTTTATAGACTGTTTTCACACTTAAGTGTGTAATCTAGGTTGAGTTAATGTTTGTGTAGAGTGTGAGATATGGGGCAAGGATTACTTTTTCCTGTGTGGATAGTCACTTGTTCCAGTATACTTTATTTAAAATGTCGCTGAGTTCTCCCTGAGTTGGTGCCTTGGACATAAACCAGATGATAGTGTGTGGTCCACTTTTGGACTCTCTGTGTTCTATTGGTCTCTTTGTCCTTACGCTGGTACTGCATTTTCTCACTGTAGCTTGTATTCTAGTGAGTCCTGGAAGCTGGTATGTGAGTTCTTCAACTTCGCTCTTCATCAGGGTTGTTCTGGTTATTTAAGTCAGCAGTATCTCCATGTGCATTTTGGAATAGGCTTGTCAGTTTCCTCAGAAACATTACCTGGCTTTTGAGAGCACATGTGTTGATGCTGTAAATCAGTTTGGAGAGCATGGATATCAGCAGTCATGGGGGCCTTCTCACTGATGCAGACACGATGCCGATACTTGATCAGTGATCACAGGGACTGGGTAGGAGATGTCTGATGTGTATCGAGTACATTGAGTTTCATCTTAAAATAACTATTGACATGAACTTTTTGAACTATGGTACATTAAAGAGGTTATTAGTAGTGATTTTGATTATGCTATTGACTTTTAAAAAATTTTTTTAATATTTTTATTAACATATAAATTTATGCTATTGACTTTTGAAACCAAAGCTTTATTTCTCAGTTTGGGTTACAGAATGACTTCTGGTTTAGATGTTAATTATTAGACTTTGTTTTGGGTTGTGATAAATTTCTGATTCGGAGTCTTTGTTTTCAAGTACATTTTGTTCATTTACAGAATGTCTAGAGAAATGATGGAGTAACTCTTTAAGTTTATTTCGTGTTAATTAAATTTTAGGACCTCTTTTCACTAATGTGCATGTTGTGTCATCTGAATTATTTCATATGGTTACTTTAAATTATTTAGAGTGAAGGTCCTCTGATTTCAATTATAGATTCATTTTCCTGAGGAATAGTTTAAAATTCATGTTAAAAATTACTGTCTTATTTTTGTTTTTAAAATCCAGTTACTTTTTTTTCAGAGACAAAAGGATCTGTCCTGATAGACACCATGTTAATCTAGAAATAGATATGCCAAGGAAATTATCCAACCAAGCCCTGCCAACATTTGGATACATCAAAGTAAGTTCTCTTGCACTCTGTTCAATGATAAATGGTCATTTTAATGAATGTATTTCATTCTTTTTCTTTTAGATTGCTCTATTTATCTGATAGAGCAAGCGTGCGAGCATGTAAACATGGGGTGGCAAGGCAGAGAGGGAGAGAATCCTCAAACGATCCCCGCCAGTGAGTGTGGAGCCTGACACAGGGATCAGTCCCAGAACCCTGAGATCATGACCTGAGCCGAAACCAAGAGTCAGACGCTCAACTGACTGAGCACGTAGGTGCCCCTGAACACGCTTCATTCTTAAGCAGCAGAACAATAATGACGCTTTTAATGAACTGCCATTGATCTGATAGTAGGCCATGGATCCTTATAAGGTGCCTTATTTTAAGACCCCAGTTTATTTAGAAAACCAAGGTCAAATTGGGAAAACAGATAAATACTTCAACAGGTAAAGGGTTTTGTAGTTATAGTTTCAGAAAGTTATTTTCATCTGGGGATGGGGACCACTAAAAATACTGCAGTGATAGCACACACATCTTTTCACAACATCCGTGATTATTCCTTTGAGGACATTTCTGAAATGCAGATAAAATTGCTAAGTTAAGAGTGTCACTTTCTTTTGAATCCTTTTTGATACTACTTTCTTCTTGAGTCCAAGATTGCTCTCCTTTCCGCCCTCTCTTTTCCCTAAGACAGGTCTGTTCTGCTCATTTGCACCGTTCTCTCTCCCTCGTTCTGTGACCTCATTTCAGAGTTTTTTCAAATTTATATTGTTGTTTTGTACATATCATTTATCATATATGTATCTTACATATTATTTTTTAAGATTTTACATAATTTCTACACCCAACATGAGGCTTGAACTCACAGCCCTGAGGTCAAGAGTCCTATGCTCCACTGACCGAGCCGGCCGTGTGTCCCATTATTTTCTTAATTAACGAGAAGAAAGGTAGCTTGTTTTGAAATGGAAGGGTACAGTTTAGGTCTGTCTTGTGGTTACATCTTTTCTAGTGGCTCTCATTATCTGTAGGGAACGTTACTCTCCTTATTCTCTTTTTTGGTATGATTTAATAGGGATTTGACTTTGATACTTCGCTATTGCTCTTTTTAAAGATTTTATTTATTTATTTGTCAGAGAGAATGTGCACAAGCAGGGGGAGTGGCAGGCAAAGCAGGCAGAGGGAGAAGCAGGCTCCCACCAAGTAAGGAGCCCCATGTGGCACTTGATCCCAGGACTCTGGGATCATGACCTGAGCCAAAAGTAGTGGCTCAACCGACTGAGCCACCTAGGCGTCCTATTATGGCTCTTTTTAGATAAAATATATTTTCCTTAAATTTTAGAAAGAGATGTGGGTCAGGGTGATTTTAATTAATTTCAGAATTCTCATTCCTGTCGTTTCTTATTAAAAAAGTAGGAGACCTAGTTTCTGAGATTGTTAAGATCTTCTGGCCCTGTTTTCCTCCCCCACTTGTGTCTGACCCTTCTCTTCCCTCATCTCTGGCGTCTTTGGGTGGATGTTTCTGAGACTCCACAAGGCTCCAGGCTTTGCCCACTGTTGGAGTGGATGAACGCCTCCAGGCTCAGCTGCTCTTGTCCCACAGCCCCCTTTCCCCCGCATCCCCAGCCCCATATTTCTAGTGAGTACTTATTCCTGCTCATGGACTTCTCCTTTGTTTGGGTCCATCAGACAGTGACACCATGCGGGCTTTGTGATCTGGCTGGGTTTTGTTCATCTGCTATTTTGTTATTGTTGTTGTTTAAATTAATTAATGTTTATTTATTTATTTTTAAAATTTTCCTGCATCTATTTTCTTTTTCTTTCTTTCTTTTTTTTTTTTTAGATTTTATTTATTTATTTGACAGAGATCACAAGTAGGCAGAGAGGTA
>NW_019154169.1:2813581-2927378 GCF_002288905.1 Enhydra lutris kenyoni
GGGGGGGGGAAGTAGGCTCCCTGCTGAGCAGAGAGCCCGATGCGGGGCTCCATCCTAGGATCCTGGGATCATGACCTGAGATGAAGGCAGAGGCTTTAACCCACTGAGCCACCCAGGTGCCCCTGGTATTTTTTTTTTTTTTTAGAACCGTTTAGGTTTATAGAAGAATTGAACAGAAAATACAGAGTTCCCTCTACCACCCCTCCCCACAAAAGTTCTTCCTATTATTAACTTCTTGCATTAGTGTAGTGCACGTGTGACATTTGATTGTGACATCAGCCAATATTGATACTTTTTTTTTTTTAAGATTTTATTTAATTATTTGACAGAGATCACAAGTAGGCAGAGAGGCAGGCAGAGAGAGAGAGAGAGAGGGAAGCAGGCTCCCTGCTGAGCAGAGAGCCTGATGCGGGGCTCAGTCCCAGGACTCTGGGTTCATGACCTGAGCCGAAGGCAGAGGCTTTAACCCACTGAGCCACCCAGGCGCCCCTTGATATATTATTTTTAACTAAAGTCTGTAGTTTATATTGAGATTTACTCCCTGTAGTGCACATTCTGGGGATTTTGCCAAATGGGTAGCGACACCTGTCCACCATGATGGTATCACATAATTCTTAACACTGCTCGAAAGTCCCCCATGCTCCACCCTTCCCCTCTTCCCCAGAACTAGTAATCTCCGACACTTACACTGTAAAGCCTTTTCCAGAATGTCATGTAGTTGGAACTATACAATATGTGGGTTTTTCAGACTGGCTTCTCTCACTTAGCAATATGCACTTGAGGTTCCTCCACGTCGTCTTGTGTTTTTGTGGGTCATTTTTTATTGCTGAATAGACTGAATAGACCAGTTGATCCATTCACCTATTGAAGGACGTCTTGTCCTTACCTTTCCCTGCTGGTGCTGGGCCCTTTTGTCTTCTTTGGTGAGTGGTCTGTTCAGGGTTTTTGCCCATGTTTTAATTGCGTTGTCTATTTTCTTATTGTTGAGTTTGAAGGGTTCTTTGTAGATTTTGGACACCAGTCCTTTATCAGAAATATGTTGTGCAAAAATTGTCTCCCAGTCTGTGGCTTGTCTTTTTGTTCTCACTATATTCTTCTGTGGAGCAGAAGGTTTTTGTTGGTTTTTTTTTTGTTTTGTTTTGTTTTGGTTTTGCATGCCTACAAACTTTTATTTACAAAGACAGATGGTGGGCCATATTTGGCCCATGGGTTGTAGTTGGCCGGCCTCTGATTGAGAGGGTAAAATCCCAGCATTGAAGCTATCACGTACAAAGTTCCCTGTGACCTGAGTGTGGCCCCCTTAATGATTCTTTTTTTTTTTTTTAATTTTAAATTTTTATTTTTTTATAAACATATAATTTATTTTTATCCCCAGGGGTACAGGTCTGTGAATTGCCAGGTTCACACACTTCACAGCACTCACCATAGCACATACCCTCCCCAATGTCCATAACCCAGCCACCCTCTCCCGACCCCCCGACCCCCAGCAACCCTCAGTTTGTTTTGTGAGATTAAGAGTCACTTACAGTTTGTCTCCCTCCCGATCCCATCTTGTTTCATTTATTCTTTTCCTACCCCCCAAGCCTCCCATGTTGTATCTCCACTTGCTCATATCAGGGAGATCATATGATAATTGTCTTTCTCCGATTGACTTATTTCACTCAGCATAATACCCTCTAGTTCCATCCATGTCGTCACAAATGGCAAGATTTCATTTCTTTTGATGGCTGCATAGTATTCCATTGTGTATATATACCACATCTTCTTTATCCATTCATCTGTTGATGGACATCTAGGTTCTTTCCATAGTTTGGCTATTGTAGACATTGCTGCTATAAACATTCGGGTGCACGTGCCCCTTCGGATCACTACATTTGTATCTTTAGGGTAAATACCCAGTAGTGCAATTGCTGGGTCATAGGGTAGCTCTATTTTCAACTTTTTGAGGAACCTCCATGCTGTTTCCCAGAGTGGTTGCACCAGCTTGCATTCCCACCAACAGTGTAGGAGGGTTCCCCTTTCTCCGCATCCTCACCAGCATCTATCATTTCCTGACTTGTTAATTTTATGGAGCAGAAGTTTTAAATTTTAATGACGTCCAGCTTTCCAGTTGTTTCTTTCACGGATCATGCTTTTGGCCTGTCCACAGGGTCATCACAAAACCCAAGGTCACCTAGATTTTCTCTTTTGGTATCTTCTTCATCTGCTTTTATTTGGGGATCTGTGGGTAATTTTGTCAGTTCCATTGCAGAGTATATCCCTGGTGTTTGGGGGTTTTTTTTGTTTTTTTTTTTAAAAAGATTTTATTTATTTATTTGCAGAGAAAGATTACAAGTAGGCAGAGAGGCAGGCAGAGAGAGAGAGGAGGAAGCAGGCTCCCCGCTGAGCAGAGAACCTGATGCAGGGCTCGATCCCAGGACCCTGAGATCATGACCTGAGCCGAAGGCAGAGGCTTAACCCACTGAGCCACCCAGGTGCCCCTGGTGTTTGGTTTTATCATCTCATTGCTTTGTCTTTGGAGATTCAGAGAGAGTCAAAACATGTGACACTTCACTGCGGCCACCGTCCCAGACCCTGTCAAATCAGACCCCCACTTCTGATTGGCTGTGTTGAGGTACAGTTTGCATACAATAAAAATCACTATTTAGAAGTGTATAATTTGTTGAGTTTTGGTAACTACATACAATCATGTAACCACCACAATGAAGATACAAACATTTTCATGACCCCAGAAAGGTGTCTCCTGGTCCCTTGCGGTCAGTCCTCATCCCAGCCCCCACTCCTGGCAGCCGCTGGACCTGCTTTCTGCAGAAAAGAGCTTTGTCTACTAGATTTTCATATTAATGGAATCATACAGTATGTCGTCATTTGAGTCTGATTTCTGTTACTCACCTGTATTGTCTTTCTCGTGTTGAGCAGGATCCCATTACGTGCATGTGCTGGGGTTTGGCTGTCTGCTCGCAAGTGGATGGACATTTGGGTGGTTTGCAGTTTCTGGCCGCTCTGAATGTCTTGTGTTACAAGTCTTTTTCGACCTACGGCTTCATTTCTCTTGGGTGAGATGTAGTGGAAATGCTGTGTCGGAGAGTGAGAGAGAGAGAGAGAGAGTGTGTGTGCGTGTGTGCGTGTGCACGCGCGTGTGTGTCTAAGAATCTGCCCAACAGTTTGTGCCATTTTGCATTCTCCCCAGTGCTGCATATGAGAGTTCCGGAGGTCCATGTTCTCAACATGTGATATTCTCAGTCTTTACTTTTTGCCACCCTGTAGCATCTGCAGGGATATTTATTTGCATTTCTCTGATGATAAGGAATTTTGGGCCTCTTTTCACGGCTTGTTTAGCCCTTTGTATCTGCATTATAAACTCTGTTTATAGTTCCTGCCCAGTTTTTAATTTGGGTTGTTTTGTTGAGTTTTAAGAGTTCTTTGTGGATTATGGATATGCTTTGTCAGATCTATTGCAAATATTTTCCCTCAGTTGAAAAGCAAAAGTTTTTAATTTTGATGAAGTCATCGTCGTCTTCATTTTGTGCTTTTCATGCCCTAAGAAATCTTTGCCTACCCTAAGGTTGCAAAGATTCTTCCCTATTTTTTTATTCTTAAAATTTTATGGTTTTGCATTTAGGTCTATGATCTATCTCAAATTAATATGTGTGTGTGTGTAAGGAGAAAGTTTTTCCCTCATGGATACTTGGTTGCTCCAGCACCATCTGTTGTTAAGACCTTTATTTCCGCCTTAGTTACCTTGGCACCTTTGATATAAATTTAAGACACCATATTTGTAAATTCTGAATTCTTCATTCTAGTTCTTGGTCTCTTTGTCTACCCTTATGGGGTACACATTGGCTTGAGTGCTATAGCTTTATAAGTAATCCTGGAGACTGGTGGGGACGTCTTCCAGTTGGCCCATCCTCTTCGATATCCTTCTGACTAACTATTCCTTTGCATATCCATAGAAAATTTCAGAATCAGCTTGCTAGTTTGTATTTAGAAGCCTGATGGGATTTTGAGTGGCTTCGCATTGAGTCTATAGTTCAATATGGAAGAACTGACGTTTTAACAATACTGAGTCTTGTCCATTAACATGGTATACCTGTCATTTTGTATCTAGGTCACCTTTAATTTTTCTAAGCAATGTGTTCTACTTTTCAGTAGACTGATCTTGTCCTTACCATGTTAGGTTTATTCCTAGCCTTTCATGTTTTTAGATGCTAATGTTACTTTTCTTTGAACTTCATTTTCTGATTGTTTAAAAATGTAGTTGATTTTTGTGTCCTTGTCTTATATCCTGTGACTGTAACAGAGTGAATTAGTTATGTACAGGATGGCTTGTGAGAGTGGAGTGAAAACAGGTGGGGTGCAGGGGGTGGTTATGGCTAGAAAAGGATTGTCCCATGTGTCCAGGACCAGGAGTTTTCTGGGCACATTTTGGGTTTTTGTTCTGGGATAGTGAGTGGAAAAGATGGTGACAGGTGCTCTAGAGAAGGTAAAATGCAGCAAAGTACCACAGGGCCTTTAGGGATTATGGGCAGGGAGGCATCTCTGAGGTGTCAGCTGCCCCGAGGGCCAGAGGATAAGGATCCAGCCATGGAAGACCTGGGTCTTCTGTTGCAGGGAGAGGAAGCAGCGAGTCCCTGAGGTAGGCGTTAACATGGTGTGTTGTGGCACAGGGCAGGGCTTGTTGGCAGTGAGAGTGGGGGAACAGCAAGCAGGGGGGCTCAAGGGTGCCACAGAGGAGGGCTAGGGGCTGTCAGCCTGAGAGCTTGATCACGAACGGTGACCTCACCCTTGCCTCCTGGCCTGCTTGCCTCCCAGACGGCACTGCCCCCTCCGCCCTCCCAGCAGGTGACTGCTCTGTCCTGGCCTCTGCTGGGGCAGCTCACCACTCCCCACCTTCACGCAGAAATGCCTTCTCCGAGCTTTTGTTAACACATGAGCACGCCGACATTGCCCCTCAAACTCCAGTCGCCCTGCGCACACTTGACTGTGAAGAGTTGTGTTCCTTGACCACACGCTAGCTGTGGCCCATCTCGTATCCTAGCGTGGCTTATCTCGTATCCTAGCACCTCTTGCAGAAAACACTGCATGTTACGGGAACAAAGACCAGAAAGAGCTCAAGAGACAGGGATGCTATTTATGAATGATTTTTGTTAAGTGCCGTTAGGGAGTAAACAAACATTTATAATTTATAAAGAAGTTTTAAAATAATAAGATTAATAAAAAGTCTTCCCTTAAAGGGAAACCGCATCCTCTGTGGGTACAGGAAGGTGGTTGTATGGGTCGGCTCGCTTCCTGGTTCATGTTTCCATCCCCGGTGGTGTGCTTTGGGCTCTCAGGCCAGGGGCTAATTTCTGCAGATAGCTTTTCAGCTTAGATTGAGTTTATTTTCTGAATATGTTTGTTGATTATTTTTCAGATAATACCCTTTTATATTTTGAATGCAACACATTACTTTGGTCGTATAGTTGACAAACAGATGGATCTTTATGCAAGTCTTAATGCTGAAATGAATGAGTATTTTAAGGGTAACAGCAACAAAATGACTGTTGAAAAGGTGGAGAAACTTGGATTATATGGATTAGCAGAAAAAACACTTTTTCACAGGTAAAAGGTCTATGTATTTCATCTCTAAGAGCTCTGAAGTGTGGGCAACTCTGAGTGGTATCGAATCCCTGTTTCATCCGTGCCCGTGTGCACGGACACCCCCGGGGGGTGGTGGCAGTGGTGCGTCCCCCCCTGCGCCCAGCTGCCTGGGATGGTTCTGCAGGCGAGACTTGTCCGACCCTGGGCTCCTGAGCACAGAGCGCGGAAGGCGGGGTGGTTCTGGAGCCGTCCCTCTGCCACCTCCGTGCACGCCTCCACCTCCCCTCGCGCTCCCAGGATTCCTGTGAAACGGGTCCCTCTTACAGCAGAGCAGGCTGAGTCGCCGTGCGGTGACATGGGCTGTGCCGCGTGGGCTCCGCCGGGCAGCCTGCCTCGGCCCGCTCACCCCCTCCCCTGCCACTCCCGGCTGCGCTCCGGGGAGCCTCGATTGAGAAAGTGGAGACTTCACTTGACTGAGTTGATTTTCATTGTGTTGTCCGATAAAGGGATCTTCTCTAGCAAAAGTACTATACATTTTTTATACTTCTCTATACTTGAATTAAGTAAGCCCTTCTGAGTGTCCTTGAGGCCTCGAGCTCATTTTTATTTTTATTCCCCACGGGAAAGAACCTTGTGGTTTAGAGTTTTCTCTAATGAGTAGGCGGAAGCGAGGACGATTTTCCTCTGGGATCTCTGGGACACTGAAGCCACAGGTGTCCTCCAGGGTGGAGGTGCTGGAGATGAGCCAAAAAGAAGACACCTGGGCTGCGGACAGTGTCCTAGTGAAGTTCATAGATGAAGGCCGGACCGGACTTGTCACGAGAGGCCAACTGCTGCATCTCCCGGAAAATTTCCACACTCTGCCCCCCCAGGCGGTGGAGTTTATTGTTTGCAGAGTGAAACCTGCGGACAATGAAGTTGAATGGAATCCAAAGGTAAGTTATTTTGGCTTTTCGCACTTTGTTGACTTTCAGAATATGCACGGAATTGAGGTTCATTTAGAGTGTTGAGTTTGGGTAAGTTGCCCCATGTTCCCAGCCTTGTACGGTGGCCTCGTCATCGGTAGTGTGCACAGTCCTCGAATAGGCCTAAGATACGCATCGCGATGAAACGAGTTGGCTGTCCGCTTGAGAGGAAACAGCATAAGCCCCAAGTGGACACCCCATCAAAGGGGAGCAGAGGCCAGGTCGTTTCCTTCAGGTTGGGAAGGCGGGCAAGGGAAGAGAGCACAGAAAGGGCACGTCCTCTGGGCCCTTCAGGATGTGTGGCTAGAATGTCCCCACGTAGACTAGATGAGGCACCGCAGGTGGAGAGAGCTCACGGTATGTGGGAGAGCCATCCTGGGGGGGGCTCACGTGGCTCGCCAGCCAGGCAGAGACCCAGACCACACAGCTGGTCCCGCTGGTCAGCAGAGCCATGAGTCGTTTTCCCAATGACGTGCTTGACTCTTTAAAGGAGGGTTACGTTTCAGATAATCCAGTCGGTAGGACGTGAAGTGAGCCATTACGGTTGGCAAAGGAAAGGTAATAAACAAGGTCAGACATGGTCCAGGGAATGAACAGGTGAGTGTTTGCACAATACGGGATGAACTCACAGCACTGCTGCTAGCGGGTCCGTAAACATACTCCTTACTAAGTAGCGCTTTTTCTCCCTCTGCAAAGTATTTACGGAGTGTCCGTTGTGGGCTGGTGCCACTGGGCTCGGGGGATGTAGCCATACGCAAGAACGTTGTGGTTCTTGTCTCCAGGAAACCTTTGGTCTGTCAAGATAATCACTACAAGTATTTCTTGAAAAGGGGCCTCTGGAAATGAGGCAGGTTTTCCCCATGCCTGTCCTTTCAAATGACTGTGCAAGAGATGGAGGCAGCCAGCTCCCTCCCGTCCGCTTTATGCGAGTGCAGATGGGCCTGCGGGAGAGGAGAGCAGCCACGGCTCGGAATGGGGGACCCGGAAGCCCGGGCCCCTCAGCCCCAGGGTCTCTTCTGCCTCAGTGAGCTTCCAGCGATGGACTTGTGGACCATTCGCAGGGGAGAGCAAGGACACACGGCCGCAGGGGGAACATCCAGTTTGGGGTGTCCAGAGGTGCCATCTGCCTCTGTCCTTACTCAGCTCCCCTGTTCATGACCCTTGTCCATGCAGCAGCACGATGGCCTCTGTGACCTGCCTCCCGGGGTGGGAGGGCGGCTTAAGCAAAATGCATGGCAATGATTTTTGCGAAACTCTGCAGCATAACCAGAATGAGATATTCTCCTCAGGCTTCAGAGAAATTATCTCAGTGGCTTTCTCCTAGGTTACTAGGTACATTCATCATAAAATAATTGGAAAATTGCATGATGCCAAAGTGATACTGGCTTTAGGGAACACAGTGTGGATCGACCCAATGGTGAGTGTGCAGTTCTTTTTCATTTCTTAAAAAGATTTTTTTCACTTAGAGGGGGCACACGAATGGGGGAGGGGCAGAGGGAGCAGCAGGCTTCCTGCTGAGCAGGGAGCCCAAGGTGGGGCCCAACCTCAGGACCCTGAGATTATGACCCGAGCCCAAGTCAGATGCTTAACCACCAGAGCCACTCAGGCACCCTGAGTATGTGGTTGTCTTGAAAGAAATCTGGTTTTGGATGGACCCCTAAAATTATTCTAATTTGTGGCTTGAATAATGGTTTGCCTCAAAGAGGCTTTGGGAGCGTGCTGTGTGTTAGGGAGAGTTGCTTTTTTCCATGTTATTTGGGTCATGCTGGGTTTTTGTTATTGTTTAAGGGAGTCCTTTCTTTGTAAGACAACCAGGGAGACAAGCTCCATGAAACTCCCCTTGTTACATGTGACAGTCTCTGATGCGCACCGTTCTGTTCCACGTTCTTTCAAGCATTGGTTGTCCACCGCTAAAACAGTGTCACCGTCCCTGTCCACACCACTGGGGAAGGCCTGTGTCAGAACGGGAGTCCCTGCATGGGATCAGTCACATCGAGGACGCCAGTCCTTGGGCTTCCGGAGCTCAGTTTTGTTAGTTTTCGGTGTCCACCTCGTTCTTGCACCAAGTATTTATTGAGCACCTGCTGTGTGCGAGGTCCTGTGTGGGACTCGGATTCTCTCCGTGAACAGAAACTCCGACCCCATGGAGCTGGTGTAGGGCCACCAGGGCTGAGTGCCAGACTGGGACGTATCAGTGGGGCCTCCGCACATCCCCCTCTCTGGCTGCTCACACCCCAAGAACTCCACTTTTCAAGCAAAAGTTCTGTTCCATTGGACTTAAATCTTAATCAGTGTCTATAACATTTGAAAGAGTTCAGTTCATAAAGTTGTTTTGCCAAAAGTTATTTTGATGAAATTGGAAAAGCCTTAACACTTACAAAGAGGAGTTTGGGTGTAAGACTTAAAAGTGTAGAAGAGAGAATGATTTTTAATGGAGAAGATAAAGATTGCTAATACAAGTCAAATGAAGATTTGGGGTCTTGGGTTATATAATAGCCAATATTCTTGTTCTCTGTTGGAGGAAAAAAAGTGGAAACTGAGCTGAGGGAGGATGCTTAGCCAGCTGAGCCCCCCAGGTGCACCAAAAATGGAAGCTCTATTAAGAGATTTTTAAAATAATAGCTCAGGAAATAAAGAAGCATGAAAAGAAACTCACTTGGCATTGCGTTTAGAGTAGCGGTGTCGATGGCCCAGTGCGGGGGAGACAGACCCCCAGACTGCTCAGCCCTCAGTTTTAGTGGAGAAAGGCTCTTCTGCCATTCCCAGACGGGCACACATTTCCGGGGTTCACTTAGGAAGGTGCTCTGGCTGGTCTTGGCCTGGCTCCCCTCCCGCTGCCGTGAAAGGGATGCCCAGTCCTGGGTCTGCACCTCCCACCAGCGGGAATCACAGTGTTGTAGAACCTCCTGTTTTGTGTAAATTAAGAAGGAGGAGAATATTTTGGTTGCAGAAGAACCAGTGGAGGAAACCGCAGAGAACGCGGGACTTAGGGCTGTGGTGTAGGCCCCTCCTGGCCATTGACGTCTGTGAGCCTTGGGGCCCTCCTTGTTAAGAGAGGTCTAGGAATTCTGTGGGGGGGCCCCAGCTCCAGCCCGTGTCATACCTCGGCAGTGTGGGAGTGGGCTCTGGAGGAATCTCACGTCACCTCAGGAAATCAGCGGGAAACCGCAGGGGGAGCCCACATGCGCCCAGTGTGACACCGTGAGGTCGAGAGGTCACATGAGTGCATTTTCCATTGATTTGAAAGTTCAAAGTCTGATTGTTGCAAATGGACTTTCTCTTTGATTCAAGGTGCACATTACAAAACTTTCAAACTTGAAGACCTCTGTTATTGATTATAACGTTCGTACTGAAATTCTGTCGATGGGCATGGGCATCGACAACTCCGAGCACGTAGAACAGCTGAAGATGTTCCGTGAGGGAGCTAAGATGCCGCCCGGTGAAGAAGGCCCGAGCCAGGCCCTGTGAGTGAGTTTTTGTCTCCCTTTTGGAAGTGCCAGTTTTGCGGGACTAGAGCTCAGGAGTTGAGAGACTTTGTTGTTGTTGTTGTTGTTTCCGGAAGTTGAGTAGGTTCCTGAGTTTTCATGTTTCCGTCCCTGAGCGTCCGTCGTTTCCCAGATTCGGGGAATCTGATTTTCATCTGTCCTCCCATGCACAGTTCTGGTTTGGACGGAATATTGTAAAACCAGCCCCGAGTGTGTGGTTGCACCGTATGTCTTACAGAGTATTTTCGTTCGCTGTTGACGGATGCGCAGGAAAGCACTTGTGTAGTAGGTGTGGTCCGGTGCGTGTTCAGAGCGCAGAGGCCGACCCTGGGGGGGAGCTTTGTGGAGGTGGCGAGAAGTAGCTGGTTTCCGGATGCGTTTCTGGGGGTGTGTGGTCTCAGGGCGGCCCACTGGCAGCTCTGGGTCCTGACAGCCCGGACCTGGATGAGAGCCCGAAGGTGTGAGTGTCAAAGTCCGAGGGCTGAGCCCCAGGGACCCAGTGTGGGGAGCCCCAAGGGGAGCCTGGGAAGGAGCGGCAGTGGTGGCGGAAGACGAGGCCGGGGAGGGCAGACATCCTGGCAGCAGGAGAGGGGCTGGCTCAGAGCAGGGAGCCAGGGGCCTGCTGGACGCCACCGGGAGGCCCGACTAGTGAGCATGGCGAGCCGGGCACGGGGTCAGCCTGGGGCCTCCGGGGACTGATGAGCACAGCAGAGTTTCAAAAAACATGGCAAAGGTTAAAATACTTTAGTCTAAAGTTAATTTTTATCTTAATGAATTTGGATGCCTGTGGGATTAGGAGACAAGTCCATTTCTACACATTTTCAGGAAACAAAAATTGCTGCACTCTTGTTTATAAGATACTCTTAAAAACAAAGATGTCATCAGGGTTCAGTAGCTTCGATGACCATGAGGCTTGGTCAGTTCTGTGAAACACGGCAGCTGTACCTGAGCCCCGGCTCCGTTCTGCACCGGCCCTCTGCACACTCGGTTTTGCGTGTGTGCAACAGCCTGTCCCCGGTGGGCACACGCACAAGGTGGGCGAGCAGAGGACCGCGCACGAGGTGCAACAGATGGAGCCTGCCCAGCAGAGGCTCCGGTTCAGGAGTGGATTGAGGAGCCGCGGTGGTGGTCGGGACCAGAACGAGGAGAAAGGCGCCGTTCTTCCAGCAGGCTGGGGAAGAGGACAGACCCTGGGGACGGGAAAGCTCTGGAAGCCACCAGGGCTGGGTGACTGACAGACGGTGGGGCTGGTATTGCAGAGCCCTGGGCAGGAGGGTTTTGGCATGGTGGATGGTGTCACAGTGCTGGTATGGGAGGAGGAGATCGTAAGTTGGTTTGGGACACATCACATTGAAGGATTATGGAAAGCATAAGCCTGGAGCTCAGGAAAAGCAGGTGGGGAAGACTCGTTTGCTGGGAGTGGAGGAAAGTCACTGTTTGGAAAGTATGTGATGAGGAGGGATTGAACCCCAGTGGATGAGGGTGTGGTGGGGGAGAGAGAGCCGTGGGGGAAGAAAGAAGGGGTTGGAGGGCCTGGGGCTGAACCGTGGGAAGGACGGGGCCTGAGGACGAGTCCCTGCCTGGGTGGTTGGAACACGAGACGCGGTCTTACCATTTGTGGGGTGCCGCTCACAGGCTTCATGTGTGTTGAGCAGAAGTCCCCTTGGAAACACCCATGCACACCCCCCACGCCATAGGTATGGGTATGTGTGCGTGTGTGTGTGTATGCCCGCACACGTGCACGTGTTTGTATGGCCTTGCTCCTTTAGGCTTGAATCCTCTCTGAAAGGATGCACACAAAATGAATTACGTTGTTGCCCATGAGAAGGCAGTGGCGGCGGCTGGGGAACAGAAACTAGAGGGAGATTTTTCAGTGTGTAAGACTTTGTCATTTATTTTTTTTAAAGACCTTTTCATTTATTTCAAAACACTGAACCACATGAAAGTGGCTATCTGCTCAAAAAAATTTTTTTTTAATTTTTAAAGAGTGCAGCAACCCTCTAAGTACGGATACGGAGTGATCTGTCTCTAGTTGTTATGTGTAATTGAGGGAGCAGAGAAGTGAATGGAGTAGGTTCCGGGGTGTTTAAATGGCGCCTGTGTGTGTTTTCGACACAGATGGCATTGTGTGCTTCTTTGTGCAAAGAATGTTTCTAGAAGTAAGGGGGTGTTTCGGGGAGGAGGAAACTAGGAACTTAGGCAGGGGCACAGAGATGCCTTTACTTCTCCCCTTTTATCCATTTCGAAGTGGGTCACAGGGCTGGTTATTCTCGAAGTTAAAGGATTTGAAAGGGAACTTTTTTGGTAAACGAGTTAATGTACTTACCAGCCTGCCTGTATCGATGATCTGCTCTAGGCTCACTACGAGGGGCGCCGCAGTGAGCAGAGTGGGTGGCCCTGCCTGGCCTCCAGGAGTAGAGTTGGGACCCCGGGTCCCGTCTGACGGTTGCTGCCTGCCTTCCTCCTCTTGGTGGGCGGGCCCCCTAGAGAGTCTGAGATTGCTTTCCCTTGGACTCTGAGTTAACCTTCACCTCTTCCTGTCCAGCGCTCCTTCTCCAGCAGAAGATGCTGCTCGTTTGCAGAGCCCACAGCGAGAGGACAGCGGCTCAGAAAGAAGGGCTGACTCCGAGACGAAGCCAGAAAACCAAAAGCATGGTTGGTGATTGAGTACATGGCTCACTTAGGGCCTTCGGCTTATGTCATGATCTCAGGGTTCTGGGGTCGAGCCCCTTGTCAGGGCTCCCTGGTAAGCAGGGAGTCTGCTTCTCCCTCTTCCTCTGCCCCTCCTCCCTGCTTATGCTCTCTCTCTCTAAGTGAATTTTTTAAAAAAAATCTTTAAAAAAAAAACATGGCTTGGGATGCTTGGGTGGCTCAGTGGGTTAAGCGTCTGCCTTCAGCTTAGGTCATGATCCCAGAATCCTAGATCGAGCCCCGCATCATGCTCCCTGCTCAGTGGGGAGCCTGCTTCTCCCTCTCCTTTGTCAGAGCCTGTTTTTTATAATCCCTCTCCCCCTGCTGCTCCCCCTGCTTGTGCTTGCTCTCTCTTTCTCTCTGACAAATAAATCTTTTTTAAAAAGTGGCTCACTTAAAATCATGAAAGCTTGGAAGTTTTCCAGTGTTGAGGCTTTCTACTTTCAGATGAATTCTATAGAAAGGGACATAAACTGGTATCTATTTTTGACAATTCCGCTTCCAGTGGTTTTTGTTTTTGTTTTTGTTTTAGATTTTATTCATTTATTTGACAGAGAGATCACAAGTAGGCAGAGAGACAGGCAGAGAGAGAAGGGGAAGCAGGCTCCCTGCTGAGCAGAGAGCCCGATGCGGGGCTCGATCCCAGGCTCCTGAGATCATGACCTGAGCTGAAGGCAGAGGCTCAACCCACCGAGCCACCCAGGCGCCCCTCCAATGTTTTTTTAATAGCTTTCCCCGTTTAGTTAATTGTACTGTTCGTGCAGGGAAGCACACACAGCCCGTCCCAGTTACTGACGTGTGTACCCATGGCCACTGACTGCACCCAGCTGAGGCGGCTGGACATTCCCACAGCCCAGGACTCTCCCGCCCGCATCTTCCCCTCCTGAAACCCTTCCCCGGGACCAGTCGTGACGTCCACCGCCATCAGTTCGGATGGTTCTGCTGAGTCAGAAGCCCGGGGTGGACGCTCTGGGGGCCTCTCCCCCTTCGGCGTTGTCTGTGAGATTCATGCAGGATTCCAAGGAGTGGTGGTTCCTTCTGTACCTTCTCCCCGTTGAGTGCTGTCCTGTGATAAGAACCCACCACAAGTTATCTGTCTGTTCACCTGTTGGTAGACACTGAGGCTGTTTGCAGCTTTTGACTGTGATTAAAGCTGCCATGAACATTCTTGCTTCATCTTCAGATGGAAGATTCGGGGGTTTTAGACCGAGCAGTTCAAATGGCGGTTTTTTGTTTTTGTTTTTTTTTTTAAAGATTTTATTTATTTATTTGACAGATCACAAGTAGGCAGAGAGGCAGGCAGAGAGAGAGGAGGAAGCAGGCTTCCCGCCGAGCAGAGAGCCCGATGCGGGGCTCGATCCCAGGACCCTGAGATCATGACCTGAGCCAAAGGCAGCGGCCTAACCACTGAGCCACCCAGGCACCCCATCAAATGGCGGTTTTTTTGGGGAGGGGGAAGCGTCGTGTTCAGCACTGGTTCCTTGTGTATACTGGCGACCAGATGCCTTCCCCTCTGGTGGGCTGTCTCCGGGCCTCATGGGTGAAGGTGGCCGCCGGCGGTGATGCCCCTCCGTTTCAGAGTAACTTTAATTACCTGATGGTTTAATTATAGTATTTGTCAGAGCCTGTTTTTTATAATTCTACTAAATGTGGTGCATGTTAATCTTTTCTAATTATTCTTTGCAAGTGGATATGTGGAAATTGACACTCTTTGTAAGTTGTTCCTTGTCTAAAAGTTGTGTCAAGTGCAAGAAGTACAGATAGGTACGTGGAGTATATGGTCACGTATAAGTAACTTACTGGCACGTTTGACTCTCTGCCCAGAAACTTTACCTGAAAACACGAGCAATTCTTCCCTTCCCAGAACCACAGAGCCTCTGAAAAGGTACATCCCCCCATGGCTGAGGTTGGCTTCCCTCCATGCCTAGTGAGTGAATCGTGTGCCCATGTAAGCCATTGTCTTCTCTCCTAGCTTCCACCCACAGATAAAGTGGTTCCAGAAAGATGATGTGGTCATCCTGAAGATAAGGATACGGAATGTAAAAGATTACCAATGTAAATATTTCCAGGATAGAGTTGTTTTCAGGTAGGTTTGTGTATGTCTTTTAGAGTGAAATCGGAAATCACTTTGAACATGGTAAAAGACTGGCCTTTCTTCTTGTACACCTAGTGGCTGGGCAGGAGAGAAGTTTTACTTGGCCGACATGGAGCTGCAGGCCAGCGTAGTAAAAGATGCCTGCACATGCACGATCGTGAATGAGGAGCCTGTGATCACTCTTGCAAAAGAGACCAGGGGACCTTGGTGTGGCTTACTCAAACAGAAAGTGAGTGGAAATGAACCGTGACTAGTCTTCAATGGCCTAAGCATGACTTACTCTGTATTAAATGTCACCTGTACTTTTGAACAGAATCCTAATGTGGCTTTTGAGTTTGATCACTGGGAAGACTGTGAAGAGGACAGCCAGCTCCCCCAGGGTAAGATGGGGCGCGCCCACCTCCTGGGGAGTCACAGGTGCTGAAGGCCATGTTTGAGGACTGCGGCCCTCATGGCAACGGGTCGTTACCGTGAAGCCCTTAGGAATTGGTTTTCTCCTTGTGGTCAGTCTTGGTGCTAAATGTTCTGGTTCAAGGAGGCATCAAGCAACCTTCTTATAACACCTTTACAGATTTTCTTCCCAGGGCGTAATTAATTTCCAAGCAGGCATTTTACCTGCTCATTTCTTGCCTAAAGTAACAAAAATAGTCGCAAAATAGAGCTCTAGAAGCCATGGGACTTTTTCTGCATTGGCCAAAATAATGGCAGGGTTCAGGGGTGGGGGCTATGTGCTAATTAGTCTGTAGTGAACAGATATTTCAGTAATATCAAACTCTTCCAGTTGTGAATTCTAAAAACCTGCCGTGCACGGTGGCAGAGGTGGCTGAGAGCAGCGGGCAGTCGTCGGAGGATGACGGAAGTGAGAGCGAATGAGCACGAGTCAGATCCGGAAGGTGGCCTGAACCGCACGCGGACAGATGGACACGCCGTGTGGCTGGGCGCTCAGGAAACAGCAGTTACAGCCAGACCTGCCTTTGACTCAAGGATAAATTCTGACCAGTGTCATCCTGTGGCACTGGGATTGGTACTGGTGAGAGATGGGCTGCGGGGACTCTGGGGGTGGGCGCTGGTCTGACCCGGGCCCACCGTCCACCTGCACCCTCAGGCCCGCACAGCCTCTCACGTGGAGCCTGTTCCAGCACACTGATCCTGAGTGACGGGGGAGCATGGCGTGCCATTTGGGGGATGAACCGTCCTTCCCAAAGCTAGTCTGTTCACTTCTTCACGGAGACCCGGTTGGTACCTTGCCCATACCCTCGTGTTGTGCATATAAATTGAGGTTTCCGGCCAACAATCTCATGCTTTCCACCCTAAGCTGGTTGGGTTCCACAGAATGATCTCTGGACCTGTACTTGATGCCATCTGAGGAGCCTGGTAGCGACCCACGGGTAGACCAGGGGTGAAGGTAAAGCTACAGCTTCTGGAGACCCGCCTGGCCCAGCACAGTCCTGGGCACACAGGAAGAAGGTTTCTCTTTGGTGGAAATGGAAGAGGATGCGTGGGGTGCCTGGAGGTGACCCTCAGAACAGCTGGGTGTGGGGAGCCCTTGCCCCGCTCACAACGCTGTCCGGTCCCCAGCCCCTAACTCGGGAAGGCCCTGAGCCGGACTTGCCGTGTTAACTGGCAGAGCTGCAGAAGGGAGTGAAATGTCAACCCTGAGTCTGTTTTCAGTAGGAGTCAGCAGCTTTGCCTAGAGGCGGGAAAGAACAGTGACCCAGTGAGACCATCGTGACTGCCCCCAAGACTTTATTATTATCCATCGGAAAACACAGATGCCCCAGTAGATAAGCCACCACTTGAACAAAAGGTATACTGTCACCAGGATGTCCTGTGAGCAGGTTGGGATCACGCTCTGACTCTCAGTTTCCTCATCTGTAAAATAAGACTTTCTGCTCCCTGCATGGCCTTGCCCTGCTCTAGGGGCTGCCCCTGGGATTTGCCGGGTAGCGGCACCTCGAGGGAGGCCAGCCCTGGGCCACGGGCGGCTGCCGCCAGGACTCCCAGGGGCTGCTTGGCGGGTGTCAGACTGGCACACAAAGTACCGGGGTGACTGTCCTTTTTCTGGGCTAAATCGAGCACTCTTCAGAGGTCGGAAGTATTCCCGTCTTTGCTGGCAAGGGTTTGACTCCGCGGAGCTCTTGTCCTCAGCAGGTGCTGCTTTCTGTAGGTAGAGATTTTGCTCCCTCTGGGGGAGGCCTCTGGATGGGTGGCCGGGCCTGAGTGGCCCAGGCTTGCCTCGTGATTGCTGGCCGCCCGCCAGGGACACTCGCTTATGTTCACTCTTTTGTAAAACAGCAAATAATAAGGGCAAGCAGAAGAGCTGCCTAAATCGGGGCGGGGGTTCTGCTTCTTGAAACAGCCAGAGGGGAATCGTGTGGGGAGCTGGGCAAGATGTTTAAATCTTGATTTGTTTCAGACATTTAAATTTACCATTTGAAGTTCTGAATAACATTTTGTAGGACATAGTGACTTGAGAGATGTAAACAATTAGCAATTTTTTTTTGTTCCATTCATACATATTGACTTCATGTTTGGGGAAAATTCCTGAAATGCAAAGTAGAAGTACCGTTGTCCCTATGCTTCTAGAATTGCTCACATAGGCAGACCTGGGATGAAGGTTTTCTGTAGTATGTCAATAAAATTTCAGTGTCTTCACAGAAATGCCATTTCACTTTTTTTTAGACTGTATTTTCCCTGCGTGCCGAACGTAAAACAGAATTGTATTCATTACCACCCTTTCTGGTTTGACCGGAGTGCCAATGAAGGCGGGGGAGGGAGTGCGGGGGGGCCTGTGAGGCCAACCACTGACTGTGGCTCCTGTCGCGGGGACCAGGCTGTGGATGGTTCTGGATGGTCAGCTGTGCAGTGGGGGTCTTGGCATGCAGCCTGGGGCAGACCTGCCTCGTACATCCCAGGTAAAATACGGGGGGCTCAGTATTTTGCGGGGGCAGTAGGCCATAAAACACTGGCACTTCAGTATGTTAAAAATCCACTGAAGGGGCGCCTGGGTGGCTCAGTGGGTTAAAGCCTCTGCTTTCGGCTCAGGTCATGATCCCAGGGTCCTGGAATTGAGCCCCGCATCGGGCTCTCTGCTCAGCAGGGAGCCTGCTTCCCTTCCTCTCTCTCTGCCTGCCTCTCTGCCTACTTGTGCTCTCTGTCGGTCAAATAAATAATAAAAAAAAAAATCCACTTCAGTTAAAGCAAAAGTTTTACCTATTTTATATAAAATACTTCTATACCGTATAGTCACTGAGTTTAAAGAATGCCTTTTATTTAAGTAGGTGCGATGGACCCATTGCCCCCAGCGCGGGCAGCAGTCCACCCAGCCCGGCTGCCACATCTCCGTCCGCCAGCTGTAGCAGATGCCTGTCCCTTCTCTCTGGAACCCCCACCCGGGGAACTGCGCGTGTCTACAAATAACATCTGAATACATTTTTTTCTTAAGGAAAAACATCAGGAAGAAACCGCAACAAAAATGGCTTACAAAAATAAATTCACGGCGGCTTGGCCTTGGCTGCGGGAGGCCGAGCTTGTTACTCTGGAGCCTCCTCCGGGGGCACAACTTCCATCAGCATCTGGAGCTGCATGGTGACCGGCTCTGCAGGAAAAGCCGACCGGAAAGTGCGGTTAGAGAGCCGGAATGAAGAGCTGGCATCGCCTGGTGTCTCGGGGAGCAGTGGTATTGCTCCTGCCCTGTGGGGCTGTGTCCTCTGTCAGAGCCCGCTCAGGGGACACGGGCTGGAGGCAGAGGCACGCTGGGAGCCGCAGGGGCTCTCTGGAGCGAAGTTCTTTCCCAGGAAAGCACGAGGAGCCTGCTAACTGTTTTAACTGCACCCAAGCAATGTATTCTGGGGAGACGCGCGCCACTCACTTCTGTGTCCGTATGTCGCCACCACTGACCGAGAGTTGAGTATTTCGTTGGAAAGCACTGAGCCTGCATCTTGCTTAAAAGTTAGACTGTTTGTTCTTTTCACCTCCTTCATTCCAGCTTCTAGCCAGTTCTCGTAGGGAGCAGCTTGGCTCAGTTTTCTAAAGCTGAGAAATTGAGACCTACTTTGTTACCCTGAGGTTGTAAGTCATTCTGGCCATATTGTCAATATGATCAGATCTAAGTTCATGGTCAGAGGCAGGGGGAAGTGGCTGTTCCGCCAGCACTAAATGTACTTTCCTTTCTACAGCATTTGTGCCCGCTCTCCTCTCTCCACCTAGGCCTTCCATCAGAGTATGAGGCAGTTGGGCGGTGGGGAGAGCTCTTTCAGGAAAGGAGAAAGTCCCTGGTGGAAATAAGCCCTGTTGTGGGTGTGGTTTCACTCGGCTAACCAGCATAAAACTGGCTCTCTCTTGCTTATGGTAACGCTGCTGTTGGGTTTCACGGGTGAGGAATGCAGGCCACGCTGGGATCTGAACGGGCCAGGCCAGAGAAAGGCCTTTCCCGTCCCTGCTGGCTCAGTCTAAACAAAGTCTCAGGGTCAAGCTCACCACCTTCCACCTAGGTGTTGCTCTTTTGTACCTGAGTTGTGTGTGTGCGTGTGTGTGTACGAATCCCAGAGGAGTGCTGCAGGGATGCGTGTACTTCCCTGCTCTCCATTCAGACAAGCTGAAGGAGAAGGGGCAGGTGTTGAATTACATTTACTCCATGAACGCTGGGTGGCTGCTGTGTAGATCCGGAGGGAAAGTGTGAAGCCCAGTTCCTGCCTTGTAGAAACAGTACGGGGAGAAGGAGACTGAGAAATGGGTCTTCAGGTGTTGGATCACTGATGGCCTTGGTCCCCAACAGCTATGGGGTGCTGGTACCGCACCGTGGTTGAATCTGCAGCGCGGGATACAGCACCGTGAACATCCCTGCGCTGTGCTGAGACCCCTTGATTGAAAGTGGCTAATGTAGTTGAACTTCTAACCCATAATGGCCTGCAGTAGCGAGCAGCCAGGATTGCTGAGTGGTGAGCAAGAGCTAGGGCTTTGGCACAGGAAGGCTCGGGCCCTCACCCCAACCCTGTCCTGGGTGGGGTGTCTCTGGGATGCTGCTGGGCCTCTGAGGAGTCTGCCTATCAGGCAGGAGAGGCTGGTGCTCTGGGTTGGACGCACAGCCGTGTGAACCCACTCATCAGTACTGAACCACACACTTGAAAATCATTAGGAGGGTCAATTTCATGTTATGTGTATTGTACAGTGATAAAAAGGAAAAGCAGATGGTGATTTCCCTTCCTACTTGTTTACAGTAATTAATGGAAACAAAGGCAGAGACCCCAGCTGGACCCCAGAGGTGCCCCACGGAGAAGGTGAGGTCTGCCAGCCGCATGAGCTCCTGCGACAGGGAGCGACAGGTGCGGTTGCGGGTTGCGGTGCCCGTCTGCGCTGCGCTGAGAGAACAGCCCCTCTGCCGGTACTTACTCGAGATTCTCTGAGCCCATCCAAACTTATAGTGGACAAAGAGGAAGTAAAATATCAGGCCGCTCAGTATAAATAATACACAGTAGAGATACTCCAGCGCGGGCTCGCTGATGATCGGGGCCACGACCAGAAACGCGGATACGATGGTCACCAGGATGGGGATGACAATGGGCACCTGCAAAGAACACAGTGTCATGACCTGGCCACGCGGGTTCACGGTCTCCCTGAAAATGTTCATCCCAGACAAAACACTGCAACGGAACGTATGTCAGGAACGCCATGTGCCGGTCCTCCAATTCCAAGAGTTTTAAAGTAATTTTGCCAGTTTGTTTCATCACCACAGTCTACTTTTTTTTTTTTTCCTTTGCCCTGGGATATAAAGGAAATGTCAGACATCATGTCTCTGCCTACCTGTGATCTCTGTCAAATAAGTAAATAAAGGGGCGCCTGGGTGCTCAGTGGGTTAAGCCTCTGCCTTCGGCTCGGGTCATGGTCCCAGGGTCCTGGGATGGAGCCCGGCATCGGGCTCTCTGCTCAGCAGGGATCCTGCTTCCCTCTCTCTCTGCCTGCCTCTCTGCCTGCTTGTGATCTCTGTCTGTCAAATAAATAAATAAAATCTTAAAAAAAAAAAAAAAGTAAATCTTTTAAAAAATCAATAGTAATTAATAAATTACAAAATAGTTAATAATAATTATTAAATCAAGACTTATTTTCCCATATAAATAGTAGCTAGAAATTGGAGTATTAAGAGATTTATAGATTTAGAGTCTAGAAAATTTAGGGTGTTAAAAATAAGCAAAACCAAAAAAACTCTAATATGCATTCTACCAAGAAAATGTTAACCAGGAAGATATTCTGATTTGTTTCCCTGTTGGAGTCTTTATATAGCAGGTCTTCTATGAGATGGTCTCTTGCATAGGTGTGTGTGTATACTTATTTTGGATATATCTTTTGGGATCTATAAATGCTGTTTTTGTTCTGAGAGTTGCCATTATAAATAGTAAATATCACACCTTACTCTCCTCTTTTTCACATCCTGTCTATAATCAGTACTAGAATTAGCTAGGGATTCTTCTCTTTCCTCCTTGCGTCTGATTTTAGCCTATGGCAGTTTCCTTGGCCTACTTTCCTGAACCGGCACGCTTTCATACGCTTTCTCTTCCATTGCTGTCGTATGATCCTGTCAGTGCTTGGTGTTTGCACCCATGTGGTGTCCCCTTTATCTCCCATCATCTAGTCCGGTTCTGTGGTTGTGTATTCACTGTGCACAACCCTGACTTTGGTTTCCCAAGCTTGATCTCTAGGTGATTCCTCCTGAAGGTCCCTGTAACCATCCATGCCTTGAGGTGTTTCATACCGATAACTTTGTTTTTAAGATTTATCTGTTAAGAGCGGGGAGAGAGGGAGAGCACACGAGGTATGGGGAGAGGGAGAGAGAGTTGCCAGCAGACTCCCCGCTGAGCACAGAGCCTGACACAGGGTTCGATCTCACAACCCTGAGACCATGACGTGAGCTGAAACCAAGAGCTCAGCTGACTGAGTCCCCCGGCGCCCCTTGGTCACTTTATTTTTTGAGGCCAATTTGGCTTATATTTTCTGTCTCTGAATACCACAGATACATGCTCCCCTGTCTCAGGGTATGAAGTGTTGCTGATGAGAATCCCAATCCCTATGTTCATTTCTTTCCTTTATGAGAGAATTGGGGTTGGCGGAGGGCACAAAAGGAGGAGAGGATACCCAAAGCCTGGTCTTTTACAGCTCTATAATTTAATCAGGATATACTTCCTGTTGCCCCTCTAGTTCAGATTCTTCAGGGATGCCATATGCCTTCTGGTATGTGGTTCTGGTCCCCTCCTTTCACGGTCCCCTCCCACTCTCTCACCTGCCTCGGAAATACTTCTTTGATTACAGTTCTGAAGAATTCTACTGCCTTGAGAGGCGTGGGGGGGCTCAGTTGGTTGAGTGGTCAACTCTTGATTTCAGCTCAGGTAATGATCTCGGGGTCCTGGGATTGAGCCCCCATACTGGGCTCCTCACTCACTGGGGAGTTTGCTTGAAGGTTCTCCCTCCCTCTCCCCACTCCCCTGCTCATTCTCATTCTCTCTCCCCGCACCTCCTCAAATAAATAAATCTTAAAAAAAATTCTGTTGCTTTTTTCTTCTTCGGAACCTCCAATTATACATGTGTTAGAACCTTCTTTCCCTATCTTCGTTATTTTCTCTCAAATCCGTTTTGCTTGAGAGGTTTTGTGCAGATGAAAAATCTGTTCTACTAGCATGATTTTGGCTGCCCAATGCGCTGTTTGAAGTGGAACTGCCAAACTCCATGTCCCAGCTGACTCCGGGGACTTGGTGACAGTCAAGCTACAGTGCCAGAAAGGCCACTAGGCACATTTCTGAAATGAAATCCTAAAGCTAAAGGCATTATCCTGTTCTTGTCCTATTTACTTCAGCCTTCCTACCTTGTTCTTGTATCTTCATTTGTTGTAAAAATTGAGTAGTACAGTTAACAAAGCAAAGCAAAAGCCTCTAACCCAAGCAAAACAAAACAAATTCTTAAATGGCATGTAGACCCCTTCCAGCTGCGCAGGGAGGTGGCAGGGAACCCCCGTTTGCAGATACAGATTATTAGTGGTTGCCCGCACAGGAATGGGTCTGGGGCCAGAATTCAGGAGCAAGCTCCCCTCTAAACTGTGATGTTCAACTGAAGAGTAGAGTCAGGTTGGAAATAGAAAGCGTGCCCCTAGATTTTCAGGTAGTTACTTTTAATCCATTTCAAGAAATCAAAGCCACTTGGGGTGCCTGGGTGGCTCAGGTTGAAGCCTCTGCCTTCGGCTCAGGTCATGATCTCAGGGTCCTGGGATTGAGCCTCCCATCGGGCTCTCTGCTCGGCAGGGAGCCTGCTTCCCTCTCTCTCTGCCTGCCTCTCTGCCTACTTGTGATCTCTCTCTCTGTCAAATAAATAAAAATCTAAAAAAAAAAAAAATTAAAGCCACTTGTGATATTTGGGGCACAAAACCTACCTTGATAGGCCTTTCCAGGTCTTTCTTTGTAAACCTCATCACCACCAGTCCCAGAATTGTCAGGCCATAAAACAGCCACGCGGCAAAACTGAAGTAATTGACCAGTGAGTTTATGTCACCAGGGATGATATAAATCATCGCTATGATACCCTAGTGGAAGGAAGAGTGAATTTTTAGGTCACTAGTACATAAAAGCAGGATTCCTGTCCCCTCACAGGAGACTGAAGCCGCAGTGTTTCCTGTGGATGAACGCGTCCGCATGAAAGAAACCTCCGCATCCTGGTACAGCTGGGGTTAAGTCAGGCTTTGGCTGTGGTGCATGTTCTCCCTGAAGCCTGATGGAAGGATTTGGAAAATCTGTGACCCTTGAAAGTTGCCATTTCAAGCGGGGGAGAAAACAAAATTCGCATGTATATCGCGCCCGCTTTCTGACGGTGTTTCTGCCAGAGAGTCGTCGTCAGGGGAAGGGACCTGGGCTTTGCTGCCACACCCAGCCGGGCTCAGCCTGGTCTGGACCTGCCTTAGCTGAGCGGCCCGGGCCTTGTCTCAGGAGGCCTCTCCTCGTCTTCGAAGGGAGTAGGCTGGTGGAGGGCAGCGCTTCTCCTTTGGGGGTGGAAGGAGCCAGGCCCCAAGGCTGGGCTGGGGTGGTCCATAGGTGCCAGGCACAGTTGCACACAACCAAGGACTGTCCCCCACTGAGAAACTCCAACTGGAGGATGTCAGAGGGCCTTGAAAGCTGCGCAAGGACGCCATGACGTCTCAATTATGGGGTCGTAAGGAGAAGCAGCTACCAGCAGCCGCCTCATAAATGCCTTATTCCCTGTCCGGGTCAGCTGCTGGTATCTGTACAGTTTGTTACCAGGGATGCAGACATACAGACAGATGGACATGCACGAGTGCAGAAGTTAGAAGGTTAGAAGAGTCAAACAGTGATTTCCGTGGACGAATTCAGAAAAAGGAGCAGACGCGCTGGGCGACGTTTGACTTGTTACAGGCTTTTTGACCTACCTGTTTCACGTCAAGGAGCGGGGCAGACTGGGCCACGTGAAAACCATGGGGCTTAGCGATACCGGGTTCCTTGGGGGCCCCCCTGCCTTTAAGGGGGTGTCTGCTGGCAGGATTCACACTTACAGCCAATAAATTTTATTTAAGGAGCTTTTACATGTGATTCCTGCCACTGCCAGTCACTGCTCATCACCATGGTTCCTCCACGGTTAGAATCATAATCTTCAAAACGGCCCTTTTAAAAAGAACTTGATCAATCCACAGTTGTCACTGCCACTCCAGAGTTCTTCAGCCGGGCTTCTTGCGTCTCCATGTGAACACGGACATACCTTAAGAACTCCCCACCTGTAATCTTTGGTATCCAATGTCTTTACTTCAGGGCCCTGTTTAGGGCCTGAGTGTGGATCTGCCTGGTTCTCAATTTCAAACACCCTCTAAATGTGAATGAGTTCAAATCATATTCACCCCTAAACTATCACCCTAGAACTGTACAGATTGTTGGGATACACCAATACCTAAGATTTAAAAAATATGACTATTAGGTCAGAGTTTTAGCAGATAAGGGTAAGTGTCTTGCAGTTCTTTCCCACAGATCTAACACATAGTTCTGTGAATAAAGGAAACCACACAAATACTCTATGAGGCGTTTCCAACGATGTAGGTCTACAGAAAAAGCCCCATCGGGATAGACCTCAACGGATCCACACTTACATAAAAGATGATGGCAGGGGCTGGAGTCAGGCGCTTGACGCTGATGTAGGAGAGCACTTTGAGCATATGGCCTTCCCGGCCCGCCACGTACACAAGTCTGAAAAAGCAGTAATGGAGCCCCGGTGGATGGACGCGCAGGCTGTTGTACCATCACTGGGCGTCACTACCAAAGCCACGGAGAGACGGACTGAATTGGAACCTGGCGTCTTCAGTGGGAGGTGAGTGAATTCTGGGGACGCGAGTGAGGGGGTTAAACGCCCCCAAGAGCAGTGCATTCCGGTGCCGCGGGTCACCTACATAGGCGAGAGCAGGGGGCTGGCTTGGGGTTTGCCGGGGGGGGGGGTACTTTCAGGAGGAGACACCTACTCTGTGTCCTCGAAGTTATGCTCTCTCATAAGAGAACAACCAGAGCAGGGCCAGCAGACCCCCCTGCTTGGAGCCACTGACAGAGGCAAACACAGAGGCGCCTGGCACCTTCCTAAATCCACGCTGCACAGAATTTCCACATTAAAAAAACCCCACAAGATGAATTAGGGGTGGGTCAGCGGATGCAAACAAATGGCTTAGTCCCCCCACCCCCACTCCCAAGAACTCCTGGTGATTCAGTAATCTGAAAGACTGTGTTTAAAATGTTAAAGAAAGGAAAAAGAGGGGGAAACAATTTTTTTTAAAAATTACCATAATTTAATAATGTAATCAACTCTTAAACTAGGTTCAAAATGAAAAGATACATAGAAACTAGATCCAAGAGGGGCACCTGGGTGGCTCAATCAGTTGGGTGCCTGGCTCATAATTTCAGCTCAGGTCATGATCTCAGTCAGGGTCATGAGATCAAGTCCCACGTCAGGCTCCGTGCTCAGCATGGAGTGTGCTTGGGTTTCTCTCTCCCTCTCCCTCTGCCTCTCTCCCACTCGCACTCTGTCTCTCAATAAATAAATAAAATCATAAAAAAAAAAAAAACCCAACTAGATCTGAGTTTTGAAGGGTAAAGAATGGAAAATGTAGACAGGAAATTGGGAGAAGAAACAGGAAGAAGCCTGAATATGTTGAATGGGGTAAGACAAACTTGAAGAGTAGAGAGCTTTCAGGAACTGGAAAAACAGCTTTCACATTAAACCCAGATTGAGATAAAAACATACCCAGATACAAACATTAGGATGAAGGGAAAAAAATTTAAATTTCCAATTTAAAAGTTTAACTACAAAATTTGGACAACCAGAGCCATAGCAGACATGGCATGAGACTATTTTCAAAGCGACGAGGAACACCGGTTTTCAGATTCCAGTGCTCCATAGCTCAACTGTCATTCAGGACTCCTGGCAAAATAAATACATTTGTAGGTGAACATTAACTGCAATATTTTCTGTTCTCCGATCCTCACTGGACACTATTACTTCTACTCTGACAGAAAGAAAGAAGTTAAACACAGAAGGAGTTGATTGAAGAAGCAATGTTAAGGGAACAGCAGTAAAACACGCTGGTATGGATGTAAGTACATACATTTTTAATTCTTGTCATGATGAACTTTTTCTTGGAGGGGTGGGTTTATAGACCAGGGGTAGCTGATCTTTTGGACCATGCAAAAGGGGGAGACCTTGCAGGAGAGGGAGGAGAATGGAGATGCTGATAGGCTCTGTTAGGGATTCAAGTTAAATTTGAAGGGTAATTGCTAAAAGCCACATCAGCAGAAAAAGGAAAGGACATTTGATGGATAATAAATCAGGAAAAGATTTTTCAAAAGCCGGGGCACCTGGGTGGCTCAGTGGGTTAAGCCTCTGCCTTTGGCTCAGGTCATGATCCCAGGGTCCTGGGATCGAGCCCCGCATCGGGCTCTCTGCTCAGCGGGGAGCCTGCTTCCCCCCTTCTCTCTGCCTGCCTCTCTGCCTACTTGTGATCTCTGTCAAATAAATAAATAAAATCTTTGTGGAAGGAAAAGAAAAGATTTTTCAAAAGCCAAGAAAACATACTATGTTGGAAATAAATCCCACTGTAAAGGCAATCACATCAACTGTGATCAGCTGCCGCTCACCGGGGCCGGAGACAACCTGGGAGCTGCTGAAAGAGACATAAGCCAAAGCCCCATGATGCCGAGGGTGGGAGACACAAGGGTGCGATGGGTTACCTGAAGCAGCAGCCTGGAGCCTGCGGAGTCCTCAAGAGCAATATGGGACAAAACAGAATTTAAGGCAAAACGAGTCCCCACTGAAAACAGAAGCCATCTACCGAGAACAAGAGCCCTTGAGACACAGAAGGCCAAACTTGACAAATCCACTGAGAGCAGAAGATTTGAACAGTCAAGGCACAAGCTTGATGATTGATGTAAAAATCAAGAATGTGAACATAATACACCTTATTTTCAAGACCCATTTATAAAAACCGCAGTAAAGCCACAAGAGAGAAGGTGTGACACTTCTAAAGAAGTGAGATCATAAAGATCCCACACTCTGACTACAATACGATAAAACCAGAAGTCAGGAAGACAAAAGCCAAAAGGGCTCGTCTATTTAAAACTACATATTTGAGGGGCACTTGGGTGGCTCAGATAGTTATGCATCTGCCTTTGGCTTAGGTCACAATCTCTGGGTCCTGGGACGGAGCCCCATGTCGGGCTCCCAGCTTAGTGGGGAGTCTGCTTCTCCCTCTCCCTCTGCCTCTCTCCCTGCTTGTGTTCTCTCTCTCAAATGAATAAAATCTTTAAAAAAAATACAAAATTCGAACTTTGAAAACGACATGAACATGGCAACTAGTTCCCAGAACAAGCTAGTGAAACTAGAAGGAAAGGAATCACTAGATGGAGAGACTCCAGGTGGTGCTGGGACCTCATGCTTTAAACCCCTCCGCGCTCGCAAATCAAATGTATGGCAAGTCCATGGGCTCAGAAAGCAAGCAGGACTTTTGGAACTGGACACAGTCATTCCGAATGTGGCTAGAGGGCTGAGCAGGCAAAGAGGAGTGGAGCAGTGGTTCTTCCACCAATTCAACCTAAAGGGATTTGGGAAGCGTCCCTACACATGGTGATAGCAAAAGCACGGGGCCCACCGGGAAGCAGAGTGAAGTCCGCATGCTGGGCGTAATGGTTGCATTCAAACCAGGAGGAGAAAGGACAGACTATCAATAAAATCTGGACAACAGATAGAGGGTTGAGGGGGAAAAGTGAGATTTATGCCTCATACCAAAATGTATTCCAGACTGATCAAAGAGCTCAAGTAAAATGCCAGAAGAAAACACAGGTGAGTATTCTTGAAAGGAGGAATGTTTGTCTGCGTGACAAAGAAAACGCAGCAGGAAGCAAAAATCTTGGATGTGACCCCACAAAAATTCTATCTAACATAAAGTTATAATTCTGGCCAATCCCAAGCTGCACAGGTACAGAACTATACAGAATTAATTCAGAATGGATCATAAACCTAAGTGTGAGAGCTACACCTATTTAAAAAAAACTTTTAGGGTAAAAGAGAAAATCTTTGTGACCTTGGGTTGCACAAAGCCTCATAGATATGACAACAAAAGCATTACATTATGAAGAAAAAATAAACTGAGCTTTGTCAAAGTTAAAAACATGCATGTTTCAAAAACGCCAGTAAGAGATGAGAAGACAAGCCACAGACTGAGAGAAAATATGTGCAAGTCAGATACCTGACAAAGGACTTGTATCCATAATATATAAAGAATTCTTACAACTCAATAAGATGACAAACAGCTCAATTTATAAAGTGAACAAAAGATGTGAATAGATATTTCATCAGAAGATGTATGAATGGCTAATCAGCACATGAAAGGACGCTGAGTGTCACCAGTCACTAGGGAAATGCAGTTAAAACCACAATGACACGACTAATAGCCACTAGAAAGATGTGGAGAAACTAGAATGCTCAGGAATGGCTTATGGAAATTAAAATGGAACAACCACTTAGAAAACAGTATAGCAGTCTCTGCTCATACAGCAGTTACTATATGAGCCAGCAACCAAGCCCCACTTCTAGGAAGCTACCTAAGAGAAACACATATGTGCGCACAAACACGTGTGTCAACGTTGATAGCAGCATTGTTCGTCATAGCCCAGAAGGAATGCGAGCCTCCACCAACTGGTGAAAGGAGAAACAGAACATGGTATATCCGTGTCGGGGAAGACAATTCAGTAGTTACAAGGAATGAGCAGGCATGTGCTATGACACAGACAAACCTCACAAATAACAAGCTACGTGAAAAAGGCCAGATGCAACTGACAGAGAGCATCATTCCATTTAAATCCAATGTCCAGAAAAAGCAAAGTTACAGACACAGGAGGAGGTCAGTGGTAGTCTAGGGCTGGAGCGGGGGTGAACCGCAGTTGGGTGGCAGTGAACCCACTGATGGAAAGGATGGAAATGTTCTAGAATTGGACTGTGAGGACATTTGCACAGCTTTATAAGTTTCCTTAAATCATCGAACTGTATAATTGCCAAGTGAGTTTTATGGTATTTAAACCTCAGTAGAGCTACTGAAATTGTGTTTTACCAGAAACTGAAATTTAAATACCATCTATAATAGTGCAAAAGATATGAAAAAAATTTTTTTTTATTGGAGAGTGAGTGCAAGAGAGAGCATGAGCCAGGGGGAGGGAGAGAGAGAAGCAGACTCTCCCCGCTGAGCAGGGAGCTGACTCAGGGCTTGATCCCAGGACATCAAGACCAAGACCTGAGCTGAAGGCAGATGCTCAACCAACTGAGCCAACCAGGTGCCGCAAAAATATGAGATATTTTGGGATGCATCTGACAAAAGGTATGCAAGAGTCATATACTGAAACTACTCCAAATATTTTTGAAAAAAATTGAGATCTAAATAAAGGGAAAGGGTCCTTGCCCTTAGATTAGAATATTCGATACAACTGAAATGGCAGCCCTGTCCGGACTGACCTGCAGGTTCAACACAGCCCTGATCAGCATCTCTGAAGGCCTCGCTGTAGTAACCGACAAGCAGATTCTAAAATTCATCTAGAAAGGCAAAGGATCCAGAATAGCCAAACACTTCTGAAGAAGGGGAGTTGCTGGACAAGCTGTCTGTGCTTTGGCACAGCTTCAGAAGAATGAGTTTGTGGTCTATGGCATGCCAGTGTGAAATCCTCAACAATTCCACTCTCAGAAATTGATCCATTCAGAACCCCGGACAACTGGGCAAAGACATGTTCCAGAATGTTCCCTGTGGCAGTGTTGATGAAAACAAGCCCCCCTCAGCCCACGAGCTGAGGTTATGTGAAATTGTGCTACATCGTCAAATGGAATCCAACACAGCTGCTAATGGTGCCGAGGGCAGGATGGTCCGACAGCTGTGGGGCTGGTGAGCTACACCTGTTTGTGTGAGTAACGTTTGAGAGGACCAGAACCACAGCTGTGTGCTGTTGTGCTACAGGGGCAGCTGGGTGTGACAGACTTCCATGGCCTGAAAGCATAAAATGTTACTCTCTGATCTCGATAATATATTCACAGGAGAGGATGTTCAAGAACTATCCATATAGGACAAACAGGACAAGGTGAAAAGTACTACCGGTGTGCCTGTCACCTTGTGTCCCCAAGCTCGACCTTGTGCTAAAGTTGGTGGCGCTGCTCCCTCCTGAGGAGTGTAGAGGCTTGCTTCCGTGGGGCCACCATGCCCGGCGCTAGTGTGCAAGCTCAGCCACACTTTTTGCTCCCTTTCCAGGACTCTGGGTTTTCTTTCTTTCCTTTTTTTTTTTTTTTTTTAAAGTTTTTAGTCAAATTCCAGTTAGACTTTAGGTTTTCTTTATGCTGTGACACGTTAGCCTGGCAGTACCCTAAGGACTTACGCCCTAAGTCTTGTCTTCCTCAAGTGTGGGATGGGCTCTGCTGCCCTCTGTCCGCCCTCCCACCCGGGGTGAGTGCGGGGGTCCCCTACCTGCCCGCTGTGAAGCAGGTCCCATTGGCGGCACCTATGGTGGAAAAGCCCACGAAGAGTGGCACCACCCAAGAGGCCGGATAGAGAACACGGTCGCCAAATGTCTGCAGAGAGAAGCAGAGAAGTCCTGAGGGTTTTGCAAGGCCTGCAGGAGCCGTGGGTCCCAGGGAAGCTCCTGGCCCTGCCTGGGGGCTAGGCCCCCACTCTTGGGGGACACGGCCTCTGACTCCCCTCCCGGAAAGGAGGAAGTAGACAACCCCGCAGGAGGAAAACAACTTAGCCTTTCTCCCCTGGTGCAGGAGAGCGGACCATACTGACTCCATCCTTGGCCCTCCATCTCGTTCGTGTTTGCTGGATGGCCTCTCTTAGGGCCTTGGGGATTAATATCCATACCTCAGAAATGCCTGCCAAGGTCGAGATGCAGGGAGGCTTGTTTTGGCCCCCCGAGGATTCTGTTAGAACATAGTCTTTCCCCTTCCTGGTGCACAGGTGGTGCCACAAGATCTAACTGAAGGTTGGCTGTCTGAGGGGTGCCTGCTAGCCCTTTGCTGTCACCACGGTGTCCTTCTGTGTACCACCTCACTCCATGACATCTCAGGACTAAGGTCCAGACTTTGGGGAGGATAATTGCACTGAGCCTAGATCAACCTGCGCCTGATCCCTCATCCAGAGGTTACCCTGAACAGAACCACATATGAACTCTAGGAGTCAGTGCTTCATTTTTGTCTCCAAGTGCCTTCTCAGTTTGAGGGATGCTTTATTGTCCCTCCCCCACCTTCTAACACAGAGTAACAGAATCTCCTCTCCACCCCTCCCTCTCCTAATTTTTCATCATTTCAATGTCCTTCCAACACCCCAGCCTCTTGCTTCCTTGACCCCCTTACTCAGACAGATGTTGTTCTCCCTGCACCTTAACCACCTGTCCTCCTGGTCAGTGATCTCGTTGTGACCAAGACATCTCTCCCTGCTCCTCATCCCTGTCGCCTGTCTGCAGTTCCTGTCCTGTCCCACCCCAGCTCCACAAGGCCCGCAGCACGTGGACCTCCCGCCTTTCCTGCTGACCCTCATCCCCACCCCCTTGTCACTGAGACCCTCCTTGCCCAGCTTAATTTCCCCAGTTATTACAATTCCCTCCTTTGACCCCTCCCCACCCTTTCTCGTCCAGCCTCTGCGTCTGTCAAAACCCCACCCTCGTGCAATCCCGCCCTGCCCCACCTGCACTCCGAGCCGGCACTAGGCCACACACCCAACCGGAAGGCCACCTGCTGGTGGCCTTTCTCCTCAGGTGGGTCTTTGCCTCGGCCCTAAACTGCTCACTCTGCCCGAGTCCTAGACGATTACTTCCCTCATCCCCTGAGAGCACCTCAGCTTGGGCATGTGTGAATTCCCACAGACCCCAGCAGCCTCCTGCCCAGACTCCGGGGACTCACCACGGCCACCGCCTGTGACTGCAGGAGCTCGGTGGGCGTCATCACAGTGAAGTAGGAAACATTCATGAGAATGTAGCAGCCTGTCACCAGCGGGATCCCGATGATGATGGCCAAGGGCAGGTTTCTGGGAGGGGCAGGGACTCAGGGTCAGACTGGAGCACCCCATGAGAGCCTCGCAAGTCTGTGGGCTCTGTCCTGTCCTTTCTGCCTGCTCACCCGGCCAGCCCTCCACCTCTCCCTGTGGTGGGCTGGGGGTCCCAGCTGTCACAGCAGGGGCTGTGGGATGTGACACTGTCTGACGAGAAAGAACCCTCCAGCTCTCAGACTCCAGGGCGGTGAGGCTGAAAGGTTCATAAAGCAAAAATCAAACCGAGATCAAGCTGGAGTCCATCCAACCTCCCAGTGACTTTTCCACTGCCCAAAGCAAAAGCAAACTCTAATGAGCGTGCGGAAACCATTCACAGCCTGGAAGGGGGTCTGCTTTTTGCACGGGGAAGAGAAACATGCTTGCCAGCCCCACTGACTCCCATGTAACTCGGCTTTCTTACCTGAAAGGGTTTCTAAGTTCTTCTGTGATGTAATTGAGTTGATTCCTAGGCAAAGAAAAGTAACATGAGTCAGTGACCTAACTTGGACCTTCTTTGCTTAGATTGTGAAACACACCATAAAGGCTGGCCTCATTTCAGACTCTCCACCACAGAGAAAATTCTCCGGCGGGAATTCCAGGTAATTGCTTTCAGAGAAAGCCCTAGTGATGATGGGGCTCCCAAGGGTCTGTGGGTCTGTCAGAGAAGTCCTTGCCCTCTGTGGGAACTGTGGGAATTTGCCAAAATTATCGGGAGTAATGAGTCCCCAGGCTGCTTTGAAAAACTGGAATGTTCGCTGTCTGAAAGGAGAATGAAAGCTGTTTCTCATGAGGGGAAGACCAGTGTCACAGAGGGTCACTTCTTCCTTGTATTTCCAGAGCTGAAACGTAAAGGCTGCAGAACACTCTCGCCGTGTCGAGTGCCTTGGCAGCCCTGACGGCCTCCCGTTCCTCAGAGCCTGTCTGTGTCTGACGACGCTTCTGGCCCAGGCTCACCACCGCCTGCCCTCGGGCCACTCTGTGGGGCTGGGGAAGGGGCAGGGGTTTTGGTGTCTGTGGGGTCCAAGGAGAACAGAAGGGGAGTGCGGGTGCTAAACAAAAGACGAGGTGAACGTTAGGGTCCCCCCACATCCCAGAGGGAAGGATCCTTGCTCTCCTTGGTTTCAGTCTAGTAGCCTGGGGCACCCCGACCAGATGTGTGTGACATCTCAGAGGGCCTTACCATCCATCGTACGCCCAGAGTCCATTATAAAATGCCAGACTGATGGCTCCCACAGATAGTTTAGCGCCCTCAAAAGAATTCTCAAAATTCCTTGTATTTCCTGTAATTAAGCCAAACAGTGAATCGAGGGTGTCAGAGGACCAGACTGGGGCCCTGTCTCATCTCCCTGCAACAGAAGGGCACGCCCCGTGACTTCAGGTTATCACACAAATTCTGGAAAGCAGGGAAACTACGGCTGCTTTCTGCTGAACTCCTGCCGGGCTTCCAGTGAGACAGGCCTGGGAGCATGACCTTGAGAGGACAAGGCTGTGCCGGCGGTACCCGCCCCACTCCCACCTCCGGCTGCGGTCACCTTGGGCCAGGAGGACCAGGCCGCTGATGATGATGACGGCCACAATCACCAGCTTGGCTGCCGTGAACACGTTCTGGACGTAGCTCCCCAGCCGCACACTCAGTGAGTTCACTGTGGTGATGAGCACTGGAACGAGCCAGAGCGGGGGGCACATGGTACGCCCCTGGGCCCAGCATCCCCTCCTTCCCCAGGAGCCCGAGCCTGCCCTCCCCACCGCCTCATGCCTCGAGCATGCCCGCGCTGCGGAAGTGGCCGGGCCCCTCTCCCCACGCCACCGCCTCAGGTCTTTCGTGCCCACCACCCGGAGTGTCACACGCAGGGACTTACAGATGGCAGCGGCAGCCAGACACTTCACAACCACCTCGGGGGGCTTGCAGCCTGAGTAGAAGGGCGCACAGACATACTCGGAGAAGCTGAGGCAGATGATGGCAAAGGATGTGGGCTTGATGACGAACAGGCTGGTCCAGGAAAAGAGGTAGGCGGGGATGGGCCCGAAGGCCTCCATCAGGTAAGGGTACTCGCCCCCGGACTTGGTGATCATTGTACCAAGCTCTGCAAAGCACAGGGCCCCTGGAACACAGAGGAAGGGACCCCCACAGCCCCCGGTAAAGTGCTGCCCTGGTCCAAGGGAGCCCCCTCCCCTCTGAGGCTGTGCCCACAGGGCCACCATGGCTCTCTCACCAGACCGCCCTAAGTTCCGGCCGGGGCTCATGTCTGCACAGCCCAATCTACACTAGTGGCCCACTGGTGTTGAAAAGGACCCCAGCAACGACCAGGCCAGGGCACAGAGGGTGCCCACACAGCCTGTCCCTACCTACCACCGGGAGAGCTCGCCAGGAAGGGGCGTTCCTCATTACCCAGTGTTGCAAGGACGCCACAGGCTGCCCAGATGATGAGACAGGGCCCCACAGCATTCGTGTTGCTGAGCACAGACTTGGGGGAGATGAAGATCCCAGAGCCGATGATGGTGCCCACGATGATGCAGATGCCGCTGAGCAGGCCCACCTGCGGTGTGGGGGAGGGAAAGGCGTTCACCTGCACAGCCCTCCCCCCAGTCCCCTCCCTGGGTGCGACCAGTGTGGCAGCACCTCCAGCCAGTGCTGCTGTAGTAGTTAACACCCAGCTTGGCTCACCTCCAGTCCATTCATCCTCCCACAGCCTCGTGAGCTGGGTATGCCCTCGTCACCCCCATTTGACAGAGGAGAACACGAAGGCACAGAAAGGTCACATGCAGGCACACCCAGCTCAAGTTCCATGCTCCCGACCTCTACCCTGACTACACTTGACAAAGCGACCCAGAAGGTTTTAAAGGAAGGCTCTGGTCGGGGCCAGGGGCCTCCCAGGGAGCAGAGGTGGGGGCCAGGGGAGAAACCAAGGCTTCCTGGGACCGGAACATTCCGGGGCCATGAACTTTCTCTGATGGCATTTTGCAGGGTGTGAGCTTCCTACCAACAGGCCCCAGCTCAGACCCAGACCATACAGCTCCATTCCTAGCACACTTAGGAACAGACAAAACTAACTCACAGGAAAGGAAACTGAGGGCCAGAGGGGCCTGACTGGGAAGCAGCAAGAGGGAATTTTCTCAGGCGATCTGTTTGTCAAAATTCATCAAACTGAACACTGAAGATCTGGACATGAATTATACAGGAGTTAAGGAAAAAAAAAAACATTTTTAAAGGGAGATGTGTGACTCGGGCCCCTACTTCCTATGTCAGCCCTCAGCAGCCACCAGGCCCAAATCTGGAATCTGAAGTGAACATACGTGCTCACCTGTCTGGACAGAGGCTGCGCTCAGGGTTAGAGCCCAGCGAGCAAAGAAGACCTCAGCTGTGGCTTGCTGACAAGGCTTCACACGCAACTGGGGAAGGCCCTGGGAACAGGGTCAGGTCCCATTCTGGCTTCAGGGCTGGGGTGCACCAGTGGGACAGTCTTGGCTTTTCTCCTCTAATAGCCCATTTGGCTGGCCAGCCTGGGAGCCCTCTAAGAATCCTCCCTCCCACTGAGATCCACAGTCACCCAGAAGCTGTCCAGGTTTAGAGATGAGTTGAGGACACACCTTGGGGTCAGCTCTTTGCTTTTCAGGGGGCAGCCACACTCATTAGCCAACTCCTAGGGAGCCCAGACCCCAGGCCAACCCAGTCAAGCCGCGCCATCCCCCAAGTCCCTCCTCCATCCCCTCTGTAGCCAGGCATGGGAGCTCTTGGAGGCTCTGCCCAGAGCTCAGCACACTCGTGGTTCCCTCAAAGCCATCCTGATCCTGTTTGGACTCTCCCTTCTCATCCTGTGAGCTCGAGTCTGTCTCTCCACGTCCGTCCGCCTGCACGGAGCTCCATTCTGTCTACATTCCCTGGCCTCCAAAGCTCCCCTACAGCCCCACTGCTAGCCCTGAGGGACGCGGGCCACCAAGTCCAGCCGCTACTACACTCCCTCTCAGAGCAATCACCCACGTCACACCTGTGTCACACTCACCGCCCCTGCCAGACTCCCTTAAGAGGAATGAGTCTCCCGTCACTGAAGGAATACAAGGTACATAGAGGGGCAGACACTTGGTGAAGACACTACAGAGGCGACTCCAACATCAGGAGGTCCTCTCTGGCCATCCCTGACCAGGCCATGGGTCTGAGCCAACACCAACCCTTCCAGGCACTCGCCTGGTACGCAGAAGCACACATGTGTTAACCTCGCAGCAGAATGCTGAAGTCACTGGCAGGGAGGAGAGAGGGGAGTCCCAGGAATTGTTTGCTTGCCCAGAATTTTGTTTGCTTTGAGATGCAAACAGATCAGAGATTCGCGGGGTCTTCACTGGGACTGCTGCTTACCGCATTGACCTGGGAAGGGCCAGTGCTGAGGGATGGCCTTACCTCCTTCTGGAGACTTGTGGTCTTGTGTTCCTTACTCTGAATACTCTGGACGGACCTCTCATCCTCTTTCCTGTTTCTCAGGCTTGTCTCCTCCATTTCCCCCTCCCGCCAGTTCTAGGAGGCTGCAAGAAGAGTAGGGGCCTTGACTCAGCACCCACTACGGGAGGACGAGCGCAGTAGCGGGCTCAACCAGGCCTCTCCCGGCTGACCCTCCTGGCCCGTGGGGCCCTACTCCAAAAGCAGCGTCTTAGCTGCTGTTTCCGCAACGTGCCCTTGTCAACCCCGTAGGGATGATCTGTTCAGTCCTGAGGCTAAGAACCTGCTTGACCCCCGCAGATTCTGCCACGTGGGCAAGGGGGCCCCTGTGCATTTTCCTGGTGGCCCGCCAGCCCCTAGGGGGACCCACCGTCAGCTCCTGCTCACCAGCAATGACACGCCCCAAAATCATTCTACCTCCAACTCCCCCCCACACCCAAAAGTAAAAAAAAAAGTATTTTTAAACATCCTGGAATATCCTTAGTAGAATCAAGTCCAAGGAAGGAATGCTTTCCCCATGACCACCTCCCCAGATGAAGGTGCCTATCATGGGACAGACCCATAGCAGGGATGCTTCTGCAGCTGGGAGATGCTGGGGACACTCGGCTCCAGGCTGAGCTGGTTGCTGCTCATTTCCCCGACCGTTTCTCTAAATAAGGTCCTTCTCAGACCCTGGCCAGGAGGGTGCAGAGCCTTCCCATCGCCCTTCGGCCTTACCTGCCTCTTGCTCTTACGGAGTCCGGGGAGCTGCCAGTGCCGCCTGCGTCTGCACGTCTGCACAGCTACTCGGCTGCACCCAGGAATGGCCATGTCTTGTGCCCAGCGGCGGAGGAAGCCAGAAGGTACAGAGGTCAACAAAGGTAATTATTAAACACTTTTTTTTTTCTTTTCTTTTTTTTTTTTTTTAGCAATGAAGCTTGGATCCTGTGCACACAAAGGGGAGGGCCAGGCAAGCTAACTTCTATGTACAAATGTTTGTGTGTTGTTCATCATTGTTTTTCCCTTAACCAGATACCCCCACATCGGCTACATCTTGGGAGGGGAACTCCTTCTAAAAACTGGCAACAGAGGGGATAAACTTTGGAACCAGCTCCTTTATTGCCTTAATAGGCTAGATTTATAGCCCCAGGCATGCTGTGTAAGGAGCAACTGCTGTTCGGGGAACTGGCTAGTAGTCAGGGCGGTGTCTTCGTTCCTCCTAGCTCGGGTCAAGCCCGCAGGAGAGTGGGCAAGTCTTTCCTGCTCCCCTTGGGCAGTGACTGGGTTCCAGCACCATTGCACAGGCAGAAGGGTTTGGCAACTCGCGGCCCCTGGTCTGAGGCCTTGTGCAGCTCCCGGTTTCCAGTGCACCTGCAGCTCCCAGCCGGGGACAGTCATTTGGTGGTGCTCCTGTTCCCAGAGCCCACTCTGCGCTCACCTGACTGTGGAGCAGAAAACGGGTCGCACACTTTCCCTTTCCTGATGGGGAAACTGAGGCCCCAGTGATAAAAGGCCACAGAGCTCCAGCTCCCCAACCCAGAGCTTCGGAAGTGCCTGGAGGGTCTGGGGACAGACCCACCCTCCACAGGAAGGCTGACTCAGGTGGCGGCTCTAATCCCTGTCTCAGATAAATTCTTTTTCCGGCTGGAGAACCCCCGGCCAGGAGCATTGTACTGTTATCAAAATCAGCCTCTGGTTGTTTCACAGTGAGATCAATCTGACAGCATCTCAGAGACCCCAAAGAGATCAAAGGCCGCAGGAAAGAGTCAGCCAAGCCACGGGTGGTGGCACTGAGGGCACTTAGGGCAGGCGGACTTCTCAGGGTTGTCGCTTAAAGCCATCTGGAGGACGTGAGGACCCTGTCTCAGAGTCATTGCTCCCCTGCCCACCATGCCCAGTGCTCTGGGCACAGTGCTCCCCTATGGGCTCATTCCCCCCTCTGCCACCAGGAGGCTAGAGCCTCCCACCCTCCCACCGGCAGGGCGGCTGGCAGTCCCAGACAGGTTTGTTTGTGTCATTGCTAGTCTTTGCTAATACAGCAGCGCTCAAACGGTCGTTGCCAGCGCCTCTGTGTCTGCAAAACACCGCAGAACCCTCCCCGGGTCAAAGTTGCCTCCCAAGGGCCGCAGGTCTAAGAGAAATCATGTGAGGAGTGGAGTTGGGAGGTGGGTGCGAGGGTGTCACCAGGAGCCAACCCTGTGACTGCAGGTGACTCAGCCTGTCCCCAGGCATCCAGATCCAAATCTGTAAGTATCCGTAAGTGAGCCTAGCACCTGCGCACCCGCCTCCTGCAACACTAGGGTTCATAGAAAGTTAGCCTTACGCTTCCATGGACTCTCTGGTCTCCTGGGGCCTGTGCCAAGTGCTGAGCTTGGAACATCTGGGCCTGGGCTCCTTTGTTAAGGGTCAGAAATACACTTCTGTGAATTTGGGGTCCTTTCATGAAGCTCTTGCCTTTTTTTGTTTTTCCCTGGCAGAGTAAGTGTTCAGCCACTTCGCATAATTTCGCCCTGGGGGTGGGGGTGGGGTGGGGTGGGGGTGGGGATAATCTGGCTTTCACAGCCCCACCCCTCACCCCCACTGTGGGTAGAACTTTGGCTCCTTAGGCCTCCAGCCCACCCACCACGGGGCTGGGTTTTGTTTTTTTTTTTAATCATTTTTAAAAATTTATTTTCAGCATAACAGTATTCATTGTTTTTTGTACCACACCCAGTGCTCCATGCAATCCGTGCCCTAATACCCACCAACTGGTTCCCCCAACCCCCCCCCCCCCCACCCCGGGGCTGAAGTTTTGCCCCACAGAAGCCTGTTCCCTCTCACCCTCTCAGAGCACACTTCCTGGCAAGATGGAGATTTTTTTCATACCACTCCCTTAGTTCCTAAGTTTCAGCTAAAGCTCTTGACCCTCACTTTCAAACTTTGCTTTTTCCCATTGCAAAGGTGCCTGCAACTTTGCATGAACACCATCTGCACCCCAGGGTCTCTATCTGGTACACATTTGGGTCGCTTCTTCTATGATGGTTTCTACAGAGGTGCTGGGCCGGACCGAGTGAATCTGTTTCTCCCCAGACTCTTGCTAACCTGTCCTCTGGTTCACCTTCCTCCTCAGGGGTTAGGGTCAAACCCTCACAGAGATGCTGTACCTGCCTTTACCACTCAAACATGTTCCAGACGTGCCTTCGAGTTGCCAAACTTCCTTCAGTTCCTAAATTCATGTGTTCTTATATTCCTTTCCTGCTGCAGCCGGTAACGGTTCAGAGCCTTTGGGGAACCACAAAGACCATATAGCCTGGTGCTCACCTATTACCTGGATTTGGGGCAGAAGAACTTGTAAAGAGTCAGCAGAATGGGCAGAATTTTTCAATGTCAAGGATTTAGTTTCACCATAAAACAATTAACACAGGAATTCGCTCACTCCTTTAAACACTAACTCCCCGTTTGCCCCTTCGCCCCAGATCCTACTTTCAGTCTCTGAATTTGACTGAGGACATCATGTCAGTGGAGACACGCAAGATTCGTCCTCATGTGCTGGAGACACGTTACACAGTTAAACACACATGTGCTCCCAGGATGCGGCAAATCCAGCCCTTGGTGTTTTCCCAGAAATAGCGCACACACGTGCAAATGTGCAGCAAAAGCAGTGCCCCGGGGCTCAGGCTCTCCATGGAGAGGAGATGGCGAGAGAGAGCGTGGGGTCCAGGAGCGGCTTGTCCTTTAGATGTGGGACACTTGAGGTGTCTTTGCTGCTGATGGAATCCTGTGTAGAAGAGAGAGGTTGCCCAGAGTGACCCAGACCTTACATTTCAGAAAATCTAGGCATGTGTGAGGGTCCTCTGGGGGGGGAGGTAACCCCACCCCCCCCAGCCCCCCACCCCCACACTGAGCCCAGCAGCTTGAGGCAAGTGGATCCACACCAGGCAGTTCACAAGCTCAGAGCTGCTGGGAGCTGCTCCCTCACCGCCAACCCCTCCAACTCACTCACTCCCAGCGGAGGCTTGCAGGCTCTAGCTCACCCCAGGGTCCAGGCTCCAATCTCGGGACTCCACGCATCTCTCTTCCTGCTTCAGCTCCCGCCCTACTCTGCCCGCTCCTGCGGGCTCCACTGTGCAAGCCCCATGTGCATCCTGGACACCGCGGGGCCAGGGTGAGCCATCAAGGGGGACTGCTTGAGGCCAGGGACAAGCCAGAGAGCCTTTCCCGGTCTCCTCTGACTCTTTCACCTAAAACGTTCTTGCTGGAATAGGAAAGCCCTTCTTCACAGAAGCACTTTCTGTGGTGCCCAGCCCTTCCCACACAGGAACTCCCCCACTCCTCAGCTGCTTGTCCCAAGTACACCCCGTCATCACCTTCCACCAGAGGAGACCTTCGCCTCTGGGAACCGCACCAGGCGAGGGTCCCAGGCACAATGAGAAACATCCCGCCAAGGAGCAGGCAACCAGCCTGGCCTCTTTCTTCCCGGTGCCCCCAAAGCTGCATGGAAGCCCCAGAAGCCCTCTGCTCCTGTTCCACGTTCTTCAATAAATAAATAAATAAATAAAATCTTAAGAAAGAGAAAGAAAGCAATCCCTCCCCAATGTCATGATTTATCTCAGTTTTGCCTTTCACATTCGGGTGCACACACAAACTCTGCAAGAGAAGTATACTGTGAGTCACATAGATAGTTTCAATTTTTTCCAGTGGCCACGTTTTTTAAAAAGTAGAAGCAAAAACAGGTGAAATCGATTTTCACAACAGGTTTTATTTCACCCAGTACATCCAAAATGTTATCTCAACACATAACCAGTATAAAAATTATTGGTGAGATAGTTCACACTCTTCTTCTAAGTCTTCAGAATCTGGGGTACATTTTATGTTTCCAGCACATCACAATATAGCACAAGATTTTCATCAGAAGTCCGCAATCTGTAGTTCGATGACCTTTTAAAATGTACTAGGTTGAAAAGGTGCGTTCTCACCCCCTTGTGCCCCTGCACACACAAAGTTGCCCTGTCCCTGCCAGGACACCCTGCTTGCTCTGGGAATCCCCGGCTCTGGGGGCCCGGCCTGTTTAGCTCCTCTTCTGGCTCTAAAAACCAACAGATCTATCGCCTCGGTTCTGGAGGCTAGAAGTCCCAACTCCAGGTGTGGGCATGGGCTGTGCTCCCTCTGAAACCCGGGAGGGGGTCCTTCACGGCCTCTTCCTAGCTTCTGGGGTAGCCAGAACTCCCGGGTGTCCCCCTTGGCCTGCAGCTGCGTCTCTCCAACCCTGACTCTTGTTGCACAGTGTCCTCCCTGGGCGTCTGTCTCGGTCCTCACACAGCTGTCTTCCTTCCAGGGCGCCAGTCGTCTGGCACAAAGGACCAACCATGCTCCGGTCTGACCTCATCTTCACCTACTGAGTCCTCGTCTTTCTTTTCAGAATCTTCTTCTGGGGAAATGCAACTCCACATTTAACGCCCGCTGAAATGCTACCTCCTACCCAGTTCCTTCCGTGAACTTCCCGCCCCCGACTCCCTTTCATGTTCCCCAGAGAAATGACATCTTTTACGTGGCTCGGTGTCCCTGGCTCGCCTTCCTGCGAGCAGAGATCAGCCCTTCACAGAGTCTGGGCACAACTTCCCTGTGAAGCAGCTTCGGATCGCACGGCCCAGCACAAACCATCACTTGGGAATTCGGACACAAAGGAACGAGCAGAGCACATAGCGACTGACAAGGCGAGATTTCCTGCAAGATAGCGGGGCAGGGCATTGGGAGATGGGAGGAAAAGAGAATCTTCCTGGAAGATAACTATTTTTTGTTTTGGAGGGTAAGATCATGACCGTGAGTCCGTGCAATGAGATTTTTGTTTTTGTTTTTGTTTTTTAAGATTTTATCTATTTATTTGACAGAGATCACAAGTAGGCGGAGAGGCAGGCAGAGAGAGAGGGGGAAGCAGGCTCCCCACCGAGCAGAGAGCCCGATGTGGGGCTCAATCCCAGGACCCTGGGATCATGACCTGAGCTGAAGGCAGAGGCTTCAACCCACTGAGCCACCCAGGCGCCCCTGAGATTTTTGTTTTTTGAATGTTCTGCACAGAGTTCACCCTGTAGCTGCCACAGCAGCCATGAAGGTGACCAGGCCATTGTTTCTGTCCTGTTTTCTTCCAAGCACCTAGAATGCTCTGTAATTATGTCTGCCTTTGTCACCGCTATTGTTCTCCACACGGTGCAGAGAGATAAGCACTCCAAGTGTATTTGCTGAATAAATACACTGCACTGAAAGAAATCCAATTTGGGATTTTCTCCTCTCCTGAGAGTTGGAGGACACACTGATCTCCACAGTGTGAAGCTCCTGGGAAAGGATGGCCTCTTCCATTCTTTTTGGAGCCTGAGGGGCAGGAGCCACTTCCGAACCCTCCAGCCCTCCGTGCAGATGTCATGGGAAACTGAAGGCAGCTCCTTGCCCGCTGTCACCTCAAACTCACACCCACATGCCTGCTGGGCCCCGGCCTCTCTGCACTTGGTCTGCAATTCCCCTGGACGACTTTTTGCTAACACCAAAGGCAGCAGGGACCCTTTGAGTCCCTGGGATCCATTTCATAACTGTTCGCCTCCCCAGGACCAAGCAGGAAAGGCCACGGCTCCTGGTCCGACTGGTACCCGCAGGGTCAAGCAGACGGGCCCCTGGAAGAGGTCCAGGCTTTCCCGAGGCCAATCTGGCCTCCCTTCTCACCCCAACCTCCAGCCCGAACACCCCTCCTGCGGCTCCTGAGTTCTCACCCCGGCGCACACAGCCCTGTCATTCTCCAGCCCTTGAAACCCTGCCCATCAGCAAGGCCCAGAGCAGTCCAGATCCCTCACAATGCATTGAAGCTCAGGCCCTGGGCCCCTCAGCTACCTTGTCTCTCACCGCTTTGCCTGCGTGGACCCTCCTTTGCACCCTGGACTCAGAGCCCACCTGCCACATGCTGACAGCATCCGACGGGAGGCTGGTTGAACACAGGAGCTGTGGGGCCCAACCCTGTCTGGCCGTGACAAGGTCCAGGGGTCCCCAAACTTGCCAAGTATGCTTGTAACGTGAAATAAACTTAAGGCAGAAATGTACAAACATTCACTTCTCCAGGCAACAAAATGTTCTCACAGAAGGCGGAACAAAGCCAGGAATGACAAAAGTGGCTCTTTGCATAAGTGACAACAGCAGGATTCCCACCACAAGCCACCCACCAAGCACAGATCTGGAAGGTGAGAGACTCACGGGGGCACTGGGGCCTTGCAGCCTGTTTACACGCTGCCTGGCGCTGCTGGAGAGCTGCTGGGTTCCCTGGAAATAATACTGAAGCTGTTTGCTAGGTCACCTCCAAGGGAGAGGATGGGGAGAGTTTGAAATCCCAGTTGAGTCACCCTACCTCTGGTAAAATGAAAATAAGTTAGAATCCTTGAACTGTTGAACAAGTTGAATAAAACATAAAACTGATCTTCTACCTCAACTCCCAGCTAGCAATCAGAGCTCAGGCGTGTAACTTCTGCCCCCGACCCGGACCCAGGGCTGGCCTGTGCACACGCTGCACCGAGGCAGGTCTGTGCAGGGAGGCGCCTGTATAAGGCTCTGTTCCAGGATTCTGCCCTCCACACCGCTCCTAGGGGCCCGTGTAGCCTGATGTCCCGTGTTCTTCCAGCATGCCAGGGACAAGCAGGCCTAGGGGGCTGGCACTGCCACCAGGAAGTGCCAGGGATGGCCCTGAGAAGCTGGGGTCACCCATCTGAGGTGGTGGCAAAGAGGAGCAGAACCCTGGCCTCTGGCATCCTTCTCGGCGGTGGTGCTGGGGCAGGGACCCCCACCTTGGTGCTGTGTGGCCCCAGAAAAGTTGCCTTTCCAGAAGGATAAAGAAGGGCGGGGAGACGGGGCAGAACAGATGTTGTGTAACTTACTGGGGTGTGAGTCTAGCACTTGTCTTTTACCATGTGCCAGGACAGCACCCAGAGCCAATGACAGTAGCAGCACTGGACGCGTTCAGTGCGCCCACGCCCCCAGCCCGCCGTGTGAGTGCTCGGTCCCACCACCTGTTTGCTCCCACACTCTCCCGGCTGCGGGTCTAGACGCCCAGAGCCAGGCCAGCTCCTTGGGTCCCCTGGCACCCTGAGCAACGGGGCTCACAGAGCCTGGCTCAGTGGCGAGGCAGTCGACAAGGCGAGATATAGCTTAAAGGCAAGGCAAAGATAGAGGTCAGCCCTGTATTAGTCAGATAAAAGCAAAATGTAAAAAAAAATGTAAAAAAAAAAAAAAGAAATTTAAAAAATTAAATTTCTGAGACAGTTTATTTCTACCTTGCCCTGGTGAGGAGAAATGCTGTGGCCCTTCTCCTGTGCCTCCCAGTGCTGGGGTAAGGCAGAGCCCCCGGCCAAGGCCCCAGGTACGGTGTGGGCTGTGGCAGGCGGTGGCTTCAGGTCACGGTAGCCGGAGCCACGGCTTCCCAGCGCGCCTCCCTAGTGCCGTCCCAGACACCTGGCCTCTCCAGCACGGCCTGCAGCAGCTCTCGGATTCTTTGGTTCTCCTTGGAGGTAGACTGCCAAACAACCTCAAGCTCGCCTTCCATTTCTCTGAGAAATACACAAAAGAGATGGTTAAAACAGCACAATGAGAAAAATATTTATAGAACCCTTGCAATTCTTAAAGTAGCCAGAACTCAAAGGGAAGAATGCTTGATGTCAGAGAAGAGATCCCATGGTGTTTGAGTTCTGAGGCAGAGACTGTCAGGGCTGAATGAAATGCTGAGGTGTCCTGGAAATAGAAAAAACACTGAGTTTTGCTTTCTCCTTTGTTTTGGACCATTGTTCTCTAAAGAATTAACATGTATAAGAATACAACACAATACCCTCAGCGGCTGACCTAAAGCACAATGGCTAGCTGTGGGCGCCCACACAGCATGAACCCTGTGAGCCTCTCCCGTGTCTCCTCTACCTGTCCCCGCTGTGACCCGGCCAACATCAGGCTCCTCTCAAAACACCCATCCACAGAGTCAAGGGGGGTCCTGGACATAAAGAGTGAGTGTGGAGGTGAGGAGGGGACTGTGTGGAGTGAGGCTCATAACCGAGGACACAGAAAAGACTGGCCTAGACAGATCACGTGCCAGGAGTGAGCATTCAGAGGGAACCGAGATGTACGAGTTAAGGAAAGGATACCAAGGACTCTGTGATGGGTAGCATGTAGAGTGCTGAGGAAGCGGGGCTGACAAGGTATCCGTGTCCTCACAGGGCCGTGGTCTTCAGGAGAAACAGATCGGGGTACCAGCTGCTACCTCACAGGATGGTGGACCCCACTGGAGAGTGAGGGGGACAGAAAGACCAGCCTCAGCCTGGGGTGAAGAGCAGGCCTCGTGCAGGAGAGCACGGTGGGGAGGCCAGCTCCTTCATAGATGTGGCTAGATGGTTATGGAAGATGCTAGAAACTGCACTACCAAATGGGGTGAGCAGTGCTATTTAAGGAGAAAGACAATGAGATTCAAGGAGGCCAGTGGCATGCCCACTTGGTCCAATGTCACTTCTCTTGTGAACTGTTCCTTCTTTCCAAGCCCCCCAGTGCCCACTGAATGTTGGGTGCTATTTGATTAAACTGTGTTTTAAAAATCTCCAAATTTCTCTTTTCTGGTACAAAACACCTAGATGTTTGATAAATTACAGCAATCATGACACATGTGTGGCCGAACTCAAAATAAGAACAGCAAGTCTCTAAGGGCAGAAAGAAATAAAGACTAAACTGAAAGCACAGAGGGAGGGAACAGAATGTTGTTACTGCTTATTGTTCTGAGGACAAAAGTTCATGCCAGGAACTCACATTTTTGTAGGATGGAGACTAGCTGTTGGGTCCATGCAAACTGGGTAGGACAGAAAACCCCAAGGCTCACTCATATCCATGTTATTCCCCGTCTTCCTAGAAACATTCTGAACGAACCACGTGCTCCACAATTGGGCAAGTAAGTGGAGACACGTGAAGGGCCCTCAAAGAAAGCAGGGCTCAGTGCAAAAGCTGCCATCTTCAACAGAAACCTGCTCTGAGAGGCTAAGTGCCTCCTAGGGGTCTGCAGCCACCAGCTCGTTCTCAAATGGATCTGGAGTCTGAATCTACATTGTTCCCCAGGATTGGGCACCCCCAGGACCTGTGTGGAGTGAACAGCCATTTTAGACACAATTAGGGGAAGGGCTCAATGGATGGGTTACATAGTACACTGGACACAACTGAGGAGGGAATTAGCAAACTAATATAGAGCAGAGGAAATCGCTCCGAATACAGTAGAAAAATACCAGGTATTAAGGAGTTATACATTATAAATGCAATAACAGCATTTTAAAATATAATACATAATATATAATAAATGTAATAAAAGCATTTTTAAAAGACTTTTGAAAGTGTTTGTATTTTTTTGAAAAATATTACTATAGCCCATTTTTTAAAATTAGTAATGAAATTAAAGTGACTCCAGGTTAGAAATATTCTCTTGCACCAAAGAGAAGCAAATGCAAATCTTCTGTAGAGAAAAACGTCCTTAATCTAGAACCTCAGGACTCCATAGATTTAATTCAACCATATATGCGTTCATAGTTAAAAATTTGTTGTACATAGAAAGAAACAAGCCACGTAAAGCAAGAGTCAAAAAAAAAAAAATTTAAGCTCTTCTAAATTTCCGATATTGAAAAAATAACTACAAATGAAATGTTAAAAGAAACAAAAGATGTATTTAAAAAAAGAAAGACCGGGGCGCCTGAGTGGCTCAGTGGGTTAAGCCGCTGCCTTCGGCTCAGGTCATGATCTTGGAGTCCTGGGATCGAGTCCCGCATCGGGCTCTCTGCTCAGAAGGGAGCCTGCTTCCTCCTGTCTCTCTGCCTGCCTCTCTGCCTGCTTGTGATCTCTGTCTGTCAAATAAATAAATAAAATCTAAAAAAAAAAACACAAAAAAACAAAAAACAAAACAAACAAAACTCCTTTCTCTTAAAAAAATAAAAAATAAAAAAAATAAAAAATAAAAAAAGAAAGACCAAGACTTTATTTTAAAAACGACTAGCCAGATTTTCAAAAGAACCAAATAGAACTGAAAATGAAATACAATGTTGCTGACTAAAAACAAAACAAAACAACTCAGTGGCTAGGTTAAATGGTACACTGAACACAACTGAAGGGAGAATCAGTAAACAGGAATACTGAGCAGAAGAAATTATCAAACAAAAAGATGGAAAATTTAAAACATAAGGCATATGGAAGGTCTAACATACATTTAATCTGAGCTCCAGAAGGACATTTAGAAAGAATAAGGGGAAATAATTAATTTTAAGAGATAATGGCTTATTTTACGAGATGAGAATTTTCTTTTTTTTTTTTTTTAAAGGAAGTCCTACTTTTTTTTTTTTTTTGAGGTCCTACCTTTTTTTTTTTAAGATTTTATTTATTTATTTGACAGATAGAGATCACAAGTAGGCAGAGAGGCAGGCAGAGAGAGAGGAAGGGAAGCAGGCTCCCTGCTGAGCAGAGAGCCCCATGTGGGGCTCGATCCCAGAACCCTGAGATCATGACCTGAGCTGAAGGCAGAGGCTTTAACCCCCTGAGCCACCCAGGTGCCCCAGATGAGAATTTTCTAATGAAAAATCATAATCACAGATATACAGAGTAACTTACACCAAGTAGATAAGTAAAAAGAAGCTTACAGTTAATTATATACCAATGAAATTGCAGAATACAAGAGACGAAGGAAACCTTTAAGATTTTACTTATTTAATTTTTTTATTTTTATTTTTTAAAAATTTTATTTATTTGACAGTGAGAGAGAGAGACAGCAAGAACAGGAACACGAGCAGGGGGAGTGGGAGAGGGAAAGCAGTCTTTCAGCTGAGCAGGGAGCCCGATGTGGGGCTTGATCCCAGGATCCTGGTGTCATGACCTGAGTTGAAGGCAGACACTTAATGAACTGAACCACCTAGGCACCCCCTTACTTATTTAAAGAGAGAGCACACAAGTGGTGGGGAGGGACAGAGAGGGGGGGACAGAGAATCTCAAGCAGACTCTGCTCTGAGCACAGAGTCTGGCATGGGGCTCAGACTGACAACCCTGAGATCGTGCCCTGAGCTGAGATCAAGAGTTGGACACAACCGACTGAACCACCCAGGTGCCCCATGTCAATTATTTTTAAAAATGACAAAAGGCTTGTCAGACACTTGTCTTTCGGCTTGTCAAAAGAGCCTTCTCAAGCAGAGAAGATAGTAGAATATGCTGATAGAAGACTGTCAACGTAAAATTCTGTAGGTGACAAGAATTATCTTACAAGGATGAAGGAAAAATGCAGACATTTCCAGGTAAACAGAAACTAAGAAAGCTCACTCCCAACAGACTCTTACTAAAGAAACTTCTAAACAATGTATTTTAGGAAGAAGGAAACTAATCCGAGAAATAAGGTCTGAGATGTTAGAGGGGATATATTAAAAGATAAACTGAAGAAATAAGAAAATTTTAAGAGTTTATTTGAGCAAAACTCAACTCGAATTGGGCAGCATCCCACCTAGCAAAGAGAAAGGAGCTCTGAGGAACTGTACAAAATGAAAGACTTTTTTAGGCAGAAGGAAGCAGGAATAAAGAAATTATATTCAGTAAAAGCGGGTTGGTTATTGCAAAGTTACTTTCCTTTAGGGGACGGCAAGGGTCTCCCAGGCATATGACCTAAGTAGCACTGACTACACAATTCTTTTTTTTTTTTTTTTTTTTAAAGATTTTATTTATTTGACAGAGATCACAAGTAGGCAGAGAGGCAGGCAGAGAGAGGAAGGGAAACAGTCTCCCTGCTGAGCAGAGAGCCCGATGTGGGGCTCGATCCCAGGACCCTGGGATCATGACCTGAGCCTAAGGCAGAGGCTTTAACCCACTGAGCCACCCAGGCGCCCCGACTACACAATTCTTGACTAACCAGTTTAAGATTCCCTTTCTGGAAGAGCCAAACTGTAATTAAGTCAAGTCTTGGTTTGGTGATGTGTGGGCCCAGCATACGTGAGACTCATTTTGGGTCTGTTGTCTTGTTTATAATAATCAGTAAGTAAAGAAATTGGTACCTGTGGGTAAATCAAAATAAAGAATTATATAGAAACTAGTAACATTTAATTGGGGGGAGGCTAAAGATGATATAAAATAGATCTTTGGTCTTCACTTTTATCTACAGAATGATACTAGATGACATCATATAAACTGAGGGGGGAAAGAATTAGAAAAGAGCATTAGTTACTGCACTGGAGGGGGGGAAGAAATGTAGACATGTCTAAATTTAAGTAAGATTTTTTTTTTTTTTTAGCCCAACGTAGGGCTTGAACTCACAACCCTGAGATCGAAACCTGAGCTGAAATCAAGAGTTGGTCACTTAACCAACTGAGCCACCCAGGCACCCCTAAATTAAGATTTTTAATGTTAAATATCCATGGTAAAATTTTAAGGGTAGCCACTGAAAGTACAGAAATAGAATGCATAACTTTCAATGATCTAAGGACAGACAGTGGAATAAGGGGAAAAAATGAAAAACAAAATGTCATTTTATTACTGCGATTCTAAACCAACTATCTAGCAAGAAATCTGGTATTGGCTCAACTTTTTACAAAGCAGCTGTGTATGGCGGTAAGAACTTCTGTGACTCCAGAAGTCATGATAGGCATGGCAGGTAAGAGCTCATCCTGCTTTGCATTTATGAAGCGTCTGGCTGGTGGAAAACAGCTATCTGCATTCTGCATGACAGATCGTCCTACAACCTGAAGAAATCCCACGCATGCATTATGATTCTTCTGCGCCCACCAGTTCATGTTCCAGTCTGGCAAAGACAGCATGGCCAGTGTGAAAATGTAGAGTTAAGCACAAAGGACCAGCAAGTTCACCTTCACGGAGCACACGACATTCCCCACTGTTTTTCATACACTGGCAACACTTCCTCTAGCCCATGTTTAAAGGGTCCACGTTTAAAGGGTAAAGGGTAACTGATTTAGTACCTTACATGCACAGAGAACATCATGCGGCCATCATCTCATGATCATGATCTTACAAGAAGGGAATGATCAGAGATTTTAAAATCCTCAGAAATGAAAAAAAAAGAAAAATCAGAAATAAGACACTTGATAAAAAAATTTTTAAATCCCAAGAAAAACAAAAGCATCAAAGAGAGGAGAAAAGAGGGAAGGACAATTAGAGGTCTGGACTGATTTAAGAAGTCCAATATTCAAACAATGGGGAGCTCTCCAGGGGGGATTAGGAAAATGAGGAGCACAGCACGTGTTGTATACCTGAAAGCTGCTGGGAGCCCATTCCTGCCCATAACAAAATGCGAATTAGGCAAGACAAGGGCGGTGTTGACTAGCCTTGTGGTGGCAATCATTTCACAGGATACACATGAAATCAAACCATCACATTATACACCTTAAACTTACACAATCCTGTATGTCAATTGCTGGGGGAAAACATTTTTTTTTTAAGATTTTATTTATTTATTTGACAGAGAGAGATCACAAGTAGACAGGCAGGCAGAGAGAGAGAGAGGGAAGCAGGCTCCCTGCCGAGCAGAGAGCCCAATGAGGGACTCGATCCCAGGACCCTGAGATCATGACCCGAGCCAAAGGCAGCGGCTTAACCCACTGAGCCACCCAGGTGCCCAGGGGAAAACATTTAAAAAGAAAATGAGCAAATAAGAATCAAGACCAGGGGCACCTGGGTGGCTCAGTGAGTTAAAGCCTCTGCCTTCAGCTTAGGTCATGATCCCAGGGTCCTGGGATCGAGCCCCACATCGGGCTCTCCGCTGAGCAGGGAGCCTGCTTCCCACCCCCTTTCTCTCTGCCTACTTGTGATCTCTGTCTGTCAAATAAATAAATATATAAAATCTTAAAAAAAAAAAAAAGAATCAAAACCAATATTACATTCAGATAAAACTTAAATGTAAAAGATAAACAGAACGGGTCCAGGGGGTTTTACTAGAAAATTCTGGCCAACATCCGCAACCAGACCTCCTCTGTGGGGTTGGGGCGGCCCTACCGTTTCTGCTGCAGGGCCTGGTCCAGGATATCCTGCTTGTCCTGCAGCATCTGATGCAGGCGCCTCATCTCTTGCTGGTACTGAGCTGTCCTGCTGGTGAAGTCTTCCTGCTGCTCCGTCAGGCGGTGACTGATGTCATCCACTTTCAGTGCCGCCTGCTTCTTGTACCCCTGGGAGAGAGAGGAGGCCCCGTGTGAGTGAGGGGATGCTGCCTGTCGCCCAGGGGGTGGCTTCCCAGATGTGTACCCTCCCCTACCCTCCCTGTCTGGGCTATCAGAGCCCACTGAGATGATGAGTAAACCTTGCAAAAGTCTGATCTGGGAGGGCAAGTCTGGCTCATAAAATCATAAAAGTCACAGAGAGTAAAAACAGAATACCAAGTATATGGAAACCAAATTTCTCATTTTTATCAGACCTAGTTTTTAATATGCTACAACTCAAAACAGACCAACCTGGCGGGGTCTGTCACACTCTATTGGTAAACAGATGACAGAGATAAAAGCCTGATGCATTTATTTTCCTTCTCCATTTTTTTCTGGGTAGTATTTAAGGTATGACTTCCTTCTGAGCATTTCTAAAAGTGGGGTTACAGAGATTCTAATTTGTACTTGACACAGATTCAATTCCATTTAGAAGTCCAGTCTCTCATGGTTTGTCTTCCCATTCAGTTTTCCCTCCCTTGCCCTATGGTCCTCCACACTTATTCCTTATTTTCTATGTATGAGTGAGACCATATGATAATTGTCTTTCTCTGGCTGACTTATTTCCCTTAGCGTAAGCCCCTCCAGTCCCAGCCATGTTGATGCAAAAGTTGGGTATTCATCCTTTCTGATGGCCGAGTAATATTCCATTGTATATATGGACCATATCTTCTTTATCCATTCGTCTGTTGAAGGGCATCTTGGCTCCTTCCACAGTTTGGCTATTGTGGACATTGCTGCTATGAACATTGGGGTGCATGTGCCCCTTCTTTTCACTAGATCTGTATCTTTGGGGTAAAAGCCAGTAGTGCAATTGCAGGGTCATAGGGTAGCTCTATTTTTAATGTCTTGAGGAACCTCCATACTGTTTTCCAGAGTGGCTGTACCAACTTGCATTCCCACCAACAGTGTAAGAGGGTTCTCCTTTCTCCATATCCTTGCCAATATTTGTTGTTTCTTGTCTTAATTTTTGCCATTCTAACTAGTGTATCAATTCTATTTAGAAACTGACAGTTTATACATTCCCTCCGATCCAACAACTGGTTTACTTCATGGTTTTTACATTTCCAGCTAAAAGAGTATTTTTTTGCTTTCTGATTGTTTATTAATTTCTGGATTTTAGCTTTTTGATCAACAAATGTGCCTTATTTCTACTCTAGGGGTTACTTTTTGAGCCAATCTACAGTCAGTCAGTTATACACAAACACACACACACAAATAAACCTCACAGATTTTGTTAAATCTTCCATATCCTTAGTTACTTTTGTTTCATCTCTTGATCTGTCTTGGACCAAGAGAAGATTAAAGCTCCTATTATTTAAAAAAAAATTTTTTTTAAGATTTTATTTATTTGACAGACAGAGATCACAAGTAGGCAGAGAGGCAGGCAGAGAGAGAGGGAAGCAGGCTCCCTGCGGAGCAGAGAGCAGGATGTGGGGATGTGGGGCTCCATCCCAGGACTCTGGAATCATGGCCCGAGCCAAAGGCAGAGGCTTTAACCCATTGAGCCACCCAGGTGACCCTAAAGCTCCGATTATTACTATGCTTCCATTTCCCTATTTTGCTGTGTTACACAGATTTTCTGTTTATTTAGTGCATAAATATTCACAGCTACTATACGCCATTAATTGCAGTCTTTAGCATTTCTTTAGTTTGTTTCATTTAGGCCTTTTGGCCTGAACTCTATCTCAGCACATGTAAAGATTGCAACTATGCTTTTGTTCTTTCTGTTTGCATACCTCTGGATTATCTTTACTCATCCTTTTACTCTTCAGCTTTCGGATGCACTTGGTTTCAGACTGTCCGTTGGCTCCATCATGGAATATCATTTGCTTCATTATCAATCAGTTTTCTTTTCATGGGTGAATTAGCTCATTTGTATTTGTTGGGTCTCAATTTTGTTATTTTATTTACCTACATTTTTAAAGACTTGAATATAGTCCGTTTTCTCTGTTCTTTTCGCTGTTGTAATTCTATTTGGGAATGGATCTCTCTCGATTCTTGTGGTGACTTTTATTCTCATGCCTTTACATTACATATCCTTAGTCCTTTCATTTAGCAAAAGTAACATAATGTTAGCTCACAACCTTTTCTTGCCCTACTTAAATATGTTTAAGCTCCTCCTACTGATTTTTCAGCTTGAAATGATATCCTTTGAACTCTGAGTTATGACCATGATGCAATCAGCTAGTTCTACTTTCTACTTTGCTACCTCCTTGACCTATCAGTTTTCCCTCGGTTGTATTAATTCCACATTGTCAAAAAACATTTGCATTTTACTCCATCAGCCTTATCCCTGCTTCACTATAGTCATAGCTCCAGTTAAATTTATCCTTTGCTCACTACTCTTCTGGAACTTGCCCAATTGTTTCTTGATTGGCTGAACTCAAGTTGATTAATCTTCAGGTGAGATGTACAGGAAAACTGTGCCTGGAGTTCTTACATGGTCAAAACTGCTGGAAGAGTAGCTTGGTTGGATGGAAACATACTTGGCTCATACTCCGTCTCCTTGAATATTTATAAAAGGCATTGCACTGCTCTCTGGTATTCAGTATTGCTGTGGAGAAGTGTGAGGCCAACACAGTTTTCTTTTTCTTATGTCTTGGCCTTTTGCCTGGGTGTCCAAGGTTTTCTTTTCCTTTTTCTTTTTTCTTTTTAGGATTTTACTTATTTATTTGAGAAAGAGAGAGAAAGCTGGGGGAGCAGAGGAGGAGGGACAAGCAACTCTGCACTGAGCGAGAAGCCTGATGCGGGGCTTGATCCCACGATGCCAGGATCACAACCTGAGCTGAAACCAAGAGCTGGACGCTTACAACGACCAAGCCACCCGGGCACCCTTGTCTAGATATGGATTTCTTTTTCTTTATCCTACCTAGTTAGGTAACAACTAAGTGTACTTGAAGATTAAACTTACCATATACTCACTGACTTCAAAACTGTGTCAGAAATAAAATTCCCAGAAAACTATGATTTCTGCTAGGAATCTCAGATGACATTTTAGAAGTCAACACAACTCCCAAAGCTATCTGGTTAAATTAAGTCATTCCTACCACCCGATGCCACAGGATCAGTTGCCCTGAGTTCTGGGTAGAGGACAAATGTAGCATTTTCAACTTTCCTTTTAGCAAAGCAACTCTTTCTTCAAATAGCATCATGCCTAAAAGCCCACATGTGGGAACAGGAGTGGAGCTGCTCTGGCCCATAGAAGGAATGAGTTCCCTGATGTGTGGTGGGAACTCCCCTCACCTCAAAGGCCATTGCCCATTATCAGTGAGAACAGTGATGTGCTGGAGGGTATGTTAGTCTCTGAATTTTGTTAGATGGAGGTGATCTTCCCTGGGGACAGCCCAGACCCAGGCAGAATCCAGAACAGGGTAAGGGTATCTAAGGGATGTTGTATGTGGCAGATCCTACTGGAAACCAGAAAGGCCCTCAGGGAGCAACTCTGTACCACTTGAAAATCATGAAGAACAGGCTGTGTGGCTTCCAAAACCTTGATGTTCATGTTATTTAGGATTGCAATATTCATTAAACACCAAGAAAAAAAGTCTGTTCTTTGCATTAGGGCTGAGCAAAGTTAATAACTTTTAAAGTTATTTTAAAGTTATTTTAACTTTTAAAGTTAAAGAAGTTAATAACTTTTAAAAAATAAATAATTTAGGACTCATGTTCCCTAGAACAAAACAAAGTCATAACATATTTACATACATATGTATATACACCTGGCTGTACACAGAGCCAGCCAATGTTTTGTCTTAGTTAAGTTCCCAACATAGTAAATGTCATCAATCTATTTCTTCATGTGTCAGGCCTTTTTCATCATTATCCGACAGAGGTCCAAATCTCATTCCCCACGCCAGAGCTAAATGTCCTCACAGACCTTCTCCTTCCCATCCAGGACTCTAGCCTGCCCGCACCCCTGCTCTTGCTCCAGAGAAGTCAGTCTGGCTGGGAAGGCAGTGGAGGAGGCCGGCAGTCAGAACATCGCTGGTGGGGACATTAGAGCTCAGGTGAGGGAGGCTGCCTAGGGGAGGAGAGCTAGTACCCCGACAATAGTTTTCTTGGGCAGAGAAACTGGAGGGTGCAATTAGGGTTAAGCTAGAGAGAAGAGGGTCAACCTTGCTCCCAACTGAACCGACAAATCCTGGGCTTGAGCGTAAAGGCTGCACATTAACGTCAGGATAGAGACTGGAGATTTTTCCATAGCATTTTTCTTCTTTTAAACAGCGGCGTGGTATCTTATTGTACAGATAAGCCAGACTATTAATGAGTGGACTGGTCTATATGCAATACTGTTTGACCCTGTGCATGATTAGCATGATACATACATGTGACATGACTCATTTTTTTAAACATGTAAAAGTCTGACCCCAGGGAGCTGCTGTTTCCATTTGAAAATGGCACCTCTGAGGCTAATGGCCACTTACCTTGACTTTTTCTTCTAACCTTCCCAAGCGAATATTGCCTTCTATGATTTTGTTGAGAACGCCATGCTTCTCAGTTTGTAAACATTTAGCCTAAGGAGAAAAATGAAAAGAAAAAGAATGGGCTCTTCTTAGTTTAACAGAGAAGTTAAAACAATAATTTTTCTGCAAAGATCATTTTCCTCACAAGTAATCTCTATTCTGCCACTTAGCCCGGCCCACCACCCCACCTGCCCCCCACTCCCTGTGTGAGAGATGTGGACAGAACTTGGGCCAATAGCTGAGGTGGGGCAAGAACCCAGAGGAGCAGGTGGGGGCCCCACCTGGGAAACAAGAGAAGACTGAGCCCCCAGAACAAGGGGGATGTGCTGTAAGGGCTTCCAGCACACTTCTCTGTGCTTGTGGAATACAGCATTCCTTCAGTCGTATCCAAGGAATAAGTGTCAAGATGCAAATAAACTTTTAGCTTGACTACCTGAATAATTACAAAATTAAGGATAACGTGAATACACAATGCCATTCACCAAACCAAATGTGATGGCACCACAGCCAAGAGGAATGTCCCCTGAAGCTGAATGATTTAGATGAATATCAGATGGGACATGAATTGCTACACACTGTAAATTATTTCAAAGCTAAAATTAAAAAAGCAAAGGTGAGCATTCCTTCTAAGGCAGGCCAGAATGACAATTTGATTTCATTTGATTTCCTTCAGAAAGGAAAAAATAAGACACAAAGTTAAATAACTTGCCATAAGTCACATGGAAAACCCATCCTAAAGGTGGGATTAGAAATTAAGACGGCACTTTCGGGACGCCTGGATGGCTCAGTCGGTTAAGCATCTGCCTTCGGCTCAGGTCATAATCCCATGGTCCTGGGATAGAGTCCTGCATTGGGCTCCTTGCTCAGCTGGGAGCCTGCTTCTCCCTCTGCCTGCCGCTCCCCCAGCTTGTGCTCTCTCTCTGACAAATAAACACATAAAATCTTAAAAAAAAAAAAAAAAAGACAGAGAGAAAGAAAGAAGTAGTAATTAAGATGCCACTTTCAATAAATTAAGGTCTAGGAGACCAGGACAGGGTAAGTAAGGTTGGGATGCTTGGCCCACAGTCCCAGGCAGGGCAGAGGCAGCCAGTACCACCCCAGGACCCCAAGTAGAGGGGCTGACCTTGGGGCTCCCGGGTGCAAGGAGTTTGCAGGGGCAAGGGGACAGCAGTGTCTGTAAATACACAGAAGTCCCTTGTGGTGGGCGGAGGTAGGGTGGGATGAAAGCAACTCCCCCAAATCTGAGGGGCCTAAGGGTTCTAAACCTAAACCTTGCTTTCAGGCCATAATAATGAAGGTCAGGCAGGAAGAGAGAACACAGTTCATTAACAGACTGTTGGCTTAATTTCTGAGTATTCGCACAAACAGTATATGGCTCCCATTTATATTCCCATCCTGGGCCCACAGATATGAGGGGTGGGCCTAAGAGAGACCATGTGAGGGCTGGGGAGGATCTCAACTTCATCATGGAAACTTGGGAGATCACTGGCCCACATGGGAGGTCAATTCTCCAGCAAGCTTCTTTTTTGCACTTTTGCCATTCCAGGGAGATAAGCCCAGGATGCACAGCAGAAAAGGAAAAGGGCGCTCAGCACTGCTACAGAAAATGCCCGAGTCTAGCACGGGTCAGGGTGGTGATATTTCAGGAGGGGGGCTGCTACGGCAGGGGGAATGCGTGCTTCAGCTCCTACCATGCTGTGTCTGAATTACACTGCTTCTAAAAGACCCAGAAAGGGGGCACCTGGGTGGCTAAATGGGTTAAGCCTCTGCCTTCGGCTCAGGTCATGGTCTCAGGGTCCTGGGATCAAGCCCTGCATCAGGCTCTCTGTTCAGCGGGGAGCCTGCTTCCCCCTTCTCTCTGCCTGCCTCTCTGCCTGCTTGTGAGATCGCTCTATGTCAAATAAATAAATAAATGAAAACTTATTAAAAAATAAATAAATAAAATACCCTGAAAGGACTCAGAGATCACCACTAACATGTAACCACACTCCTACCAAAAACTATTATAATTAAAAAAAAAAAAAAAAAAAACCCTTTTTTTTTTTGGTGACCTTGCAAGTACAGAATGGTACCTCAAGAGTGGATTAATTAGCATCTTTTATTACAAGTGAGGATCACATTTTCCCCCAAGAGCTGTGTGCTATTTATATTTCCTCTTATATAAACAATAGCTAAAAGCCTGCGTCCACTTCCCTATGGAGGAGCTGATATCTTCCTAGCAGACGTGAACAAGCCCGCGCCATGCCCTACCAGACTCCCCAGACCATTCACCTGCAGGAGGGGCTGAGTGATTCCAAGTTTGCCAATTTCCAACTGCCTCAGGAAGTCCTCTGGTCTCCTCTGTCATGACACCCACTCAACTACTGCTTCTAATGCTAGGATACCAGAGATCCGCAACATTGCTTAAACAAACGTTTAAATGTATGTAAGCAACATGTGCTCAAAGTTGAAAAATCATCAAGTGCAACTAAGCAAGATTTCTTTTTCGTTGCCTGTTATTTCACCATCTGGAGATACCGTTAGGTAAGTCCTAGTCTGCGGTAAATTCTATCGGGCTTTTTCACTGTGTCTAGCTTGGCAGTGTCTGTCTTCTTTCACTGCATGGCCCTATGGCTGATACCTTTTTTTTTTTTTTTTAAGATTTTATTTATTTATTTGACAGACAGAAATCACAAGTAGGCAGAGAAGCAGGCAGAGAGAGAGGAGGAAGCAGGCTCCCTGCTGAGCAGAGAACCTGATTCAGGGCTTGATCCCAGGACCCTGGGATCATGACCTGAGCCAAAGGCGGAGGCTTCAACCCACTGAGCCACCCAGGCGCCCCAATGGCTGACACCTTTTAAAATCAGTGTGGAAGGGGTGACTAGATGGCTCAGTCGCTTAAGCATTTGCCTTCGGATCAGGTCATGATCTCAGGATCCTGGGATCCAGCTGCATGTCCAGCTCTCTGCTCAGTGGGGAGTCTGCTTCTCCCTTTGCCCCTCCCCCAGCTCGTGCTCTCTCTCTCTCTCTCTCTCTAATAAATGAAATCATAAAAAAGAGAGAAATTTTGAGAATTAAACTGTTTAAAAAAATAAAATCTGTGGAAATGCCAAACATCATGTTGGTGGCATCGCTCCTGCCTGCCGGGCAGAGCTCCGTCATCTAGGACCAGCAATCATCCCCTCAGTTCCGTCCTTGGGACTAGAGCAGCCAGAAGCAACTTGGGGACGAACTCTACTTAACCTGCCTATGGTTCTGTTTCACCTTCACCCAGGGAACACATTAAGTCAGCTTTGGGGAGAGAACACGAAGACGCGTGTGTAATGAACACCTGGTGGCTCCTGCTCTAGTTGGTTAAATGGACTAATTCCATTAGTTCACCTCTGAAAATACCATTTACCATTATTTAAAAGTCTGGGTTATTCGCCTTTTGAAAATGTTTTTCCCCCATGGTTGAAAGCTAAAATTTTGGAGAATCTGAAAATGTGCAGTTAAAATTTAAAAAGATGAAGCCTTCTGTGGATAATTTTGTATTGAAAATGCTTTTTTAAAAAAATATTTGAGGGAGAGAGGGGGAGAGAAAGTGGGTGGAGGGGAGAAGGAGAGAGCGCATCTCAGGCAGACTCCCTACTGAGCGTGGAGCCTGACACGGGGCTCGATCCCAGGACCCTGAGATCAAGACCTGAGCTGAAATCCAGTCAGGTGTTCAACTGACTGAACCACCCAGGCACCCCAAGAAAACGCTCTTAAAATCACATTTGCATGTTGACTTTCAGTGTACTTGAAGGAAGTGAGGGAGCTTACCAAATACATAAGATTGTCGCGTTCCTGGGTTACGTTCTCTGCCAGGCTGACAAGATTTGCCAGGTACTGGTGAGCAGACATTTCGTTCTCCATGGCTTTTTCCACCTGCTTTTTGAGGACATCAATTTTCTTTTGAGACCTCCTAGAGAGTTCCCCCAAATGGTGGAATAAAAAACTCATTAGCCTGAATGGCTAGGACATAGTGAATATCTGCACTGTAAAAACAGCAAGTATGTTAGCATTTAAATGTATTCTTCAGCAACCTAACTCTATTAAGTTTCAGGTTGAAAAGAGGTTAGGGAGTTAAGTGAAGCATAGTTATTGACTCCAAATCAAGTCAACAGGTATCACAAAACACTTAACACTGTCAACAGGCTACTTTGTATGTATTATTCCATTCATTTTTTTGGATCATGTTCTAAAAAGATGCTTTTGAAAACGGAATCCAGTGACCCAAAGCTGACTTTTGAGAAATGTGTAGGAAAAGAACTTCTAGGACTTTCAGAGTCTTAGGGTCATCATTAGGACCATCAACTATAATCGATCTAGAGACCTGAGAAATGTTGGCTAACAGTGGCCAACAGAACAGCCTTTACTATAGTTTTCTTTTGATACCCAGTAATCTCAATGATCCTTTTCCACTTTATAGCCAATATTAGAAAAAGACAAAGAAAATAAAAGAGAATATTTAATTTTCTCTTTTTAATACTAAAAAACAAATACACACAACAAAACAAACCCGCTTAAGAAAAAATAGATAAAAACCTATTTATTTTCTGTGCCCTGTCGAGTTCTTCTCCCAGTGCTTGGTTTCTCGCAGCCAGACTGTTCTTCTCTAAGAGCAGGCTCTGTTTCTGCGCTTGCAGCAGCGCCAACTTTCCCACCAACTCTTCCATCTCGGCACCTTCTTTCTCCTCTTCCTTCTCCAACTGGCTGGGGGACAAAAACATCACAGGCGTGGACCTGGCACACTGAAGCTAACAGGAGGCAGCCACTGCCGGGCAAGTGAGGGGCAGCCCAGCCCGCCAGCCCATGGGGGTCCGGGGAAGGCCCCCGTGCAAACGCTGTCCATCCCCTCCCGGAGGGCCTGGGATGGAACTGCTAGGGGCTGGCCACATGGTTTTTTGATGGTGATGATCTAATGCTTTTCCTGCCAATAACTGTTGCTTATGCCTTTGTATAGATACACTTATGTGTACCCTATACTCCTTCCAGAAAGAACTTAAGACCGCTTCATTTTTGACATAAGTATAACTGCCTCCCCCAAATCCTAATGCTAAAACAAATTTTGGGTCATACTAAAGTAATTCTACGTTTTCATGATAAAAGCAACAAAAGAACAAGGCAGGCATACAATTTCAACATACACTTCTGGCAAAATGAGGCTAGAGAAAAGAGTTATTTCTTCATTGGTTCTCTCAGTCAGTTCTCATGTAATCATCAGGACTGACCTGTTCAGTTCAGTGACTTCAGCTTGTCACTGAAGTTCAGGGGGGACTTCCTGAACACCCAGCAGGGATTTTCCAGATAGTTTTCTATTACTTTCTAGTTTACTAGTTTTAATTAGTCAAAGAGTCGAGGACACACCTAGATAAAAACCATGAAACTGAGGTTTTTATCTTTTTTCTTCACTGTCTTCTGTTTTGGTTTTGGAATTTTGTTTAAAGCCAAAGTAATGTACTCAAATCAATCCCTAAAGAAAAATTCCCAATGAAAAACAACTAGGGGCTATAGAGAATGTTGGGAAAGTACTGGTGGGCCAGTCACCTCAGAGAGCAATACACCAAGTTCTAGAAAACGCACTTCCCCCGTGACCCAACAGTGCCACCTCTAAATACATACGTAGTGAAACTATGACGACACGTACTTGAAATCTCACTGTGGCACTACCGAATGGAGCAAACTTATTAACAATTAAAACTTCCACTAAAATAAGTGAAATGTAGTATTTCATATGATGGAATACCACCAGGCAGAAGGTAAAAGAATCAGCTCTAATAGCTATTTCAACATAGAGAGATGTTTGGAAAATTGAGTGTAAAGGTCAATATACTAAAAGCTTGAATTCATTCATATAAACTTAAGACACACCAAAAAAATGCCATGGGTCATTTATGGAAACATATGTAAGAATAAAAAACAGACTGGAAGTGTAATTCCAAGTTTATGGTAGTGATTCCTTTTCGAAAGCCAGGGATAAATACTGGACTAAGGAGAGTGGCTACAAAGGACTTCAGGTGTATTTCTAACAATATATTTCTTAAGCAAAACAAAGAGGTAAAAGCAATTTGTTAAAAAAAAAAAAGCTGACAGTTCATAGCTGGTAGGAGAAATAGTTGCTTGCTTATTTTTATTAAAGATATTTATTTTTAACTCATCTCTACACCCAACATGGGGCTCAAACCCACAACCCTGAGATCCAGAGTCACATGCTTCACTGACTGAGCCAGTCTGAAGCCCTAAAACAGTTACTTAAAAAAATTTTTTTATATAAAATATTTTCCCCTCAGGTTCCCCAGAAGAAACCTCTACTGATCACTTTTGATTTTAATTCTTCTGGTAAAAAGGATTTAAAATGTTTTAATTGTGAAATACACATATAGAGAAGTATATAAAAGATAAATACACATATAGAAAAGTATATGAAAGACAAATGCATATTTTAATACATAATGATAACAAACCCTCATATAATTACCGTACAGGTGAAGAAAAAAAACTTTTTGGGGTAAATACTTTAATAAGAGTTTTTACATCTAGGGGCCCTGGGGTGGCTTGGTCAGTTAAGCATCTGCCTTCTGCTCAGGTCGTGATCCTGGGGTCTTCGGATCGAGCCCCCTGGTGAGTTCCCTACTCAGCAGGGAGTCTGCTTCTCCCTTTGCCTCTCTCCCTGGCTTGTGCTCTGTTTTCTCAAATAAATAAGAATCTTCAAAAAAAAGTTTTTACATCTAGATTCATGGGTGAAAATAAAAAGTAATTTCCCTTTCTTCTATTTGTTGGGTTTTGATATCAAGGTGACATCAATCTCATAAAATGGGTTAGGTGGCATTAACTCCTGTTCTTCAGAAGAGTTTCTATAAGACTGGAATGACTTCCTCCTTGAGTATTTTTAGAACACTCTGGTGAAGGTCTCTAGGCTTATAGTTTTCTTAAGGAATGGTCTTTGGATTCTATTTCTTTGATGATTAAAGGAATATTCAGGGATATCTGGGTGGCTCAGTTGGTTAAGCAACTGCCTTCAGCTCAGGTCATGATCCTGGAGTCCCAGCATCGAGATCCACATCGGGCTCCCGGCTCACTGGGTAGTCTGCTTCTCCCTCTGACCCTCTTCCCTCTCATGCTCTCTTTCTCAAATAAATAAAATTTATCTCTTTCAAATAAATAAATAAATCTTAAAAAAAAAGGAATATTCAGGTATTCTTTTTGAATCAGTTTTGGGAAGTTATGTTTTTCCAGGAATGCCACTATTTCGCCTGAATTTTCAAATGTATCGCTAGGAACTTATTTCCGGTGCACACACATTTAAACATCCAGTTGGGGGCGCCTGGGTGGCTCAGTGGTTTAGGCCTCTGCCTTCAGCTCAGGTCATGATCTCGGGGTCCTGGTATCGAGCCCCACATCAGGCTCTCTGCTCAGCGGGGAGCCTGCTTCTCCCTCTCTCTCTGCCTGCCTCTCTGCCTACTTGTGATCTGTCTCTGTGTCAAAGAAATAAATAAAATTAAAAAAAAAAAAAATTAAAAAAAATAAACATCCAGTTGGTAGATTGAGCCTTTTCTTGTCATTTGTCTTGCCAGATACTGACGGAACGTTACCACCGCTCTTTTGGTTTGTACTTGAGTGGTATGGCTCATTCTGCCCTTTCACCTTGGACCTGCCTGTGTCTTTCTGACGGAGATGCACAGCTGAAAGGCAACACAGACTTGCCATGGAGAGCTGAGCTACACATTCCACTGTACTCTGCCTCGGAACCCACCGGGTGCAGCCTGCATGAGGCCTTGAGCTGACGCGAGCCTCCCCGGCACACAGCAGTGCAGTCACAACCCAGAAGGTCACGGGTAAACGTAAATTCCTGGTAGGACTCCTCCATGCGATGAGCATTCTTCCCCACCTCCAAGGTGCCCCAGGAGTAAGAGTCTCTGAAGCTTGCTAAAACCCAGCTCCCTTGACCCTCATGTGCCCCGGACACCCTGCCCTGACATCGCCATGTGGCCCCTCCAGGTGCCTGTGGGTTACCAACTTCTCTATCTCACTTTCCCGCGTGGCCTTACTGGGGTTCACCAACACCCCAGGGCTCTGCTTCACGTACTCTAGTTTAACGGCTAGCCTCTTTAGTGTTACTTACTCCCGATATATTTGCTTTTAAATCTTTCCATTTTGCATTTTCGATTTTACCACTTGTCCTATCTTTTCTTGCCCTCATTCGTATTTTAAAAAAAAATCATTCTTTCACTATACTAGTTTAAAAGTTACATTTTCTTCCCACAAATTTCATCATGTGTATTTTCAAACCATAAAGTAAATCAACACCTTTCTCCTCTCCAGAATGATTTAGACTTTAGAAGACAATTCCATTGACCCCTTTCCTGATTCTATGCTATTATTATTGTGCATTTGAATTCCATACTTTTTTTTTTAGATTTATTTATTTATTTGACAGAGATCACACAAGGAGGCAGAGAAGCAGGCAGAGAGAGAGAGGAGGAAGCAGGCTCCCTGCCGAGCAGAGAGCTCGATGTGGGATTCGATTCCAGGACCCTGGGATCATGGCCTGAGCCAAAGGCAGAGGCTTTAACCCACTGAGCCACCCAGGCGCCCCCGAATTCCACGCATTTTTAAATTGCCAAAGATGTTATTATTGTTTCATGGAATCAATGTTCACTTACATTTATATTTACTGTGTCTTTTTTACTCTAGTTTTCCTCGCCTCCTGTGCATCCAACACTAAATTACATTCCTCTTCCTGATGAGAACTGCCTTTAACGTAGGTCTGCTGGTGGTGACACTCAGTTTGGGCTTGAAAATATGCCGATTTTGACCTCATTCCTGAAAGGCATTTTGTCCAGAAGGAAATTTTAGCTCACGGGGTGCTCACGGGGCTAGCCCAACTCACGTACCACTGACTGTCTTCACTTGGGGAAGGCTCCCCGCCGCCGTAACTACTCCTGATGAAATACATCCCTCCGTAACTTCTGTGAGCTACTGATCCTGCAACTGTGGAACGTTCCACGCCATCCTATGGACCCTTGCTTCCGACCTATTTTTCAGTTCGCCAGCTCGCCACCCTGCTACGTCCAATGTTTAGTTAAGCCCATCCAGGGAACTCTGAATTCAGGCTGCTGTATTTTTTCAGGCTGCTGTATTAGTTCCCTGAAGACATGTTGGAGCCTTTTATCTCTTAAAGCCTAAGAGCCACCGGTGGTTTTATAGGCCTTATCTGATAACTCTCATATCTGGGCTCTCTAGTACTATTTGCTACTTCTGCTGGTTCCCAGGCACTGTCTGTCTGCTTTTCTTTGTGTCCTGGACACTATCCTTGAAAAACATTTAGGAGTAAAGAGCCCTCCTCCAGAGAGGATTGAGGGCTGGTTGGTTTCAAGTTCACCCTACGCTGAGGATAAAGCACTCTGGAGGCTCAGCTCACGACTTATTTGCAGGTGATGGGCTTGTCTCATCGCTGGTGGTCCACTGATACTTCATGTGGGTGTATCTGGGTGTGGGTCTTTTTCATTCACAACACCAGGCAGTCTGCAGGTCCTAGCAGTCAAGGTCTTCAGAGACCTGGAAATGCCCTCCAACCATTGCCCTCCAACCAATGTCTTCCTTCCCATTTTCTCTAAGCTTTCTTTCTGAGACAATCTAACAGTCTGAGGCTGGACTTCCTGGACAGGTCTCCCATCCATTACCTTCTCTTCATTCCCAAATGTCTGTCTCCTTATGCTCTAGCAGAATTGACCCATTTGTCTTTTAGCCCTTCTGCTGAATCTTCTCTAGCTTTTGGTCATCACTTCTAATCTTGCTCTTGACTGTACTTTTTTATGGTATTTTATTCTCTATATTCTCAGTTCTCCACAGTATCTGTTTTATTTGAAGTGAGTTTCTGTGCTTATGTAGGTCTCCCTATTTTACTGCATTTTTCCCCATTATACCCAATGATCCTTGTCGTTTGTTCACACCTAGGAGTCTGTTCTTATTTTAGGATGAAGGACTTGGCATTTGGTGTGTATTATGTAAAAAGAATGCTTTTCTGCCCTGGCATCTCCCTGAGCAGACATATCACTGACTGCTGAGCAGGGCTCTGTCTACACAGAGAAGTTATGTGGATAGTCGACTGCATGTTAGAACAGCCCCTCCCCTGCCCCAAAGCCAGAATAAGGAAGGCTTTCCTTGTATAGATACCACTAGTCACCCCAAACCCTTAGCTCTCCCTAAACAAGTGTGCTAACTTTCTTTAGAAGTCGGGTGACTCCTTGTTTTTCTCCCACCACCCATCCTGGGCAGGCTCAACCTTTGTAAGCAGCAGGAAAAGCCAAGAACAACCGAAGCTTCCAGGTGTCAAAACCAGCACAACCGTAAGTCAACCAGACAGTGCACTAGGAAGATAACCTCCTGCCATTTCTGGGGCCACAGTTCCTCCCAGGCAAGTGTGCCTGACAGTGGAAAAGCCAGTCCATATTTAGGATCTACACTGCCCCGCACCAGGAAAAGAGAAACAACACACATGCAGCAAACCTAGAAGCTCATGGAACACAGGTTCAATTTAGCTCTTTTCTATATAAACAAAAATGTTTATCTTTGCCTGCGACACCACTCTTCCCCAAGTCCTCCAAAGACTCATCCCAACTGTAGGAGCCAGTTCCACAGCTGCTTTGCGGCTAATGAATGACTACTCTCGGACACACGGTGCATCTCTTACTATCAGTGTATCAGTGTGGGAAGGGAGCGCCCCTAACGGAGGCAACGAGACGGCAGGTGCACTAAAGCCTTGCAGCCCCTCAGCTCCCTTCGGCCCAACTCCAAGGTGCCCTTGGCTGACATGATGTCTGTAACAGTCTCCTTACTTTGTCTGTTTTTCTAGCGGGTCTTGGTGCAGCCTCTATAGACTTGCCTGAATTCACACATCCCATCCCTGATGGACTCCTATCCCTCTTCCACATTACCAATGCTCTGACCAATCACTGCGCCTTCCACTAGAGAACCATTAGGGTCACCACTCTCCATGTCCACTCTGACTCCTCTATCCTCCACCCCACCCATCAACTCTGAGCCCAAAGCCTCCCGGCAAAGGCTGGCATGAAGGCTTGCTGTCCCTACTCTAGTTCATTCTCTACCACAACACTCCTCAACTAATTTCTACTTACAAGAGATTTGGTGACATGTTTGTCTTTTCAACAACCATGTCTTCCACTGCCTTCCCATTAGTGGCTTCCTTTTGAAGGTTTTTATACCTTCGATACTCACATTTAGGGGGCCATTAAAATACATGGTTATGGGGGCACCTGGATGGCTCAGTTAGGTGAGCGTCTGACTCTTGGGTTTCGGCTCAGGTCACCATCTCGGTTCATGAGCTGGAGCCCCGTGTTGATTCCTGCGATTCTTTCCCTCTTCCTCTCCCTCCCCCGCTGCCGCTCTCTCCCGCTTACTCACTCGCTCTCTCTCTCTAAATATATAAAATCTTAAAAAGATAAAAAAAAAAAAGAAAATGTGATTTTGATAGCCACAAAAAAACATGAGCTATAGGAGTGGGTGTTTGAGGGAAATAAAATCATAAAGATGAACAGAACTTTAAAAAAAATTTCCTTCCTCTCCTGGAATAGAAAAGTAAAGGATGGGTCTGGCCCAGACGGCACGTAATAGTACAGTCAAAACACTGGGGTCCAGGGGCGCCTGGGTGGCTCAGTGGGTTAAGCCACTGCCTTCGGCTCAGGTCATGATCCCAGGTCCTGGGTTCAAGCCCCACATCGGGCTTTCTGCTCAGCAGGGAGCCTGCTTCCTCCTCTCTCTCTGCCTGCCTCTCTGCTTACTTGTGATTTCTCTCTGTCAAATAAAAAAAAAAAAAATCTTTAAAAAATAAAACAAAAAACAAAACAAAAAAAACACTGGGGTCCAGTAGTTGGACTCCCCAGCATTTACTAAAGTACGAAACTAAGCACTTCACATGCACTCTTACTCCCCGACGTCAACCATCTTAGCTGAAAGTTTCACCATTAAAAAAATTATTTCCTCCCCATTACAAAAGCAATGCATATTTATAATAGAACACATGTAAAATATTTAAAATAAACACAAAGAAAATTTAAAATACTCATTTTGATGGTTAATTTTACATGTCAGCTTGGCTAGGCTATGGTGCCCAGTTTGTCTGGAAAAATATTAGATAGATGCTGCTGTGAAGGTATTTTGTAGATGTAATTAACATCTATAAGCAACTGACTTTAAGTAAAACATTACCCTTGATAGTGTGGGTGGGCCCCATCTAGTCAGGTGAAGGCTCCCTGGGCCAAAATTGAGGTTGCCCAAAGAAGGAATTCTGCCTCAAGACTAACATAGTAATCCTGCCTGAGCTTCCAGCCAGCTGGCTGTCCTATGGACTTTGGATTTGCCAGCCCCTATAACTGTGTGAGCCAATTCCTTAAACTCTCTCTCTCTAGAAATATCTATATATGTACCCTACATATGTCAGTTGTTTTTCTAGAGAATGCTGACTACTGATAGACACAGAATTTCACCTGCCAAAGAGAATTCTTGTTAGCATTTTCTCCTTCTTCCAGTCTTTTTTCTACATACTTATGGTATATGTGTGATCATGCACATATAAGTGTGTATATGTATTTATACATATATGTAATTATACACACATGTAATTACACACTCACACACACACATACACGAATAATCACCTCATCCCCAGTGTGCTGTGGATTTTCCCGGTTTTAGCACTGGGATTCCCACATCCTGTGAAAACCTCAGTCCCACGCAAACTGGGATGGTTGGTTACCTTAATACATATATATACATACAATCTTCTTTTTAAACAAAATTGTGATCATTCTTTTTTTTTTTAATTTTTTTAAAGATTTTATTTATTCATTTGACAAAGAGAGATCACAAGTAGGCAGAGAGGCAGGCAGAGAGAGAGGAGGAAGCAGGCTCCCTGCTGAGCAGAGAGCCAGATGCGGGACCCGATCCCAGGACCCCGGGACCATGACCCTCTGAGCTGAAGGCAGAGGCTTAACCCACTGAGACACCCAGGCACCCAAAACTGTGATCACTCTATACATACTGTTTTGTAATCTAATTTCTTCACTTAAAAATAATTTCCCAAACTTCCCAAAAGATTCTTTTGTGACATCCTGTTTAATGGCTGCACTGCAATTCATTTTATGGGTGTACCCTTTCATTTAATCCATTCCCTGTTACTGGATATCCAGGTTTCCAGTTCTACCACTTTAAAATTACCTTTGGGTGTACAGCCAATAAAGGCTGGAAGAGTAGGAGGAGAAGAAATCATACACAAAGTGCAGACCATAGTCCTCAAGGACAGGCATAGTGCCTTCAGTAATAACAGGTTCACGATTCTCAGTCCTGGACACCTGTGCTGGTACAGCTACATGACTCAGAAGATGGGCAACCTCTCTATACTCCACCTAAAACCACATGCACGATGATGCACTCAAACTTCACCAGACATTGTAGCCTTACCTTTTTAATTCATTTACAATTGAAGCATGAACGTTGATAGCAATTTTGCCATCCAACTGTGTTTTTAAGTCCTGGCATTCGGTCCTTAAAATTTCCAACTGCTCCTTGTTTTCGGTTAGTTCTTTTTCTTGGTTCTGTGTTTTAGTCTCCAGAAGCATTAGCTGTTTAGTCAGTTTAGAAACTGAGAAACAAATGAGATGGTACAGAAGACTTAAGAAAATGTGATTATTGATTACTAGGTAATACCAAGAAGAGCCAGCTTATAAATAATACTCTTAAAAAAACCTTTTGGAGATTTATAAATTAATACCCAAAACCTTATACTTAGAAATTACTCTCCCCATATTAAACATTCACTAAATATCGACTTTAGTACTGGGGCTCAGTATGTTGATATCATTGCTAATACATGATGCTAATTAAACAAGACAGGATTTTAGCCTTCAAGGAACGGATTTTCTGAAGACCAAAGCCTTAAGTCACACATGGACGTTCATCGTCATGATGTTGTTCCTAAAACTGCAAGATATTCAAGTCTTTAAGGACATCAAATAGGACCCAACTACAGACTGAATTTATGACTTTTCTTCTCTTTTATTTTAAAGTAAATCATAAATATTTTTGTCCTGGGCAACACCGTATATGTAATGATAAGACACTTCCCAGACATCTGTTGAAAGCAGCACTTAGAAGTAAGTACTTCTACAAAGTAGAAGGATTTAAAGTTTTATGCTTTAACAACAGACAAGCAGCTGATATCCAAGCTTTATAAAGAACTCCTCAAATTCAACACCCAAAAAACAGATAATCATATCAAAAAATGGGCAGAAGACATGAACAGACACTTCTCCATAGAAGACACACAAATGGCTAACAGACGCATGAAAAAATGTTCATCATCATTAACCATCCGGGAAATTCAAATCAAAACCACACTGAGATACCAACTTACACCAGTTAGAATAGCCAAAATTATCAGGACAGGAAACAACATGTGTCGGAGAGGATGTGGAGAAAGGGGAACCCTCTTTCACCGTTGGTGGGAATGCAAGTTGGTGCAGCCACTTTGGAAAACAGTGTGGAGATTCCTCAAGAAATTAAAAATAGAGCTACCCTATGACCCTGCAATTGCACTCCTGGGTATTTACCCCAAAGATACAGATGTAGTGAAAAGAAGGGCCATCTGAACCCCAATGTTCATAGCAGCAGCGGCCACAGTCACCAAACTGTGGAAAGAGCCAAGAGGCCCTTCAACAGACGAATGGATAAAGAAGATATGGTCCATATATACAATGGAATATTATGCCTCCATCAGAAAGGATGAATACCCAACTCTTGTATCAATATGGACAGGACTGGAGGGGATTATGCTGAGTGAAATAAGTCAAACAGAGAAAGTCAATTATAATATGGTTTCACTTACTTGTGGAGCATAAGAAATAACATGGAGGACATTAGGAGAAGAAAAGGAAAAGTGAATTGGGGTAAATCAGAGAGGGATACAAACCATGAGAGACTGTGGATTCTGAGAAACAAACTGAGGGTTTTGGAGGGGAGGGGAGTAAGGGAATGGGTGAGCCTGGTGGTGGGTATTAAGGAGGGCATGTATTGCATGGAGCACTGGGTGTGGTGCCTAAACAATGAATCTTGGAACACTGAAAAAATAAAATTAAATTCTAAAAAATCCTTCTACTCTATGAAAAGATTTAGTTGGTCAAAATGAATAGCTCCTTCTGGGAGACAGGAAAATAGGACAAGCAGCTGACTGGATCAAATTACAGAGGCCTAAAGGTTGGCCCAATCTACACAACCAGAACCAGCAACATACCTGCTCACATCTGTGACATTCGAAGAAATTAAGCTTGGGAAATACAAAATTAATTTTCTCTGCCACCTCTGGTCTTGAAAACAAAGACAGGAGGACAACTTTCTCTCTCTTCCACTCCAAATAATGCCAGAGTAAAGGCAAATACGTCTGTGCCACGTAGAGTCTAAGGGGAAGTCCTGTGACTAAGCTCCTGTTGGATGCTCTGAGGTTTTATATTTTTATATTAAACTTTTTAAAGATTTTATTTATTTGAGAGAGAGAGAGAAAATTGGGAGGGAGGGAAGGGAGAGAATCTGAAGCAGGCTATGGCCAGAGCTCGATCCCACAAGTGGGAGATCATGACCTGAGCTGGTACCAAGAGTCGGATGGATGCTCAACCGCCTGAGCCCCCCAGGTGCCCCCAGACACTCTCACTTTTACACAGGAGCTGGCTTGTGGAAACAGATGGAGTAACTTCAGCAGCAGTGGGGGGCTTTAGTGCCCAGGGCGTTAAGGGCATCGTTACATAATCAGGAGCAGAGGGGAAGAGAGAAAGGAGGGGTTACACTGGCTCAGTCAAGACACTTACATTCTGCCCTCCTGCGCGGTGTTACTCTTCACCAGGAAAGTCAGTAAAGCACAAGAAAACGCCACCACCTTTTGTGCTCTGGGCTTCAACCAAAGTGGAAGCAATGACTCAATCTGGCCCACTTCAAAGCCCATGGCCACGAGCTCTGAGGCTCCCAGGGGCAGGGAGGTACACACGAAAGGCACGGGAGGGAGACTCAGCCTGTCACAGCACCCACAGCTCTGAACCAGGAAGGGCAGGAGCACAAAGAAACTGTTCGGAGAGAGAATTCATTCTACTCATTCACTCCCATAACAAATATTCAGGTACCCTTGTTGGCGCTGTTTCAAAGGGTCACCTCACATGATCTTTTCCACTTACATGGCACTAATCCCCACAAAGCCAGTTCTGCTAACTCTAAAGGGGTCATCTACATCCGCTTTCTAAGATATACAGAAAAACTGGAAAGACGCGGTAGAATCTAAGAGAAAGCGATCAATGCATTATGAGTAACACTGGGTATATTGTAACATAAAGAGCTGCCTTTCAGTGAAGAGGAACACGTTCTAGAAATGTGATTTCCACCACTTGTAATTTGAAGGGGGTCCTACCAGGAGCAGGGTGGGGGGCGGAGGCGCCGGTGTCCAGTGATGCTGGAAAGATAGCTCACCTTCCTGGAGACGCTCCTGGTGGGTGTCCTTGACTTTTCTCTGCTGAATCTCCAGCTGCTCTATCAACAACTTGTTCTCCTCTAAAACCAGTTCCGCCTGAGTCTGAAGCTGACGCCTACAATTGATTTACAAAGTTAAATTCTGCCCCTCAGGTACTGAATGATTACAGAGACACTCTGGAGTCTAAAAGAGAGCCACTGATGTGTTGCCGGTCATGAACATCTGGACGAGTTTTAATGCTAAACATGTCATTCACACAGCTCATCCTACCAGTCACATTGAATGGGATGGGGGAGGAGTGATAAACTTTGCATTATGAACTGCTTCAATAACTTTCTAAAATGCAACATTTCAAACATACACAAAAGCAGAAAAGAATTGAAGAACAGACTCTCAAGTACACAACACCACACCCAGCTTGAACAGTTACCAAATGGCCAATCTTGTTTCATGTATTAACCTCCAATTCTGACACCCACTGGATTATTCTGAAGCCAGGAGGGAATTAGAAAAATTTGGAAAGAATTCAGAAAGTTCCCATTTTGACTGAGAAGTACTCCCTTATAATCAATAGCATATCTGCCCCCAAATAATGACTGTGAAAAGCCTCTGGCTGATTTCTTAAACCATACTATACTATAACTGCCCTTTCCTTACAAAGGGTGCGAAGTCAATCCTGGCTCAGCTCGACCTTGGTGACCAAAAATTCCAATTAGAATGAGCTAAAGGGTCCTTTAGAAATCTGGTTAAATGCTAACCATTCAAAGCAAATGGTAAACCAGTAAATTATCACAACTTTTCACTGTGAACTCAAAAAGGTGGAGGAAGGAGAGAAAAAAGAGAAAAGGAGTCGAGCTGTAGCAATGACTTCCCTCTAACAGGGGCTGCCCACACAGCACACAGGATAGGGAGGGAGCTAGCTACCCTGCTGTGCAGAATGGGAGCCCAGGAACAGGAGCCCACCAGGGCTCCCCTGGCCTGGCCTCCTTATTCTCACCTCAGGAGGACTAGCTCCACTTCCTCCTGTTTACATTTTGAACTTTCTTTTTTTTTTTTTTTTTTAAGATTTTATTTATTTATTAGAGAGAGAGAGAGAGAGAGCACGAGTACACACCAGCAGGGGGGAGGGGGAAAAGGAGAGAAGCAGCCCCCTGCTGAGCAGGGAGCCTGAAGTGCTGGCTGGATCCCATGACTCTGAGATCATAACCTGAGCTAAAGGCCGACCCTTAACCAACTGAGCCACCCAAGTGCCCCTACACTTTGGACTTTCTTAGGACTTCCCTTCTTCCCTAGCTTCCTCCTTCCTTCCTTTCCTCTTCTTTTCTTCTTTCCTTAACTCCTTCCCTCCTTCCTTTTTTCCCTTCCCATCATTCCCTCCACCTTTTCTTTCTTTTTTAAATGAAAGGGACTCTCCTATTTCTTAAAAAGAGAAAAAAAAGTTAAAGCCTTATATTCAGTTTAATACTCCCTCCCATTTTATGGGTGGAGAAACTAAGGCCTGCAAAGCATGAGGTATCCCAGCCGGTCAGAGAAGTCAGAAAAGAAATGCAGAGTTTAGTTGCAGCCCAGAAGTTCAAGGAGAAATTATGTGAAACTGAGGGGAGAGCTTCGATGGAAGTCGGAAGCTGGTATGCCAGAGTATCTAGGCACCCCACCTGTGTGCACAGGGATGGGGACAGCAGCCAGGGAGGCTGAGGGAGGGCACAGGGATAGGAGCTTCTCGGGTGGCTGGAGATCTGCCTCCATGAACCATGCCCCCCCCCCACCAGCTGGAGGGCAGGGAGTACAGAGGAAGGGGGAGGCCAGCTAGAGGGGCTCAAGAGGCACCACAAGACCTAATGGCTCCCCAGACACTGCCCGGGCCACCACACTAAAGCAGGTGCCAAGTGCACACCCAAAGAAACAGGCTAGGGGAGCACTGCGCAGGTCAGTTTGAAAGTGACCTGCTTTTTTAAAGGTCTTTCTTTATTTTGATTTTATAGAGAAGTAAATGGGTTTGACTGGCATTTATATACAAGGTTAGAGGAAGGATCTGTGATCTCAGTTTTCTGGAGAGCTCTTGGAAGCAGTCTAACTGACCTGCTTTCCAGGGTTCCAGTGCAAGCGTGTTAGGAGCCCTGACAGAAGAAAATCCAGGTTCAACAGGGGAAGGCACAGTGCACTAAGGTCTAAGTGCACTAAGTACACAGTGCACTAAGCTGCCCAGGCCAATCCCAACCGTCACATCAGTGAGAACCCACCTAATGGCAGGAGTGTTGTTGGCTCCTATTCTCAATTCCTGGACATCACACATGGAAAACATTTAAATTTTGTTCAGTGATGTTAAGACATGTTAAGAGTTACAAATATAGCTATCCAAGGAGAAAAGGATTGATCTGAAGAGTCTGTGGTTGGATAGTGCCTTTAGACTTTCTAAGACATTTACTTTTTCCTATGCATTGACTAGCCAGTACTGCTGCTGTGCTGATGAACGGGACCTGGGACCTGGCCTTGCCCTGGAGGAGCTCACAGAGGAGGACAGGGCAGACAGACACGGAGACACCCAGGCAGGCACAGCATGGCAGGTACCAGGATGGCGTGTGGGTCTCAGGCTGTGTCAGAAGCTGAGACAAGGGAGCCATGAACTCTGCCTTCAGGGAGAGCTACTGACCAGCACCATTCGATCAGGGCCTTGTGAGCAGGGCCTGACAGGTAAGTAAGAGTGCAGAAGGGGCCTTCTGGGGTGAAGCAGGAGCATCAGCAGAGAGCCGGAGGGAGGCCACACTCAGCTGTCGGAGAATCTTGAAAGGGCAGGGCAGACGGGAGCTAGTCATACAGGGCCCCATCCTGAGCTTCCTATTCTAGAGCCCTGGGAACAGTCACCGGGGACAAAAAGGATATGGCTCAAGAGGTCTTCAATGAGAAGGCTGCCCTAGAGAAATACCACCTCAGCAAATAAAAAGGGGGAGTATAGATGGATTTCAGGTTTAAAAACCTACTTAGAATTTTAAATGTAATCCTTAAAATTCAAGCTTAGAATCGTTTACTAGTATATTGTCATTGTTCCTTATTAATTTCTTAGAAACTCTCCCTGAAAATATTTTAGTTCAAAAAAGAAAATGTATTTGACAATGTCATAAAGTTTATTCCTATTATTCTGTTTTCTTTTGAGTTACCAAAACACCAGAAACCCAGCACCACTTGCCATTCCTCACTGGTCACGGGACTACTCTTGGTTAACTCTCGGTGCAATTCTTCATTTTCTTTCACCACTTCCTGGACTCGCACCCGAAACATCCTCATTTCCTCCTGCAACACAGCGGAGGTGAACTGTAACACACACAGACACACTCAGCCCCATCTTCAGCTCTCGTGCCACTGCCGCACCTCGGGTCAGAGGTCAGCAGCTTTCTAGCAAAGTATCCCTGAACAGCAGGTACCAGTGCCAGGTGCCAGCCCTTCAGGAGCTCCCAGGGGCTGCTGGGGAACCAGGAGACAACCCTGATGCTGAGCGCAAGGGACAGATAGCCTTGGGGGTTTGAAATGCTCAATTCCCGATTTGATAACATTTTTCTAGAATTGCCAAATACTTGAAAAGATAAAGGCAGGTAAAAAAAGAGCAGAGGTGCCTAGGAACATGGCAATCTTTCCTTTGTTTAAAGACTTTGGAGGATAAATTGGAGCTTTTTAGATAAAAGAACTTCTCCTCCTAATTAAAGCCCACTTTAATGGAATGGAAGGGGTCAGCATGGGTAGGGCTTGGAGTCTCCTGATTTTGCCCTGGTGGTGATCACAGCTCCGCCGTCATCAGCAGGACTGAGGACTGCCATGGGGTCTGCTTTCGCCTCCTGAACACTGTGTTCTGGCATTCCTGTGGGGCATCCTCCCGCCCGCTTCTCTTAGCCAGCCCTCACTGGGCTTCCCTGTCTTGCGCCGGCCTTCAGGGAGAGCCTTGGTTACCAATGTTTATTCTCGGATGCTTCTAAATATTCTTCTCCCAGCTCTCTCAGACCTTTATGCTTATACTGGTTTAGCTCGACAATGCCAAGGAGTTTCTCCTTTACCTTTCTGCCCAGACACACTCCTCAATGGCTGACTGTCCTTCTACAGAACAGGGCTCGGGCAAACTGAAGCCCAAGGGCCAGGGTGTGTTTTGTAAGTAAAGTTTTATGGGCACATAGCCACGCCCATTCATTTGCCCTTTGTCTATAGCTGCCTTCCTGCTACCACTGCGGAGCTGAGGAGTTGCAGACAGAGGTCCTGTGGCCTGCAAAGCCTAAAATATTTACTAAATGCCATTTACAAAAAACGTTCCCTGAACCCAGTTTTAGAAGAGGCACCGAACTAATTTTGTTAATTATTTGACTTGATAGCTAATTAATTAGCGTAAGATTAATTCACTCTTTTACAAAGTTAAGTGTCCAATCTAGAAGAAAAGGTTCAAAAGCACATCACGTGGACCATGTGTGTGAGTTAGTGTGTAACAAGGGCAGGCTGCGGGACTTAACAGACCCTTCCAGCCAGAGCTCAGGGAATCCAAACTGTTCTCTCTGGATCCTTCCAATTCCAGAGATCTCTGGCCACTTACATGAGCAGGAGGGAGAGGATGGGACACATCTAGCATACCCACATAGCCCTGCCCCCCTGTGTAATGAGAATGAGCTCTGCTGCCAGAGGCCATTCCCATGAAACAGAGCTGATCAGGCAGAATCAACAAAAACCTGGTGCCCTCACCATTACCAACAGAACGGGACTTCCCTGGGGTCAGCTCTTCAGAGAATAAGGAAGCATTTAAGTCTGAACTTAATTCCCCTGCCTGCCTGGGAAATCTGGGCTTCCGATGCAGCACCAACCCATCCCTCCATACCTCTCCCATCCACCCCAATGCACCCCTCCTGCTCCACTGATCCCTCCCTCCCTGCCTCCTTCCTTCTTTCTTTTTCTCCCACCCATTGGTACCACTATGCTCTTTCTTTCCTCCTTTCCTTCCTTCCTCCCTTCCCTCGTCCCTTCCATCCTTCCTTCCCTCCCTCCGACATCTGAGTACATAGTAGATACTGGGGCATACCTATCTTTAAAATGTTTCTTTAAAGTTTTAAACAGTCTTATATTTTATAAACCTTGTCCTGAGACGTCTGCCAGCCTACCTGAAGGGTGGCATTGAGCTCATCCTTCTCTTTCATTCGGTCCTCATAGGCCAGTAACAAGGGTGACAGGTACTTTATATCCAACTGAACATAATGGAATAAAGAAGGTTAACTTGGGTCTTACGTCTGAAAACAAACAGCACATTTTTCAGAAGCTAAGAAAATTTAATTCATCTAGAATGGTTTTTCATAGGTACTCAATTAGAGCCCAGAAAATACAGGCCTGAAATTAAGTAACTTTTACTTACCAACCAGGGTGGTGCTGGGCCCTTTGATGGGAGACCATCAATATTTAAAGTCTAAGAAAAAAACACATAGTGAAGGCAAATTAAACAATGCTTCCTCTGAAAGTTCAGGCCTTATTCTTTTTTTTTCATTAGGTTTTACATTTTAATTCCAGTGTTGTTAACATACAGTATTATATTAGTTTCAGGTGTACAATATTGTGACTCAACACTCATCACTCATTCATTCAGCAAACAGTGAGAACTCTCTAACTCATTATAGACATCACAATGCAACAGTTTTCCAGGATTTTGTGATCTAACAACAGAAGTCTTCTCACACAAATGAACATAATACACTACACACAAAAATACAGTATAGGGCAGAAAGTTCTAGCTGCCTTAAGAGTGGTACAAACGAAAGTCTGAGATGATTTGAGAAAGAGAGATTCTATAATGGGAGTGATCAGGGAAGGCTGTCACAGAGAATGGGGCATTTGCACAGGGCAGGACAGTGTGGGAGAGCAGTGGCTTGTCACTGGGCCCGCTTGTCTGTACCCTTTTAAGGGGAACTGGCTCGCCCGCAGCCCTGCAAAAGGCCCTGGCCTAGGAAGCGTGTCTTAGAATGTTAACTTTTTTTGCTGTAGTTAAAAAAACATCATGCTATGTGAAAGAAGTCAGTCACAAAAGACCACATGTTGTATGATCTTGTTGACGTGAAATGTTCAGAACAGGCAAATCCACAGAGACTGAAAGTAGCTTAGTGCTTACGGGAGCCAGGGCAGGTGGTGGGGGGAAATGGGGAGTGACTCCTAGCAGGCAGGAAACTTCCTGTCATGATGAACTTGTTCTACATGTGACCATGGTGATGGTTGCCGGATTCTGTGAGGACAGTAAAAATCACTGAACTGTGCACGTTAAGTGGGTGACGTGAATATGTGAATTATATCTCAATGCTGTTATTTAAAAATTTAAACGTAAGTCCTACTGCAAAATCAGAAGCTTGTGAAACTGCCCTGGATTCCGAGGAACCACGTGAGAACAGATGTGCCCTTGGCTTTCCACCGTGATCCCAGCAGGGGCCAGTCTGCTGTGTATCCTGACATGTCCTATGCTATCTCGCAACCCCGTCCCTCACGTGCACTACTCTCTAAGGGCAAGGACCTGACCTTCTTGCTCTTCTTGGTGTTCTTCACAGCCTACATCTCCCAGTTTTGACGGACTGGTCTCTTATGAGACGAGACTCATCAACCAGCCCAGCCTGAGTATTTGGTTGCCTCTCAAACATCTGTGAATTGCCTAAGCCGCTGTCTTTCTCCTCAGCGCCTCCCAGTAGCTGAGGGTGTACAGAGATTCATTAATTTCCTGAAAGGGAAGACTGTCTTCAGCACCTAGAAGCAGGCTGATTGGAAACCAGACCTCAGGCAGCAGCTGGGAAAGTATGCAGCCAAACCCCTTCCAGGGAAACAGTAGGATGTGGCTGTTTTTGCCTGCTTCCCCCATGCTGAACCCAGCGTGGAGTCGCAGAGGGGTGCTCCCATGCCTGTTTCAAAACTGATTCTTTGTTTGCTGGTCCTGTGGGAATCAGGAACTCAAGTTCCATGGGCTATGAGAGCTGGATGATTTTGGGGGTGGGGCGGTTATGTAAACTAGTCTGCTTTCTTTCCGAAGTTGGTACACCAACAAATAACAGCTATACCCCGAGGAGCAGGACTGGTCAGCCAAAGATGGCTGCACTCTGGGGAGGTGACCAAAGTAGGAAGAAGCCCCAGTGTGGCCACAGAGGATGGGTGGAGACACCAAATGCTGTTAGCATAAGGCTCAAGATGGAAAATCATGAACGAGATGACACTGTCAAGAAGACTTCATTTTCAATATCATAACCAGAAAAATTAACCAACTCCCATAAGCAGAAAGGAATCTGTTTGAACATGAATCAACATGTCAGACTTAATACTGGTCTCTGTGGTCTAAGGGCAAATAGTCTTTTTTGATGCATCTTAAATGTGACACAGGCTCGTAGAGCTGGGGCCTACCGATGGCAGTGAGCCCATTTTTGACTGCACACATATCTTACAAAGATTTTGTAGTTTACCTTTGAATACAGGTGATTTGAATTGTGAAACCTATATCAGAACATGGGATGGACTGGTTGGTCTTGTTTTTGGTGGTCTGTACCCTGTTACCTTGGCTGTACCTGTGAATGGTGGCCTAGTAGCCAGGCATGGGTCAGCCCCGCTATCCGAGTAGGAAACGTCTTAACTTACTGGACTAGAGTTTCTAAGCCTGTCTCTAGAAAGATGTTATTTCCCATTCTGCCCCAGCCTAAGTTTGCAAGCATACCTTGGATCTAGACAATATAAACTAATTATAAAGGCCCTTCAGTTACCTGAACCTGGTCCAGAAATGCAGTGACTGTTAAACAAATGTGTACACAAAAATAAAATTGTAATGTATGAAAAAAAAAAAAAAAGAGGAACAGGACTAAGAATGGAGCCACTGACATGGACTTTTATTCCTTAACTTATATACTTTTATAGTTCTGTACTATCCTCAGGCTTTCTTAAAAAAAAAAAAAATAGACTTTATTGCTTTTGTTTTGAGAAAGGAGGAAGGGAAGGAAGGGACAAAAGGCGGACACAGAGAAAGCAATTCCACAGTAAAGCCTAAAAAATCAGAAAACTGGTATTTTAAAACTGAACATTACCTCTTCCTTGGACAAATGCCTGAATTTTGTCTGATATCTACTCAATTCTACATTCAAACGATGGACAGTCATTTTTAACGCGTCATTTTCATCCACCAGTTCTTGAGCTTGTTTTCTTAGATAAAGTAGTTCAGGGGCAGCAACTACTGAAAAAAAAAAATTAATATTAGAAGAACTTATACCAAATTGATCAAGATTTTATATAAATTGCCAATCACCTGATCTTTTCTCCCTTTTGGGCTCACAGAGCCAGTGGAGGACAGATGTATAGACATTAATGAATAAAAGTTTAGTAACTTAGTAGTTTTAGAATGGAACAGTCAACAGTGTTTTGGAAGTCTGTACATGTACAATTAAAGTAAAATGAAAATTTTAGATTGCAAAGAAAAATGTTTCAGATGATACAGTAGTGCCTTGAAAGCCATATAAAATAAATGGAAAATTTATTAGAACTAAGAGCCTTCCCATAGAATAGTAATGTCTTATTAGAAAACATAAGAAAATAGATTTAGAAAACATTAGAAAATAGATTCTAAAAAACAATAGCACAAATAATATAAAGTTGCAGGAATAGATGTGGCTAAGACAAGAAATACACAGAGTCTGTATGAAGACACTTTTCTTAAGGCTGTAATACTAGACTAATATAAACAGATCAATGTATAGAGAAAACATTAGTGAACATTTATATAACCTTAAAGTTAAAAAGGACTTAACCAAGGGCATAAGTCATAAAAGAAAAATATCCTATATTTAGCTAAATTATCAACAAACTGAGAAACTACTACATACATGAAAAAGGGCCAAAATTCCTAACATGTAAAAGAGCTCCTACAAATCAGTAAGAAAAAAAAAAAATCAAGGGGTCTCAATTTACTTATTTTGTTCAAAAGGATTCCTTTTCTTTTTTTTAAAACATCTTTTGTTTTTTTAAAGATTTTATTTATTTGTCAGAGAGAGCACAAGCATGGAAGGCAGCAGGCAGAGTGAGAAGCAGACTTCCACTGAGCAAGGAACCTGACTCAGACCTCGATCCCAGGACCCTGGGATCATGACCTGAGCTGAAGGCAGATGCTTAAAAGACAGAGCCACTCAGGCATCCCAGTATCTTAATTTAAAATGGGAAAATTTATGAAAGAGAAAGAAAATGACCTGAAAAGATATGAAAAAAATACTCAAGCTCATCAATAGTAAAATACAAATAAAATTAAAATAGGATTTCCTCCCTCACCTTTTTGTTTGTCAAATTAGTAAGAAAAATATAATCCTCATCACTGCTAAGTATGTAGAGAAAGAGGCACTTTTCAAAAGATATATTCATATACTTTAGAGAGAGTGTGTGTGTAGGGGAGGAGGGGGATGGGGCAGAGAGAGAGAGAATCTCAAGCAGACTCCACACAGAGCGCAGAGCTCGATGTAGGGCTTGAGCTCACGAAGAGGCACTCTTATATGCTGTTCATGCAGACAAAAAACTGATAGGAAATGTATGTAAGATACTAAGCTAAGCATAAAGAACCAAAAGAAGTATTGGAATTTCTTTAGCATAATAATGATGTAGCAGACAAAATCAAATTTGAACAAGGATATTAATGAAAGAACTTTAAGTATTATAATATAGTATCAACATTAACATAAGCAAACATTACAACCTAAAATACTAGCTGTCATGATAGCTGGGAACAAAATACGAAAATTGGTGAATTCTTCCTTGTTCCTCTAATAAAAGAACTGTTGTCCCCACCTTCCTGAGGAGATGTTTTCTCAGCCTCTTTCAACTTTCGGTTTTCTTTTTCTGTTCTTTTCAGTTTTAACTGTAGTTCTTTCATTGCTTGTTTTATTAGGTTAAGTTCAAGAGTAAGGGTTTGGTTTGCACCGCTTAGAAGCACATTTTCTTCTTTCAATTCCTTGAACTTTTCTTTGGTTATTTCCATACATCTTTGCCGTGTTCTACCAGTTAAATCTGGAAAGGTACAGAGAAGTTGTTTTTAAATATTGATTTTTACAATTTTACCTCAAAATTATGAGAGATTGTATTTAAAAAACTACCACACAAGTCACCTTCAGGTCAGGCCTTGTGCTAGGTCCTTCGGTCCCTGCGGCGAGAAAAATGGCCACAGGGAGAGGGAGAGGGTAGTATGGGAGAGGGTAGCTGGTCTGCTGAGGCTACAGGAAGCCACAGGGAAAGAGGTGGCTGAGGGAGAGGCAGGAACCCAGGGAGGTCCTTCCATACTATAATATGGAACACTGAGGTTTTGTCATGCAAGCCACCAGGAACCAGAAAAGGCTTTCAAGCAGAGCTATGAAAAGGAAGAGTCTCTCCTCTCAGATGAGCCCCTGAAGCTAGCAGTGAAGAAAGTGAACGGGAATGAGGCCCAGCCCAGAGGCAGGGAAGCCAGTCTGGAGGACCACTAGAGTGGGGGCAAAGAGGAAGGGACAGATGAAGAGAAGGACTCAGAGGCTCAACCCCAGGGCAGGAGGGCTAGTGGCTCCGGACAGGGGACTCGCCCAAACCCGGGGGGAGGGGGCAGGCAAGGACTAGCGGAAGGACCGGTGGCTCCAGATAGCCTCCCTGGCCCCTGCTACATCATATCCAATCCCTAGAACATGAAACGGTAGTCGAAGAAATGAGTACCTCCACAGCTCCACTGAAAACAAGAGCGGAACTCGGAGGCGTCCCACAAAGAAAACATTTGAGATAGGATTTAAGATGGAAGCTACGGCTTAAAATATGCCAGAAGAGGTGAGCTAGAAAAGGTGGGCAGGCTCCCCGGCATGGGACTGGGCCTGGCCCTGGCCCTGGCCCTGGCCCTGGCCCTGGCAGGTGCTGGGAACACAGAGTAGCCCCCTTTTGCAGACACTGGCCTCCCAGTGTCTGAGCACATCCCATGGGAAGACCGTTCACGTTCATTGTCTGAACATCTAGACCCTCTCTTTTAGAGCAAATGTGGAAGTCCCGCAGGTGCCCCCTCTTCCCAATTTCAGTAACGGGACAGAAGCAAGAGCCTTTACAGGGGGAAAAAGTGACCTTTATTTTAGACATGATGATTCTGGGCATTCTCCCAAATTATAAGCTTTTCATCACAATTAAATTCAAAAGGCAGGGGCACCTGGGTGGCTCAGTGGGTTAAGCCTCTGCCTTCGGCTCAGGTCGTGGTCTCAGGGTCCTGGGATCCGGCCCCACATCGGGCTCTCTGCTCTGCGGGGAGCCTGCTTCCTCCTCTCTCTCTGTCTGCCTCTCTGCCTACTTGTGATCTCTGTCTATCAAATAAATAAATAAATAAAATCTTAAAAAAAAAAAATTCAAAAGGCAAATACCTGGGGAGGGTGGTGGCTTCTCACATAATGTTTTTTCATCCTGGGGAAGAAAAATCAAGAGTAATGATTTTCAAGTGTTAGCATCTTCTAAAAGGAAACTGGCACGAGCAGCTGGGTCAGCATATATCAAACATTTAATTACACTTTTTTCTCCGCACTTTGGCTCTTGTACCTCTTAGTCTGCTTTAGCTTTAGGAACTCTAATATCCATTGTTTCTTTTAATTGAAACTTGCCCTTCTGGTGGCTTCTCTTAGGCACTAAAAGAGGTCCTGGTCAAGCTTTCTTCTTTTTTTTTAAGGTTTTATTTATTTAGGGGTGCCTGGGTGGCTCAGTGGGTTAAGGCCTCTGCCTTCGGCTCAGGTCATGATCCCATGGTCCTGGGATCGAGCCCCGCATGGGGCTCTCTGCTCAGTGGGAAGCCTGCTTCTCCCTCTCCCACTCCCCCTGCCTGTGTTCCCTCTCTCGCTGTGTCTCTCTCTGTCAAATAATAAATAAATAAAACCTTCCCTTCCTCTCTCTCTGCCTGCCTCTCTGCCTGCCTCTCTGCCTACTTGTGATCTCTCTCTCTCTGTCAAGTAAATAAATAAATAAATCTTAAAAAAAAAAAAAAGGTTTTATTTATTTATTATTTGACAGAGAGAGACACAGCGAGAGAGGGAACACAAGCAGGGGGAGTGGGAGAGGAAGAAGCAGGCTTCCCACTGAGCAGGGAGCCTGATGCAGGGCTCGATCCCAGGACCCCGGGATCATGACCCGAGCAGAAGGCAGAGGCTCAACAACTGAGCCACCCAGGCGCCCTGTCTTCCTGACTTTTTGCCCATGAATTTAGCCACTGTGTTTTCACACATAGGTCTCAAGAGGGGCAGGATGTCAGGGGCAGGCTGTTTCGGAAGCACAAGACAGGACTGCAGGTGCCGAGCAGAGATGCACGGGGCAGACTAAACTGGGCTTTTCTTCCTTGGGATAGGCAAAAAAACCCAAAACAAAACAAAAAAACACCCTACACCATAGAGAAGCACATTTCCAAGTGTTGAGAAAAGAATATGATCTTTCTTTTCAACCCAAAAATTAGGCTTTGAACTTTTGTTCGTTTTTCCATTACACCTTGTTCATTTTGCCATTACACATCAATCTGATATTAAGTTTCTAATTTTTGCTGAAAAAGTAGAAAAGGCTACGAATGAACTCTGCTGAGAAATCTTTAATTTTGAAATTCCTATGGCATCGCAGCATTAAAACTTAAAACTATTTCCATGTTTGCAAAAAAGGAGGAAAAAAACTATTTCCACATTTGCAAATTTGTTACAATCTATTCATTCTGCAAAATATATATATGTGATTTCTAACCAACCAGTGCATTACAGTTATTTTTTTATAGTCATTTTTAAACTACAGAATATCTGAGTTTCTTCACGTTTCAGAAGTATTTTATTTTTTTTAGAGTGAGAGAGAGAGAAAGTGTGGACATGCATGCAGACACGCAAGCAACTGGGGTGGGGGGGCGGTAAGAGCAGAGGGAGAGGAAGAGAATTTTAAGCTGACTCCATGCTTAGCTCAGAGCCCAATGCAGGGCTCAATCTCACAACCCTGAGATCATGACCTGAGCCAAAATAAGAGTCGGATGCTTAATCAACTGAGCCACCCAGCTGCCCCTCAAAAGTATTTTAAAAAAACATTTAATGGGAGAGGACTCCTACGGATAGATGTCCCCCCCACCCAACAAATCACACAAAAATTTTTAAATTATGGCAGAAATGCTATTTGTTGAGAAAATTGGTTTTTAAAAAATGAATCTTACCTTTAAATTCAGAACAGAATATTTATCATCTGATTAAAAAAAGAGAGAGAGGAAAACTTTTTTAAAGCAGATAAAAACATCTGACAACTCAGAAGAGCACGATCATAGGAACTGGCCTCCCACCGATGAGCTGAACAAGCCCCAGGGTAGGGACAGCCTTTGCAAGGTTTCACAGCAAGCTGGTCCGGACAAGGCAGGAGCCAGACTGAATTGGTCATCTCTCTTCTGTTAATCTGGGAGCACCTCCATTGGCTCCCATGATTACAGAACCAGGGCCAAATCCTTGGGAATAACTCTGAGCCCTCCCTGCCTTTCCAACATGACCCTATCCTATATTGCCCAAATGTGCCCCAAATGTATGACCCGCTATTCCCCAAATGTGCTGAGGTCCCACTCCTCTCTGCCTGGAAGTAGCATCTGACTTGGTCAGACAGATAGTGTTCCTTGAAGCAAACTACCTTGGCGATACAAAAGCAAATAAATCTCGCTCAGTTACCCTCCATTTACAAATACACATTCGGGATGAAGGCACTCCCTAAGGAGGGTAATTTTATGTCCTTGAGTGCCTTGTGCCCTCTGTCATAGTGAAATGTTGGTTGCTGTTAGTTTCTAGTCAATTTACAGAGCAGAACCAACTGGATGAGAATAAATTAGAAACAAATATGCAAAAACCAAGAGAATTCAGAAACAGACAAAAATGCCTAAAGATACATAAAAGATTGTAAATCTACTTCCTGGTTCATTACAATTACCAACACTTGAATGATAATCACTGAAGAAATTATATTTGACCAAAATGTCATCTTGCCCCCACTATCTGTATGTATCTAAATGTCTGATCAAATGTCCTGGGGCAGTCTAGACTGGCGTACCCAATGAAATTCCGCCTTGTAATTCCAAATCCAGCCTAACAAAGCCTCCTCTACCTGCCGCCTTCTCTGGCTGGCAATGTTGACTGCTCTCCTGGTCTTTGTGCTGCTTCTGCCATCCACCTTGGCACCCCAGATTACAGTCCCCCATCTGCATGTCCTCCCCTGCAAATGGAATGTGAGTGGAGGGGCCAGTAGCTATGTCATCTCTGGCACATAGTAGGTGAGCCTCTGATGAACAAATGTTTAAACTGTTACAAAAAGATTTTGCATTTTTAATAACTGTTGCAATAGTCTTGCTTTGGTAACTTCCAATGCTGCATCAGACCTACTGTCTTCACATTTAATGAACTCTTGAATGACTGCCCCCTTAAATTCTTCACCAGACAAAACTGGGGAAGGGTAGAGGAGTCACGAAGAAGAATGGCAAAATGCTACCAGCTGTAGATGGTGGGTGGCAGCTACGTGGGAGTTTCGTTGACCATTTTCTCTACTTTTGTATGTTCGGAAGGTGTCATGATAAAACATTTTAAAAAGGACAATTCAACTATTTTCCTAAAGAAAAATCATCATCTCTATTGTATCTTAGTCACCAACTTCTCAGAAAAAAACAGCCAGAATGGGCATCACCCAAGTTCACTTTGGTACTTAACGCACGCACAGTACATTGGGCTCCGTTTTCTCACTGATCATTTCTCAAAAACATTTCGACTCCTTATCCTTTTCATTTTTACAGTCTGCCAGGCAAGTGGTATAAACTATTCAAATTACAGCAAAAGTCTCCTACCCGGGGCTTCCTGTGTACCATATGCCATGTTAGGCACTATTCCCATCCTCAAAGAAAAGCCACACCATATGAGCACAGTCCTGCTGTCAAAAATGCTAATAATACAGATAAATCAAAACTTCCCCATGATCACAATCCTCTGAACCTTTCTCCTCCCAAGAGTAACCATGGTTATCAGCTGGGTGTTTCCTTTGATAAATATATGAACATATAAAACATAAAAAAATCGGACACACAACCCCTCCTTCCACCTCCTTCATATGTAATAGATATTAGCTGGTAGGGAGAGAGAGTAGCATGTGCAAAGGCCCTGTGGCAGAGGGGAACATCATGCAGTTGAAGAAGTAAGAGAACTCTGGTGTGGCTGCAGAATGCCCAGCAGAGGCAGGCCCCGCAGGTCTCTTAGGCTATGGGAAACCAGTGAAGAGATCTAAGTAAAAAGGGCATGGGGGCCCATGGTGGGGAGCAAACAGGGACACTACTAGATGCTACTTCGTGTTTTGACAAGACTGCTCTGGCTGCTACCACAGCAAGAGACAGTGGGCATTCCATATGTACCCATATTGCGTAACACACAACAAAGGGTACTGGAAGCAGGGATCAGCCTGACTGCTTAGAAGAGCAAAGGGCCTAGACTGGCCTTGGAGACCCCAACATAGACTGGGCAGGGAGAGGGAGATGAGCCCGCAAAGGAGATGAAGAAGGGTTACCCCAAGAGGCAAGAGGAGACAAGGAACATGAGATGTCATGAAGGCAGGGGAGAGATGGATTTTAAGACACCAGGAGCAATCCTCTGTGTGGACAGCTCCTGGGAAGCCACATACGATGAAGCCAGAACACCACCCTCTGTGTCTGTCAGGACGCGGGTCAGCGGCTTGGGGGAGTCACGGAGACAGAGCCAACCAAAGTGCAGTGTGTTGAGGAGAGATGCTGTCAAATGAGGGAAGGGAGGAGGTATATAGAGAGCTGTCTTTTGACAAACTGGGTTATGGAAAAGAAAGACAAAGCACAGTATGTGGAGGGGCACGGGTGGGATCAGAGGAAGGCACTTGGGCGTCTGGTCTTCCTGGGCACTTACTGCTAGGAGGGCACATGTGGCTCGCAGAGCTTCCCAGCTCTGGCCTCTAGACAAGAATTATCAGCCCACATTTCTGGACCGTGTTGTACTTCCCACTGTGACAGAGTTTAATCCCTGTTAAGAATCCATGAGAGGTGCAATCAGACTGAGCACAAGCGGGGTTAGGTAAGGTAGCCACGCCTCTCGTTACCTGGAAATGACAGAGCCAAGAGCCAAACCACTAAAAGCTGCAGACTGTGGTGCTGTCCAAGGATCACCTGCGTTGCACTTTCTGAAGTGCTTGATAAGAACACAGACCTTGGGCCCCAGCCTACAGCCACTGCATTAGAATTTGCGGCTGGTGTGGGGCCTTTTTCACAGGTGTCCAGAGGCTTTTAATGCCCACCACAAAGAAAAACCACTGCAGGAGCCCTTCCCCATCCTGTGCCTCTCAGCTGCACTCCACCCCCACTGCCCACCAGTGGACCTGCACCCCCTGCACCTTGCCAGGGGCGCAATGATGAGCTTCGTCAGCAGAGGGGGCCAGAGACACACAGAGGAGGAAGGGGCCTGGGTGCCTCATTCCAGGGCTGTCTCCATCCCTCTCTCTGTCTTTTCTGCTCCCTCCCTCCTTCCCTTAAAAGTGGCTGGTCAGCACTTCCCCCTGGGTGGCTTCTTCTGGCACTTCTCTGGAGAGGGCGGCTTTCTAGCGAGTTCTGTTAGCATGACACAGCTAACTTTCTCACTAGCCAGTGGGCCACAGCGACAGCATCCCCAGGTTTCCATCTGGGCCTTGAGTGACTCTCCAAATGTGTTTCTCCCCTTGGGCGCCCTACATGTGCATTAACTGTACGAAAGTAGCTCTTCCCTCTCTCTGCTACCGCTGTCTTCTCCTTTGCAGGCAACCCTGTGATAGCTGATGATTCTTTACATTAAACTTTCCCTGTTCAGATCACCATGTGCTTGCTTTCTGTCTCCGGACTGGATTTTGTCTCACAATAACATACCAGGCCAAAGGCAGACAGACGTTAGAAAACGGATGGACATGAATAAACACAGGGAGATATTCAGGGTATGTGTAAGAGAAGAGGCAGGTAACAAAATGATGTGTACGTTACGCCTGCATACATTCTAAATTGTCAAGATTATCTATGGCAGTACAATTATGTGCATTTATGTATTTCTACATTTCAGGGTTTTTTTAATAGTGAGAAAGTATTACCTCTATAATTAAAAAAGAGATACATTTTTTAACACGAATTTAATATTCATATAGATTTTCTCACAGGGATAAAACCTGCCACCTAACCAGCCACTGTTTTCTGGTCCAGGTATTAGGGGGCCGGTATTGTTTTCCAATCAGTCCCCGTGATGTTGAGGAACTCTGAGGGTCCCGACAAAGCAGCTGGCAGTGCCCACGGTGTGACAGGTTTCTTCTCACCTGTACATGGGAGCCCCCCTTAGGAAACAGAAAGCTGTTCTGGAGCCGCAGGAAAGGAGTGCGTAGAACGTAAAGCCTGAGCCTTAACCCTCCCCGTCATGTGTCCTCTCACAGCTGACAGAACGGACAGAATGGACTCCAAAGGAAGCACCTGATATGTTAAAGACGGCCTAACATCCAGGCAAGTGGCCATCGACTAACTTGTCTCCAATGAAAACAGAACTCAGGAATATTCCCACTTACAATCACAGAACCATGGGGCAGAGAGGTACGATGGCCGTATGTCCAAAAAATTAACCGATACTTATTGCCACAAAATGCTTTTGTATTAATTTTTTTTCTTACCTTTTTCTTGTGTACGTTGTGTTGTGAGAAGCAAGCCTGGAAACCCATCCTGCTTAGAAATATCTTCATCATCTTCACTGTCCACCCCACGTGACAATGCAACCTTTTTGTTACAAAAGACAAAAGAACACGTGGTAAGCGCGCTCTGTATCAAATTTCCTCCGGTCAAACTCAAACGTCTTATTCCATACCTCCTCCACGGCCACCTGCCACTGAGACACAAAAGGACCACACCCAGCAGGGCTGGATGAAACCTCAGGTCCCTCAGGCAGTGCTGTCCAAGCACGGAGAACTCCGCATCCTGCCCACACCACCCGGGCCACCTGCCTTCCTCAGTCCCTCCAGGGAGCAGCCAGGAAAGGGGGCTACGCCTCGCTGGCTCCGCACAGCACCTAGGACGACTCTAACAGGGTACGGATGCCATGTTAGTCATCACTACGTGGGCCGAGAACTGGCGAGCTGCCCCGGGAGAAGCCTCATCCAGGTCACTGTGTGGGCTCGAGGTCTGTCGTCGGGTCTGCTAAGTTTGCTGGTTGTGTGGGTTCTCTGTAACTATAGTTTCCTGAGGGAGCGGAACCCTCCCCGCCACTGTCTGTGAGGGTGTCCTACGTAGGTATCCTGAATGGTGGCAGGGCTGCAGAGCCGTCCCTTACAGACCTCCGCGGGAGGAGCCCGAGACAGTCCACTGGCAGCAGAGGCAGAGGCTGGCTGAGGGGAAGAGCAGTGAACCAGGCCCAGTACAATAAGCCATGACTGGCACGCTCTGCGCTGCTGTCCCTTCTGTCCTCCTGACTCCTCAGTGAAGTCTTGCTTATGTGATCAGCTGCAGGCTTCGCTGCAGTATGGACAAGGGGAGGGCTGTTCTCAAAGCTGACAAAGAAGTGTCAGCCCCGAATGGCAAGATGTCCACCAACAGGGGCATTACGGAGCCGAAAGCTAGAGCTATTAGGCCCAACAGGCTCTGAGAACAGGGCTCCAGGGGTGGGCCCACTCAGGAGGGCACATGGGTCTCCCACTCTACTGAGCTTCTGAAGGAAGAAATAGGAAATGACTTCTTAGCTTTTATCTCCTGGGAACCAACTGCCTGGTTCGCTGTGTCAAAGATCAGTTAAGTGAGTCCCATCAAGGAAGTGGGAAAGTGCCATGGGGCCTCCACTATCGCTCTCTGCTAGTCTCCGAGGGCGAAGGCTGAAACCAACACGGGCCCCGGACGGTAGCTGTGCCACACAGCAGTCTAGATGCCGTACGGGCCATGGGAATCCATGTGTGTGCACAGCTGTCTACGGCAGTGGTGTTCTGAAGAGTGATAAGCCAGTGTCCAGCATCAGCAAAACAAGTTAGTCCCTGAACAGCCAGGCTACACAGCGGGCTACTGTCAGCACGGACTGTGAACCAAGCACCGCAACACACAACTGAAGACCGTCAAACACTCCAGGATGTCCTGGACGCTACAGGATGTCCTGACTAAAACTACAGTTTTCAGAGTAGGCAAAACTAAGGTATCTTCCATGAGCTGATCAGCTCTGGGAGTCAGGGTGGTGGTGAACTTCAGGGAAGCAGTGACCTCTTCTCTGTCACAAAGGGAACCTTCTGGGGTACTAGTAATGCCATTTTTCTTTTTAATCAGTATGGGGGCGCTGCTTTATAAAATTTCATTGAGCTGTACATTTATGGTCTATGTACCTCTGTGTATATTTAATACACTGATTAATAAGCCTAAAGAATTTGTGACCATAAAACATAAAAACCCTTCTATTTAAAAGTTTGGATTCAGGGTGCCCAGGTGGCTCAGTCAGTTGAGCGTCTGCTTACAGCTTGGGTCATGATCCCAGGGTCCTGGGATCAAGCCCTGCATTGGGCTCGCTGCTCACGGGGAGCCTGCTTCTCCCTCTCCTGTTCATGCACTCTCTCTCGCTATCTCTGTCTCTCTCAAACAAATAAAATCTTGAAAAAATAAAAAAAGTTTTTAAAAAAGAACAAGTTTGAATTTAAAACATATTTTAAACTGCCAGATACTTCTGATTATAAAAATTACCTTGTTAATGCAAACAAAACCTATCTGGGTATTGAAGAAATGGAAGGAAGAAATAGGCCAAACCAGCCACTGCGCGGACATCAGAGATGCTGGGAATGGCCTGTCCTCACGTGCCTGCGGCACCTGTGCCAGGCTCCTTCACGCTCTTCCTGGGTGGTCTAGCACCCCAGATTTTAGAGAGGAGAATGTACATGCTATAATCACTAGGGTAATTTTAGGGGGAAGAAAGGTATAATTTGCAACCTAGTAGAGGGAAAGAAAACAAACTGAAAAAAATCATCAATTCAAAGAAAGACCGAAGGAAAAAAAAATAAGGGGAGAAATAGAAAAACTGAAGATGACAAGGTTAAATTCAAATATATCCATGTATACCTTAAATATAAAAGGACTAAATGCTTCAATAAAAAGACAAAGGAAAAGTCTGTCAAACCCAGTTCACTAAGAAAACTATCTGCTGCAGTGATAAATGGAGAAGTAGCATGGTGTGTGAATTATATCTCCATGAACTTGTTTTAAAAAACAATATGCTCTTTACAAGACATAGATAAGCAGCAGGATAGAGAAAGGTTGAAATTAAAGGATGGGAAAAAACCAGACTGTACAAATATCAAACAGAAGAAACATGGAAAATTTCATACAAAATAAATGTTAAAAGGTTCACTTTATAGTGACAAAATATCCAATTTACCAGGAAGATAGAGCTGTAAACCTGTACACACCTAACAATGTGGTTGGATGCAAAGAAACACCTGTTCTGGGATTTCAGGCATATGAAGTTCAAAAACACACACCACTGATCCGCGATGTCAGAGAAACATCCCTTGGAGAAAACCTGCCAACACAGCAAGAAAGCTTGCAGCTTCCAGAGTGAGGCTGCTGGGAAATGAATGATCTGGGTGGAGTCCCCACTATTCCCTGGCCTCCAGCAGAGATTGACCGGAATGACACAGGGCCCAGCCCATGGGCTGTAGCCACCTTCTCCGAAGCCTCTCCTCCCATCAATGATACTAAGGTAGGAACCCCACCCCAGATGCATTCTATGGTCATTAGAGGCGAATGACAGGAAGGTCCAGCTAACTCCACCTGGAGGCAAGGTCAAGGCAAGCGTGTGGTAAGAATTTGCAGTGAACCAAGAACGAAGTCTGGTTTTCTGGTTTTGTTTTGTTTTTCTTTTTCAAGTAGGCTCCATGCCCAACGTGGGGCTCAAACTCATGACCCAGAAATCAAGAGTCATATGCTCAACCGACTGAGCCAGTCAAGGGCTCCCAAGAACTAACTCTGGAGGGGGCAGTTCTGCCGTGCAAGGTAGAAGGACCTCCAGACGTTTAACACCATGCTTGATTAAGGATTTGGGGATTCATGTTTCCTACTGGAAGATGGCAGAGCTCACTGTCTCGGTGGCTTCTGCATATTGGCTGGAATGACAACGTGGTGCCCCTGTTGCTATCCTGGCTTTCTACTGCTTCTGATGGGGGTGAGCCTCCTGCAGAGGAGCCAGTACTGGTGGAGCAGAGTCAATAACCTCTGTGCACAGAGACTGGAGCGGGTATTTCTATCTCTACCTGGACAGGCACGTGCAAATGCAGAAACCACAGAAATCACGCCACAGCAGGCCCCCTACACTGCCTGCCCAGGAATCGGTGCCCTCCTTTCTCCCTTGCTAAGAGATCCCTGATTTTTGTTTGGTGCAAATGGACTCAGCCACAGGCAATGAACCATGGGAATCCTTGGCCAGTGACTAGTCAAGGGGTGGCCACGTGACCAATGAGACTCCTGCTGGGAAGCTTCCGGAAAAAAATGTTCTCCCTAATAAACACAGAGCAGCATAATCAGAAGGCCCCTGCCCCACTTCTTCCTTTTTGCTCTGGGATCAGGACCAGCTGCACCCAGTGGTGACCATGAGGAGGGAGAGGCCAAGGGGATCTCAAGCACCAGCCTTTGATAGCAGCTGAAACAATATTAGAGTCTCCTGCCTTTTGACTTTTTTAGGTCAGAGAGTTAGAGGTCTATTATTTAAACCTTATGTTTATTTCATTTTTGCAGCTAAAAAAACAAAAACAAAACAAAAACAAAAAACCCAACACAGATGTCAAAGCGACCACAGAGGCTTCTCCTGGAGAGAAGAGGAGGACTGGAAGGAACAGCAGGTTTCGGGACAAGCTTGCACTTTACATGCACTATCCTAAGCTTTTATAAGAAATATTCATGCATTACCTGTGTGACAGAAAGAAAAATTTAAATAAATTGAAAACTATGGGGACAGAAAGGGGACATTCCTAATCCTCAAGAGCAGCAGCAGAAGAATGTCTGCTATTTCTTGGCCTCCAGAAAATTCTAGAGAGCACTGGTTTACCCCAGCATGAATGGTTCCTCTCTGGGTCTCCATCCAAGCACATGGCAGACCCTCAAATACCAGTCTGTTGGCTGGATGAATACACGGACAAGTGGGCAAATGCATGACACTTTGTAACAAGACGCTCTGCAAATCCACAAACACGACAATAGCAAGAATGAGGACAGGAGAGCTTTGGTAACATTCATGAATTCTGTTCAAATATAGTAATAAGGCGTTTACACTACACTCTCTTCCCTTAAAATCTACTGAAAGCAATCAAAAGAATGGGGAGGGGGGGAGAAAGCTTAGTCAATGGCAGAAAACAGCTACCAAAGTGATGAAATTTGGAACGGAGAGAGAAGCCAAAAGCTGCCAAACCTCTTCAGACTTCAGGCATGCTGATGCTCGAAAAACCACAACGTGTCACAGTTATAAAGGTCCAGAGTGACGTTCTGATGGGGGAAAAGCAGAGTCATTCCCACACAGCAGAAGCGAGGGGAGAAGAAGCTAAAGGAGACACCAGTGGAGAGCCCACCTTTACTGTCTGGAATCCAGCTTCTATTCCCTCCATGAAATGAAGGATGGCACAGACTGACATCTAGAACCCAAAGAAGAGATACAGAAGCCCAAGAAAAGCAACAAGGCAACAAAAGATGTGGAAAGTAAACTGGTAAAACTAAAAACCAAAAGGAAAAGTGAAATCAATACAGAGAAGGTAAAAACTATACTAGAAGCAAAAACACAGTGACAAAGAGAGGAGGGTATACAGAGCAAATCCCAGAAAATTCTTTTCCTTTTGCAAAGAAAAAAGAGGGACAAGTGATTATAGAAAATAGAGCAGACATGGAAGACAAAGGACAGCCGACAAATAAGTAAGTGTTCCCAAAGGAGAATAAATAGATAAGCTTAGTCAACGATAAAACAAAATAGGGAAGGAAATGCGCCCTGAAAACAAAAAAGGGAGATGAAAATCTGTGTCTGCAGAATTAAATATCAAACTAAATTTCAGGAAGAAAGGACAGATAACAACACACACCACAGTGAATTCTGGTGAAGTTACTGAACTGCAAAGGATAATGAACAACCCTACCAAGGTGTCATGCAAAAGAATCAAGTGACCTCAAAGGGAAATGCAAGGGGGCTGGAGCTTCTTCCCGTCCCTTTGCTGTCTCTCTCCACAGTCCCTTCAGAAAAGTTACGTCCCCCGCCACTGACATGGTCTCATGCCACGCTATAACCTTCCTTTGTAACATTTATTGTAATTGTGATTGGCTAACTGGTGACTGTGTGACTGCAGACTCTGTTTTATGCAGCTTCTCCAGCACCCAGCACCCTGCCTGGTCCTCGCTGCATGCTCAATCACTGTATGTTGAATTACTGACCTACCCAGACTGTCCTCCTTAACACAGTCCTTTATGGGTGCGGAGAGGTTATCTGACTTACCCAAGCCATACTGCTGGGAAGTCAAGAAGCAGGGACTTGAACCCAGGTCTCTGAATGCCCATGGCACTGTTCTGTCTGCTGGACACTAGCTTCATGGGAACTGGACACAAATTCACGCCCACCACTTCCCCTCCAGCCTTACTTTTGGGGTGGCACCAATAAGAAAACTGCTGAAAGCAAGACTTCCTTTCCATGTTAGGCCATTTCTGAGTGGGTGCACACTTCACATGAAGATGTTTGCCCAACTACCCTGAAACACAGAGAGAGGCATGAGGTATAGATTTAAATCCAAATCGCCTCATTTGGGTCGCTCTGTTTCCTTATCTTTCTAGTTTTGAAAACTGTTTACTTTAAAGGAAGTAGGAATGACTCATAAGGAAAGAATTACAAATTATTTACCTTGGATTAAAGAATGTCTATAGTAAACACAGAGAAGGCAAGTTTACTTTTTGACCTTAAATGTACCCCTCAGGCACTATCTCCTTCAGAGCTGGTGCCATTGAGCGACTAAATAGCATTTTCACTGGCTCCACACACCCATTTTCCCCAAAGGTATATACTTTAATCTTACCAATTTGAGAATATTTGGCCAGTTTCAAAGAAAGCTTTATGTCTAAGAAATAGTCTCAACAGGTAAAAGGACGATGAATGCAAATTTTAATTCTAAACAGAGAAACTTGGCCGCCCTGGTCTGAATCCTGCCTCTGCCCCTGATGGCTGGATAGGTAACAACTTGGCCAAGTCACTTACCCTGTTTCTTCACACACTTAACCCTGAGGGTATGCAGTAAATGAGATGGTACATATAAGCTACTTAGCCTATATTAAAGGCTCAGAAAATGTTAATGTGCCTTCCTCCACCTCTTGCATCACCCCATAACCTTTTCACCACCCCTACCCCCAAAAACCTGATGGTAAGGCTATGGGAAATTGAAATCCCTTTCCAGCTTAAAGCACCCTTTCATTCATGCCATCTGCAGTGGCCAGGACAAGGTACAGACTTGATAAGCCCTTCCAAATGCAATCAGTTCCTAGAAGTCCACCTCTGGGTCCTGGGTTGCATAGGGACAGCGTTCCTTTTGGCTGGGATGAACAGAAATGGGATGACTGGCATGCATATGCTGCTAGTGGGAAGGCAAAAGGACAAAAGCCGCTTTGGAGAACAATCTGGCAACATCTGGCATGATCCAGCACACATAAGCGCGTGGACCAAATGTGCGAGGAAATAACCCAAATGTTCGTCAGTAGGGGTGCAGATAAAAAAGTTAATGTGAATTCATCTCAAAACTGCACTGCTAAGTGAAAAAAGCCAAGAGGTAGATGACTGGGTCACTATGATGTCCTATTTACAATTAAAAAAAAAAAATTGTACTCTATCTGTTTGCTGACACTTATTTGTAGTAGGAGAATAAAAACACAGACTTCTGAAATGTATTCCAAATCCAAGACCAAATGGTCTTTCAGGATGGGAGACAAAGATTTCAACCCTAACTATAATTTCCTTTTAAAGAATCTGAAACAAGAAAAGATAAGTTGTCAATACTTGCTCATTCTGGAGAATGAGAATACCAATGTGTTATATTACTTTCTACTTTTTTCCGTGTGTTTTTTTGCTGGGTTATAGAAAATATAGAAGTTCAACTTTAATAGAAACTGAAATGTCAGACAGTTTTCCAAAGTGGTAGTACCAGCTCACCCCCACCCCTGCATGGGCCAACACCAGCATTAGATGGTCCCTCCAGAACCTCAACGATATTGTTAGCTGTCTTGCTCTACTTTTCACATTTTAAACTAAAACAAAATTTCCCAACTGCACATGGGTCCTGAAGCCACCATAACAGACGTGTCTACAAAACAAAATATGTATTCTGCTAATGACAAAGGACGTTGTTTCTGTCACTAGACTCTCTTTCTTCTACGGGAAATGGGGTAGCAAGCTTTACTTACAAAATAGTTGAGTGACAGACAGCTCTGTCTGTAACCTCAGTGTAAAATACTGGCCAGTACGCACACTGAGGGGCAGAGGGACTTCCCCTGGGCCCACAGCAGAACCTGCTCCGGGCTCGGCCGCCATCTACCTGTTCCAGCCTCCCTGTTGTAGAGAAACCTCACTCTGCTTGCTACAGTCTGCATGTGTTACAAAGTGATGGATGGTTAGTTCATGAAACACTCAGAGAAGGACTCTTCAAACTAAGCTCCCCAGGACCACTGAATGTTTGATTCCATACAGTAGGGGGTACTCAATAGAAATACAATCTGAACACCATTTGATGCTGCAAGTCTGTATATATAGTCACTGTAACACGTGTTATAGTGACACTGAGAGAGAGAAAAGAAAAAGAAATTAGGGTGCTGTCTTTTGCCATTAAAGAAACAGCGATACCTAGTTTCCCAAACCCTGGGAGCACGGAATTGAAACCAGAGCAGCTCGGGCAGCGGTGGAAGAATGGGCTCCATCAGCCTCTCTGTACCATGGTTCCTCCCTCATGACAGGGCCGTAAATGCAACCTACCTCACCGAGGCAGTGGGGGCGAACTGCGCGGAAGAGGTTGCAACAGAGACTCCCGTATGGTAAGCGCTCAAAGAGTGTCAGCTACTACTGAGGTGAATGACAACATTCCTCTTGTCGGGCACGCATTTGAAGAAAGGTTGCAACATGCATGTTGACACTGGAAAAGTGACAGGAAAAGAGTAGCCTCGGGGGCCAGAGGAAAGAGTGGGTTTACTTAGCATTGGCTGGAAATCTACATTGAGAATGTGAGGATGTTTACCTTTGTCTCTGAAGGCCCTGTCTTTGAACAATAAAGGAAAGAGTCTGAAATCTGTTGCCTGACCAGATAAAAAAACGTGACACTGACTGTGTTCAGAAAATCAGCCTCCAGACAAAAGCCATTAAAGGCAGAAGAGAAAAAAGAAAATCCTTACTGGTGCACTCTACACAATTTTACAGTAAGCTAACAGGGTGCAGAAGACGTTCTGGAATGTGAGCCACACCTGGTTTCTGTGGGGCACGGCATACACGGCAGCACTGAGACTTCCCTCTGCTTTGGGAGCACTGACATCCTCCAACTCGTCGCAGCCAGACGACAGCTGTGCGTCCGTGTCCTCCTCCTCCTCCCTGGAGCCCAGAGTTTCAAAGGATGGCAAAGAAGATCTTCTTCCAGTCTCATTCTGCCAATTTGGTCTGCATTAAAAGGTCGGGAGCAAAATAAACAAAACAAGCAAACCCCCGAACACTTCACATCAGTATATGGACCCACCTCCAAGTTCCCACCATAAAATGATTACAACCACCTTACAAAACATACAGAAGCTAAAGAATTAAGTCGCCCACAATCCCATCTCCTTGTACACTCAGCATTTCTTTCTGCATTGTAACACAAGCCTCTTAACGTAGGCTTTTCTAGTTCCTATCACTGCCTACATATACAGTTTGCCTCATTGGTAACACATATTTAAAGTCAAAATGTTAAAGGTAAGACCCAAATAGATATACAAGTTTAGTCAGCTACTTCCTATACTTAAGTCCCCCCCCATTATCATTGTTACAAATCGCTCTGTAATGAACATCTACATGCAAATAATCTCTTCCATATTTAGGATCCATCTTATGAACCAGATAACTGTACAGTAAACTGCTGAGTTAAATGATATGACTCTTTTGGGGGTCTACAGGCATACTACACAAAATCATTTCACCAATCAGCTACAATAGTGACTCCATTAGCAACAATTTTCTAAAACTTGGCAAAAGAATTTAAATCTCATGTATAAATCTTGCATTTCTTTTTTTTATTAATTTTTTAAAAATTATTTATTTATTTATTTATTTGACAGAGAGAGAGAGAGAGAGAGAGAGATCACAAGTAGGCAGAGAGGCAGGCAGAGAGGCAGGCAGAGAGAGAGGGGGGAAAGCAGGCTCCCTGCTGAGCAGAGAGCCCCATGTGGGGCTCGATCCCAGGACTCTGAGATCATGACCTGAGCTGAAGGCAGAGGCTTAACCCACTGAGCCACCCAGGCACCCCAAATCTTGCATTTCTTACCAAAAAAAATATATTTCCATTTGTTTGTGTGCAATAATTGTGTGGTGAACTGTCTGTTCATGCCCTTTGTCTACTGATCTACTTTGCTTCTAATAGGTCTATTTCAATTCAAATTTAATCTATAATTAATCTATATTTATCTACAAAAACAAAACTTGTATTTACTGTAAGTATTTTTCCTATTCTATTAATTCAATTGTGGCTATGTAAATTTCTTTTTTAACATACAGATAATTAAAAAACACTTTTTTACCTTCTAAATTCTTAGCTTAGAAGGGCACTGCAGGCATCTACTTCAGAGGTTTGGTAACACTGACTATAGGATTTCCTGCTCTTATTTATGAGTATGTTCATACACATAAATATAAACATACACATAAATTTCATTTCATAAATAAAAGGAACAAATTCCTTTCATTTAAATAGGAATTTGTTTGGTATTTGAACTAGGCAAGGCTGGAAGCAGATTTTTTTTCTACTGCTGCTAATCACTATACTGTCGAATCCCTTCCCTCCTCTTTGCTCTGTGAAGTGGTCTTTATGAAACCATCACCCGGCATGCAAACCCCAGTTTCCCTCAGGGCATCCACAGGCACCTCTCTATATAGCCAGCCCTACTGTTTACACTACTTCAACTACATGCACCTCTCTATATAGCCAGCCCTACTGTTTACACTACTTCAACTACGCATTTTAAGTATGATGTGGCTAATCCAGCCCTCTCCCAAGTCAAAACTCTTTCTTTCTGGATTTCCTCTGTTGGTCTTACCTGCTCATTCTTTCTAGTGAAGTTTAAGATCATTTCCTCATCTTTAAATTCTAATCCAGCTAAAGTGAAATTCTTATGAGGAAAGCAGGCTATATTCAAACATCTCAGAATGAAGTCAAGATTAAAATGTGAAAACCAAAAATATTAACATGTCCTAAAAGGAAATAAGTGAGCATTCACAGAATAGGGAAGGCCAACCTGGCAATTCACAGACCTGTACCTCTGGGGCTAATAATACATTATACGTTAATTAAAAAATTTAAAAAAAAAAAGAATAGGGAAGGCCTTTCTAGATTTCACAATAATGGGGACGCCTGGGTGGCTCAGTTGGTTGGGCAGCTGCCTTCGGCTCAGGTCATGATCCCAGCGTCCTGGGATCGAGTCCCACATCGGGCTGCTTGCTCTGCAGGGAGCCTGCTTCTCCCTCTGCCTCGGCCTGCCATTCTGTCTGCCTGTACTCGCTCTCTTTCCCTCTCTCTCTCTGACAAATAAATAAGTAAAATCTTAAAAAAAAAAAAAAAATTAGATTTCACAATAATGTCAGAAACTACAAAGACTGATAGATCTTACTGCATAAAAAGGTATGCAAAACACACACACACACACACACACACACACACAAAAACCCTCAAAAAACAAAATTGAATAAACATGACAGATAAAAGGCTAATCTGGTCATGTATTCCCCCAACCCTACCCCATAAGCCCTTAAAGCTAGCGGGAGGGGGTGGGGCGGCCCAAACCTCAGAATGGGCCACCAAAGGCATCACCAGGCTGGCCCCTTCCCACTCCTCCAGGCCATCTTGAATGACTGCCCACCTCACCCAAGTGCCCCAGCCCCTGCCACAAACATCTTCCTTCAGCTGCCCACATCTGTCCTTGTGTCATGTTCCCTCTTCTGTCCTGAAAGCTCATCCGAGCCCCACACTGACCATTTCCCCCAAGCCCCTGAGGCGTTCCCAGGCACTCCCTATACCTTCCTCAGCTCTGCTGCCAGTGCTCTCTTCTTACGAGGAAACCCTGCTGACCGCCCAGCCCGACGTCGGCGGTCGCCCAGCTCAAACAACAGAGCACATGATGTGAAAGAAGAGAAAAAGTTGTAATATAGGTGCCAAAGATGGTAAAATCAGCAGCAATGTTCAGAGAGGGCCACACAAGAGGTGGTGGGTGACAGCTCTCGCATCGAGGTGGTGGCATGGGACAGTCCCGTGAGGGGCTGAAGGCTGCCCTGAACTCGCTGGCTCTGTGCGGCCAGGAAAACACCCAGGGCTTTCACGAGCCATAATCTCACAAGAGCCACCCAAGAGAGAATTCAGAGAGGTGTCAAAAGCAATCAATGTCCCAGGACAGCGTCCCTTTGACCCCTGGTGATGAAAACCTGAGTAGTAACTCCAGTCACGGCACGCATAAGCAGGCATAAGCACGCACAAGCACGCGCACACGCACGCACACATGAGCTGGGGCACGTCTGTCAGAGACGCAGCAGAGCCGGCGACAGGGTCCTCACCGAAGCCTCAGCTCGGAGGTGGTGGCATAGGGCTCGATGAAACTGTCCTTTTCAACGCAGGTCGTGTCACTCTCAGATAGGGATCTCTGGCGAGGCTGAGGAATGGCAACAGTCCGGCCGGTCAGCGTTGTTGCTAGGATGACTGCAGCCAGAGCAGATCTAGACAAACACATGCCAGGGAGAAGGTGAGATGCAAACCAGCAAGCTGAAGGCTGAACGACAGGACACGAGAATTACTGAAGGGTGACCTTCTGCTCCATGTGCAGTGTGTCCCCACTGACTATGAGCCCGCTGGCTGTTATGTGCCTCATTTCATTATCACACCAACTGAATGGATGCATATTACTGCCATCTCCATTTTTTTCTAAAATATAAACGACTTGTCCAAGATTCCCTATTAAGGAGATGGGTCCAGGTCTCTAATCTAAGCAGTCTCTATTCAAGTAGTTTCCTTTTTTTTTTTTTTAAGTAGTTTCCTTTTAAAATAAAAGATCAGAATGGGGGGCAAAAATGGGGAGATATAAAAAATATTTAAAATTTTATTTTTAAATTATTTTTTTGAAGATACGTATTTATTTATTTTAGCAAGAGAGAGAGAAGGTGCGCACGCACAAGTTGGGGGACAGAGGGAGAGAGAATCTCGAGCAGACTCCATGCTGAGTGTGGGGCCTGAGCCAGGCTCTCATGACCCTGAGATCAGGACCTGAGCTGAAACCAAGAGCTGGATACTTAATTGACTATGCCACCCTGGTGCCCCCAAAAAAAGATATAAAAGATTTTAAAAGGCATTTTTAAAAACACTTGCAAATTATTCAAAACTCTAATACTGGAAAGACAGAGTAATAAATTTACACTCCCACTTGAAAAAGCAAAACAAAGCAACAGATTTACAACTGTGTTAGCTTACTGCCTCAGAGAATTTCCAGGTCATGGCACAGTGGTCAGGTGGACCTCCTGAGCTGTGGAGACAGAGCTGAGTGTCCAGGAACAGCACAGCGGACAGAATTTGCAGGACAGAGGACTGGAAAGGAGAGAGCTGAACAGAGATAGCTCCAGAAATCTGTAGATAGCCCCCTGAGTGTTCGGCAAAACATTCCTCAGGGCACGAATGTGAGGAAACTATCCAAGGCTGGGGAAGAACTACCAACAACGATTCGAGGATCGGTGCCAGGTGCTTACACATGGTTGGGGACAATGCCTGTTCCCACCAGACAGATGGGAAAAATTATAATCTACAGAACATTGAGTACAGTCCTTGGAAAAGTCTTGCTTCAGTAGTGGGGAGTAATTAGCCCAGGATTGAGCACTACTTCAGATGTACCTAACAAATCATAAAAACAACACCTAAAAGATCAAGTTGGTTCCAAGAAACTTAAATGCATCCCAGAACAAAATTCAAGAAGATTGGTAGGAATACAAAAATATCTAGCATTCAAAAAGGTGACACAACAGCATCTAGTATGCAATCCAAGATAACCAGGCATGCAAAGAGACAGAAAAACACGACCCAAAATGATGAGAGAATCAAAAGAAACCCACTCGAAACTGAACGCATATGTTAGAATTAGCAGAGAAGGACTTTAAGACAGTTATTGGGGTGCCTGGATGGCTCAGTCGTTGGGCATCTTCCTTCTGCTTGGGTTGTGACTGAGACCCATGCCAAGCAGGGAGCCTGCTTTTCCCTCTCCCACCCCCCTGCTTGTGTTCCTGCTCTGTCAGGTAAATAAACGAAATCTTAAAAAAAATTTAAAAAGGCAGTTATAACTGTATTCCATAGGTTCAAAAAGCTAAGTAGAAACATGGGAGAGTATTAAAAAAGACCTGGGGGGAAAAAAAAAAGGCTTGAGCTTTGAGATCTGAAAATTACACCCTATGGGACAGGCAGCAAATCACCCATTGCAGAAGAAAAGACTAGTGAAATTAAAGGCAAAACAAGAAAAAACAACCAAAATGAAACACAAAGAGAAAATAATTTTTTAATTAAAAAAAAAAAAAAAGATTTTATTTATTTATTTATTTGACAGAGATCACAAGCAGGCAGAGAGGCAGGCAGAGAGAGAGGAGGAAGCAGGCCCTCTAGTGAGCAGAGAGCCCGATGCAGGGCTCGATCCCAGGACCCAGGAATCATGACCTGAGCCGAAGGCAGAGGCTTTAACCTGCTGAGCCACCCAGGCGCCCCAAATAATTTTTTAAAAAAGGAGCATCATGAGACATGGGATAAAAAATGTGACTGTTTTATGCTTTAAGCCACTAAGTTTTGGTGTAATTTGTTACACAACAGTAGGGAGCTAATACAATAGCCTCTTCATCAAATGGTCCTGGAACAACCAGATATCCACGTGCAAAAAAATCAACTTGAATCTGTGCCTCCTACATCATATTCAAAAATAAACTCTAATTGCATCATAGACCACAATACAAAGCCCAAAACTATAAAACTTCTAGAAGAAAATATAGGAGAAAATCTTTGTGGCCTTGGGTCAGGCAAAGATTTCTTATATATGATACTGAAATCATAATCTGTAAAAAAAAAAAGTGTTATGATAAATTTCATAAAAATTAAAAACTTCTGCTCTTTGAAAGACACTGTTAAGAGAAAGAAAAGACAAGCCACATAAGGGGAGAAAATATTTGCAAATCTCAGATTTGACAAAGGACTTGTATCCAGAATAGATAAAGAACTCTTCTCAAAATACCGTAATAGGGGGAGCCTGGGTGGCTCAGTGGGTTAAAGCTTCTGCCTTTGGCTCAGGTCATGATCTCAGGGTCCTGGGATCGAGCCCTGCATCGGGCTCTCTGCTCAGTGGGGGGCCTGCTTCCCCCTCTCTCTCTCTGCCTGCCTCTCTGACTACTTGTGATCTATCAAATAAATAAATAAAATCTTTTTAAAAAATACCATAATAGGAACACAAACAACCCAGTTTTCAGAAGTGGGGTCACAAGATTTGAATACACACTTCACCAAAGAAGATAGACAAATGACAAATAAACATAAAAGATGCTCAACAACCTTAGGTATCAAAGAAATGCAAAATAAAACCACAATGAGATGTTACTACACTACTAGTATACTACTTAGTATACTATATAAACTGTACTATATTATACTACAAAGCATACTATTTAGAAAGTCCAAAATTTACATTCAAAGGCATATCTGTGGAGTGAGTTTCAAGAAGTAAGCCCCCTTGGGTAGAGACATCCAGAAATCTGCAAGGAAAGATTTGGGAATTTCAGATGTGCGCATGGACTCCAGGTACAACAGAGCTGCCTGGGCCAAAGGAATAAGGAATGGGCCACACCAAATCAGTATACGGTCACCCAGAAAGCATAAGGAAGATGGAGATTCACCAAACAAGCTCTATACATTGTTACCTATGCACTGTCACCACTTCCAAAATCCTATCAATAGGCAATATGAGTTAGAACTAATGTCAACTAAATTATAAACCACACACACACACACACACACACACACACATTACTGCCCAAATCAAGTATTGGTGAGGATGTAACTGGAACTCACACAGTGCTGGTCAGAACATAAATTAAAACTTCAGAAAACAGTTTGACAGTTACTTAACAAATATACACTGAGTCTATAACCCACCTATTCTACTCCTAGGTATCTATCCAAGAAAAACAAAAGCATGTGTAGGAAACAAAGATTTGTACACAAATTTTCGTGGCAGCTTTAGTTTTAAAATATTAAAACCTGAAAACAACTCGAATATCCATCCACAGGTAAATGGAGAAACAAACTGTGACATATTCATTATTCATATGATGGAACACTACTCGGCAGTAAAAAGGATGAATTACCGATTTTCACTACATTATGGATGCATCTCAAAATAATTACGCTAAATCAGAGAAGCCGGCATAATTATTTTGTGTAATCCCACTTGTATAGAATTCTAGGAAATGCAGACTAATCTAATGTGACAGAAAGCAGCTCAGTGGTGGCGGGGAGATGGGGCCAAGGGTGGACTGGGCAGAGGAATGGGAAGGGGGAGAGAAGGACAGGAGGTAGAAATTACAAAGGGGGCCACAAGGAAACCTGGGGGATAATGGATATGTTTATTATCTTGATTACAGTGATGGTTTAATGGGTGTAAATATATGTTGTAACATGATGCATTTCAAATATGTAGTTTAAGTCCATTATACCTCAATAAAATTGGTTTAAGAAACATAAAAAGAGGGGGAGGAGTCAAGATGGCGGAGAAGTAGCAGGCTGAGACTACTTCAGGTAGCAGGAGATCAGCTAGATAGCTTATCTAAAGATTGCAAACACCTGCATTTTAAGTATGATGTGGCTAATCCAGCCCTCTCCCAAGTCAAAACTCTTTCTTTCTGGATTTCCTCTGTTGGTCTTACCTGCTCATTCTTTCTAGTGAAGTTTAAGATCATTTCCTCATCTTTAAATTCTAATCCAGCTAAAGTGAAATTCTTATGAGGAAAGCAGGCTATATTCAAACATCTCAGAATGAAGTCAAGATTAAAATGTGAAAACCAAAAATATTAACATGTCCTAAAAGGAAATAAGTGAGCATTCACAGAATAGGGAAGGCCAACCTGGCAATTCACAGACCTGTACCTCTGGGGCTAATAATACATTATACGTTAATTAAAAAATTTAAAAAAAAAAAAGAATAGGGAAGGCCTTTCTAGATTTCACAATAATGGGGACGCCTGGGTGGCTCAGTTGGTTGGGCAGCTGCCTTCGGCTCAGGTCATGATCCCAGCGTCCTGGGATCGAGTCCCACATCGGGCTGCTTGCTCTGCAGGGAGCCTGCTTCTCCCTCTGCCTCGGCCTGCCATTCTGTCTGCCTGTACTCGCTCTCTTTCCCTCTCTCTCTCTGACAAATAAATAAGTAAAATCTTAAAAAAAAAAAAAAAATTAGATTTCACAATAATGTCAGAAACTACAAAGACTGATAGATCTTACTGCATAAAAAGGTATGCAAAACACACACACACACACACACACACACACACAAAAACCCTCAAAAAACAAAATTGAATAAACATGACAGATAAAAGGCTAATCTGGTCATGTATTCCCCCAACCCTACCCCATAAGCCCTTAAAGCTAGCGGGAGGGGGTGGGGCGGCCCAAACCTCAGAATGGGCCACCAAAGGCATCACCAGGCTGGCCCCTTCCCACTCCTCCAGGCCATCTTGAATGACTGCCCACCTCACCCAAGTGCCCCAGCCCCTGCCACAAACATCTTCCTTCAGCTGCCCACATCTGTCCTTGTGTCATGTTCCCTCTTCTGTCCTGAAAGCTCATCCGAGCCCCACACTGACCATTTCCCCCAAGCCCCTGAGGCGTTCCCAGGCACTCCCTATACCTTCCTCAGCTCTGCTGCCAGTGCTCTCTTCTTACGAGGAAACCCTGCTGACCGCCCAGCCCGACGTCGGCGGTCGCCCAGCTCAAACAACAGAGCACATGATGTGAAAGAAGAGAAAAAGTTGTAATATAGGTGCCAAAGATGGTAAAATCAGCAGCAATGTTCAGAGAGGGCCACACAAGAGGTGGTGGGTGACAGCTCTCGCATCGAGGTGGTGGCATGGGACAGTCCCGTGAGGGGCTGAAGGCTGCCCTGAACTCGCTGGCTCTGTGCGGCCAGGAAAACACCCAGGGCTTTCACGAGCCATAATCTCACAAGAGCCACCCAAGAGAGAATTCAGAGAGGTGTCAAAAGCAATCAATGTCCCAGGACAGCGTCCCTTTGACCCCTGGTGATGAAAACCTGAGTAGTAACTCCAGTCACGGCACGCATAAGCAGGCATAAGCACGCACAAGCACGCGCACACGCACGCACACATGAGCTGGGGCACGTCTGTCAGAGACGCAGCAGAGCCGGCGACAGGGTCCTCACCGAAGCCTCAGCTCGGAGGTGGTGGCATAGGGCTCGATGAAACTGTCCTTTTCAACGCAGGTCGTGTCACTCTCAGATAGGGATCTCTGGCGAGGCTGAGGAATGGCAACAGTCCGGCCGGTCAGCGTTGTTGCTAGGATGACTGCAGCCAGAGCAGATCTAGACAAACACATGCCAGGGAGAAGGTGAGATGCAAACCAGCAAGCTGAAGGCTGAACGACAGGACACGAGAATTACTGAAGGGTGACCTTCTGCTCCATGTGCAGTGTGTCCCCACTGACTATGAGCCCGCTGGCTGTTATGTGCCTCATTTCATTATCACACCAACTGAATGGATGCATATTACTGCCATCTCCATTTTTTTCTAAAATATAAACGACTTGTCCAAGATTCCCTATTAAGGAGATGGGTCCAGGTCTCTAATCTAAGCAGTCTCTATTCAAGTAGTTTCCTTTTTTTTTTTTTTAAGTAGTTTCCTTTTAAAATAAAAGATCAGAATGGGGGGCAAAAATGGGGAGATATAAAAAATATTTAAAATTTTATTTTTAAATTATTTTTTTGAAGATACGTATTTATTTATTTTAGCAAGAGAGAGAGAAGGTGCGCACGCACAAGTTGGGGGACAGAGGGAGAGAGAATCTCGAGCAGACTCCATGCTGAGTGTGGGGCCTGAGCCAGGCTCTCATGACCCTGAGATCAGGACCTGAGCTGAAACCAAGAGCTGGATACTTAATTGACTATGCCACCCTGGTGCCCCCAAAAAAAGATATAAAAGATTTTAAAAGGCATTTTTAAAAACACTTGCAAATTATTCAAAACTCTAATACTGGAAAGACAGAGTAATAAATTTACACTCCCACTTGAAAAAGCAAAACAAAGCAACAGATTTACAACTGTGTTAGCTTACTGCCTCAGAGAATTTCCAGGTCATGGCACAGTGGTCAGGTGGACCTCCTGAGCTGTGGAGACAGAGCTGAGTGTCCAGGAACAGCACAGCGGACAGAATTTGCAGGACAGAGGACTGGAAAGGAGAGAGCTGAACAGAGATAGCTCCAGAAATCTGTAGATAGCCCCCTGAGTGTTCGGCAAAACATTCCTCAGGGCACGAATGTGAGGAAACTATCCAAGGCTGGGGAAGAACTACCAACAACGATTCGAGGATCGGTGCCAGGTGCTTACACATGGTTGGGGACAATGCCTGTTCCCACCAGACAGATGGGAAAAATTATAATCTACAGAACATTGAGTACAGTCCTTGGAAAAGTCTTGCTTCAGTAGTGGGGAGTAATTAGCCCAGGATTGAGCACTACTTCAGATGTACCTAACAAATCATAAAAACAACACCTAAAAGATCAAGTTGGTTCCAAGAAACTTAAATGCATCCCAGAACAAAATTCAAGAAGATTGGTAGGAATACAAAAATATCTAGCATTCAAAAAGGTGACACAACAGCATCTAGTATGCAATCCAAGATAACCAGGCATGCAAAGAGACAGAAAAACACGACCCAAAATGATGAGAGAATCAAAAGAAACCCACTCGAAACTGAACGCATATGTTAGAATTAGCAGAGAAGGACTTTAAGACAGTTATTGGGGTGCCTGGATGGCTCAGTCGTTGGGCATCTTCCTTCTGCTTGGGTTGTGACTGAGACCCATGCCAAGCAGGGAGCCTGCTTTTCCCTCTCCCACCCCCCTGCTTGTGTTCCTGCTCTGTCAGGTAAATAAACGAAATCTTAAAAAAAATTTAAAAAGGCAGTTATAACTGTATTCCATAGGTTCAAAAAGCTAAGTAGAAACATGGGAGAGTATTAAAAAAGACCTGGGGGGAAAAAAAAAAGGCTTGAGCTTTGAGATCTGAAAATTACACCCTATGGGACAGGCAGCAAATCACCCATTGCAGAAGAAAAGACTAGTGAAATTAAAGGCAAAACAAGAAAAAACAACCAAAATGAAACACAAAGAGAAAATAATTTTTTAATTAAAAAAAAAAAAAAAGATTTTATTTATTTATTTATTTGACAGAGATCACAAGCAGGCAGAGAGGCAGGCAGAGAGAGAGGAGGAAGCAGGCCCTCTAGTGAGCAGAGAGCCCGATGCAGGGCTCGATCCCAGGACCCAGGAATCATGACCTGAGCCGAAGGCAGAGGCTTTAACCTGCTGAGCCACCCAGGCGCCCCAAATAATTTTTTAAAAAAGGAGCATCATGAGACATGGGATAAAAAATGTGACTGTTTTATGCTTTAAGCCACTAAGTTTTGGTGTAATTTGTTACACAACAGTAGGGAGCTAATACAATAGCCTCTTCATCAAATGGTCCTGGAACAACCAGATATCCACGTGCAAAAAAATCAACTTGAATCTGTGCCTCCTACATCATATTCAAAAATAAACTCTAATTGCATCATAGACCACAATACAAAGCCCAAAACTATAAAACTTCTAGAAGAAAATATAGGAGAAAATCTTTGTGGCCTTGGGTCAGGCAAAGATTTCTTATATATGATACTGAAATCATAATCTGTAAAAAAAAAAAGTGTTATGATAAATTTCATAAAAATTAAAAACTTCTGCTCTTTGAAAGACACTGTTAAGAGAAAGAAAAGACAAGCCACATAAGGGGAGAAAATATTTGCAAATCTCAGATTTGACAAAGGACTTGTATCCAGAATAGATAAAGAACTCTTCTCAAAATACCGTAATAGGGGGAGCCTGGGTGGCTCAGTGGGTTAAAGCTTCTGCCTTTGGCTCAGGTCATGATCTCAGGGTCCTGGGATCGAGCCCTGCATCGGGCTCTCTGCTCAGTGGGGGGCCTGCTTCCCCCTCTCTCTCTCTGCCTGCCTCTCTGACTACTTGTGATCTATCAAATAAATAAATAAAATCTTTTTAAAAAATACCATAATAGGAACACAAACAACCCAGTTTTCAGAAGTGGGGTCACAAGATTTGAATACACACTTCACCAAAGAAGATAGACAAATGACAAATAAACATAAAAGATGCTCAACAACCTTAGGTATCAAAGAAATGCAAAATAAAACCACAATGAGATGTTACTACACTACTAGTATACTACTTAGTATACTATATAAACTGTACTATATTATACTACAAAGCATACTATTTAGAAAGTCCAAAATTTACATTCAAAGGCATATCTGTGGAGTGAGTTTCAAGAAGTAAGCCCCCTTGGGTAGAGACATCCAGAAATCTGCAAGGAAAGATTTGGGAATTTCAGATGTGCGCATGGACTCCAGGTACAACAGAGCTGCCTGGGCCAAAGGAATAAGGAATGGGCCACACCAAATCAGTATACGGTCACCCAGAAAGCATAAGGAAGATGGAGATTCACCAAACAAGCTCTATACATTGTTACCTATGCACTGTCACCACTTCCAAAATCCTATCAATAGGCAATATGAGTTAGAACTAATGTCAACTAAATTATAAACCACACACACACACACACACACACACACACATTACTGCCCAAATCAAGTATTGGTGAGGATGTAACTGGAACTCACACAGTGCTGGTCAGAACATAAATTAAAACTTCAGAAAACAGTTTGACAGTTACTTAACAAATATACACTGAGTCTATAACCCACCTATTCTACTCCTAGGTATCTATCCAAGAAAAACAAAAGCATGTGTAGGAAACAAAGATTTGTACACAAATTTTCGTGGCAGCTTTAGTTTTAAAATATTAAAACCTGAAAACAACTCGAATATCCATCCACAGGTAAATGGAGAAACAAACTGTGACATATTCATTATTCATATGATGGAACACTACTCGGCAGTAAAAAGGATGAATTACCGATTTTCACTACATTATGGATGCATCTCAAAATAATTACGCTAAATCAGAGAAGCCGGCATAATTATTTTGTGTAATCCCACTTGTATAGAATTCTAGGAAATGCAGACTAATCTAATGTGACAGAAAGCAGCTCAGTGGTGGCGGGGAGATGGGGCCAAGGGTGGACTGGGCAGAGGAATGGGAAGGGGGAGAGAAGGACAGGAGGTAGAAATTACAAAGGGGGCCACAAGGAAACCTGGGGGATAATGGATATGTTTATTATCTTGATTACAGTGATGGTTTAATGGGTGTAAATATATGTTGTAACATGATGCATTTCAAATATGTAGTTTAAGTCCATTATACCTCAATAAAATTGGTTTAAGAAACATAAAAAGAGGGGGAGGAGTCAAGATGGCGGAGAAGTAGCAGGCTGAGACTACTTCAGGTAGCAGGAGATCAGCTAGATAGCTTATCTAAAGATTGCAAACACCTACAAATCCAACGGGAGATCGAAGAGAAGAAGAACAGCAATTCTAGAAACAGAAAATCAACCACTTTCTGAAAGGTAGGACTGGCGGAGAAGTGAATCCAAAGCGACGGGAAGATAGACCGCGGGGGGAGGGGCCGGCTCCCGGCAAGCAGCAGAGCAATGGAGCACAAAATCTGGACTTTTAAAAGTCTGTTTTGCTGAGGGACATCGCTCCAGAGGCTAAACCGGGGTGAGGCCCACGCGGGGTCAGAGTTGCCTCAGGTCCTGCAGGGTCACAGAAGGATCGGGGGTGTCTGAGTGTCGCAGAGCTTACAGGTATTATAACGGGGAAGCCAGCTACAGAGACAGAGCTGAGGAGTGAGCTCACAGCTCGGGGTTACCTTGAACCGGTCGCAGGCTTGGTCAGCACGGAGCATGGCCAGGGGCAGGGTGACGGGAGTAATTGGGCACTGTTCTCTGAGGGCGCACTGAGGAGTGGGGCCCCGGGCTCTCGGCTTCTCCAGGCTGGAGACTGGGAGGCCACCATCTTCATTCCTGCCCTCTGGAACTCTACGGAAAGCGCTCAGGGAACAAAAGCTCCCAAAAGCAAACCCGAGCGGATTACTCAGCCCGACCCCTGGTAAGAGCAGTGCAACTCTGCCTGGGGCAAAGACACTTGAGAATCACTACAAAAGGCCCCTCCCCCAGAAGATCAACAAGAAACCCAGCCAGGACCAAATTCACCTACCAAGGAGTGCAGTTTCAATACCAAGGAGAGCAGCGGAATTCCAGAGGAGGAGAAAGCAAAGCACGGAACTCATGGCTTTCTCCCCATGATTCTTAAG